>NC_081553.1:187924751-188524751 GCF_963082655.1 Stomoxys calcitrans
ATTTTTTAAAAGAAAGTAAATGCATTTTTAAAAAACTTAGAATGAACTTTAATCAAATATACTTTTTTTACAATTTTTTTCTAAAGCAAGCTAAAAGTAACAGCTGATAACTGACAGAAGAAAGAATGCAATTACAGAGTCACAAGCTGTGAAAAAATTTGTCGACGCCGACTATATAAAAAATCCGCAACTACTTTTTGGGCAACCCAATAGTTACCAGCATACGGACAGAAGAATTCTCTGCGACATTAGCTCAATACCTCAGTTTTTGGCATGATTACTATTGTTATCCATTATCCTTGCAAAAGAAAAAGGACAAATCATTTGATTTCTTATAATAATCTCAACTGCTGCGCATTTTACCTTAGTTAAGCGTAATTAATGACTACCTTTTTGATGGTAATTGTGAAATATCAAAATAATTCCCCAAAGCATTGCTCATCATTGACTAATGTTGTTGTTAACTCTTTGCCGAAAAAAGGGTAAGAAATCCTTTTCGACTGATGTTGATGATGGCGATGATTCTGAAGCTAAGGCACGTGCTCAATAAATAACTCAAGGATTCTTCAATGATTCCCCAAAACGCAATTATTTAATTCTAAAGAAAAATATAAGTCTTACTTAGTTATTTATACGCTCCTATGGCAGAACGCACGCACTCACACACACACACTCAACCACAAGCACACACGCACACAAATAAACCATCATGCACAGATACTTGTGCACAAACAAGTAAAATCCCCATAGACCAAACCTCAGACTAATTGCAAAAGTTCGCTTTTAATTTTGAACTTTGTTGGCATTTTGATGCTGTTTTTGTTATATCTTAACGCTGCCTTTATATCAAGCCCCCTACCACCAGGTCCTCTCCAAGGATTTTAAAGTACGAAAAAGAAAAAAAAAAACAAAATTCTGGCTTTATTTCGATACTAATATAATTATGATAATTTTCAAATGGCGTTGTGCGAAATACACAAAATGACGAGCTTAATTTCATATCCCTTAACGACAAATGCCAACCATTCATTCTCCAAATCATCCGCAAGGATAATAATACAGCCAAAGGCAGCGGCAGCGGCAGTATCCGCCACAACAACAACTGCGGAACAGTTGTTGCAAACAAAAATGAAGAAAGTTAAAAACACGCCAAGTCCAGGATATGGCAAGCAGAAATGAAGAAACTTCTCCCTTGACATATTTCTCTTGTACTTTTGAAAAATTACAAGTAATTAAAATCCATTTTCATAGCACCACAAAATTTGCCAAAGCAAAACACAGCAAATGAGACAGCAGTGTAACGTTCTGGCCCTTGGTAGTAGCATGGGACTTGGAATAAAAAGTAAAGCAAACAATGATTATTAGCAGACTACAAATTTCCATGAGAAAATGTTCAGCAGGGGCAGAGATTATGAGTTTATTTACTCGACAGAGAGAGAGAGGGAGAGAGCGGGAGAGAAAGTGAAAGATGGGTATGTGGGAAATGCAAACTTAAATAAGAGCTAAAGAAATAAATTAATAAAATTGACTACACGCTTCTCTTTTTTCTTATAAAATTTGGCCACATGCCTGTTTGTTAAGGGCAATTTTGTTTTTGGCAGAAAATTTCCAAAGTCAATTTGTTAAGAACACTGAGAGAAAAAAATGATATTTCGCAAACATTTCTTAGAAATATTGTCATTAAATAAAATTTTGCAGAAATGGTGTGTTGAGAAAAGCATTTCTTAACACTGAATACTGAGACTGAACATTGAACACTGAGAGAAAAAAATATCATTTCGCAAACATTTCTTAAAAATATTTTGTCTTTAGAGAAAAGTTCACGGAAATGGTGTCTTTAAAGAAAAATTTCTAAGAAATTTTCGCCTTTAAACGAACATGTCTCAGATATGTTTGTCTTTGGAGTGAAATTCCCTAGACATTTGAAGTTTAAATATTTTTTTAGAAATTTTGCTTTTGTCTGAAAGGAAAATTTCTTAGAAATTTTGTCTTTTGATAAAAAAATCTTAGAAAATTTTGTCTTTCTTAGGAGTTTTGTTTTTGAGAAAATTTCTTTGAAATTTTATATTTTGGGAAGATTTCTTACAAATTCTATCTTTGGAAATATTGGGTTGCCCGAAAAGTAATTGCGTATTTTTTAAAAGAAAATAAATGCATTTTTAATAAAACTTAGAATGAATTTTAATCAAATACACTTTTTTACACTTTTTTTCTAAAAGTTGCAGTTGATAACTGACAGAAGAAAAAATGCAATTACAGAGTCACAAGCTGTAAAAAAATTTGTCAACGCCGACTATATGAAAAATCCGCAATTACTTTTTGGGCAACCCAATAGTTTCATAGAAATTTTATCTTTAAAGAAATTTTCTTGAAATGTTGTCTTTAGAGATAATTTGGGATACCTTGTCCCTAGAGAAAGTTCTGGAAATTTTAGCTTTAGGAAAAAAAAACTAAAATGAGTTTACCTTAGGAGAAAATTTCTTAAAAATTTTGTCTCATGAGGAAATTTCGCAGTAATTTTGTCTCTTGAGAAAATTTCTTAGAAATTTAAAAAAAAAAAAAAAATCTTAGAAATTTTAGAGAAAATGTCTTAGGAATGTTGTCTTTCAAGAAAAATTGTTAGAAATCTTGTGCTTTGTGGAAATTTTTTAGAAATTTTGAATCTTAGGGCCCAGGATTCCTTAGGGGCTCTGGGGCCTTTAATTTTAGTCCTATGTTTCTACCGTAGGAGTAGGTACATAGGTCCTGTGTGGCAGTGGTACGGTTCTTCAGATACTTCGCTCCTAATGTGGGTACCAAGACCGTGATCTTCTCCCAAATACTTTTAACTTTCAAATTCATGCTCTCCTCCGAAATGTATTTATTTGAACCACTTTGTAATAAATGTGGATATCAACTCCGTGCTCTACTCCTATATCCATGGTCGGTAAATAAGTCAAATTTATGTGGTAGTGGAGCTCACGTTGCCTCAACATTGATATCAGATTCGTTTTCTACTCCTAAAAGTCTTTCATTTGAGTCCCATATGCGGGCTGTTGGGCGGGGCGGTCCACCACCTAAACAACGGGTACCATGTTTTTGTTTATAAAAGAGTGTACAAAAATTTGCTTAAATCACCGCACCCATCTCCGTTTTTGAAAGTTAGGGAAAGGGTCCGGAAGGTTCCACCCCTTCATATAAAAACAAGTAAAAAGACGTTAAGTTCGGCCGGGCCGAACTTTGGATATCCACCACCTCGGGTATATATGTAAACCACCTTCCATCTAAATCCGATGAAAATTGCGTACCTTATGCCCCATAGCAGTTATATCGAAATATGTTCCGATTTGGACCAAATATTGGGTTGCCCAAAAAGTAATTGCCGAATTTTTAAAAGAAAGTAAATGCATTTTTTATAAAACTTAGAATGAACTTTAATCAAATATACTTTTTAACACTTTTTTTCTAAAGCAAGCTAAAAGTAACAGCTGATAACTGACAGAAGAAAGAATGCAATTACAGAGTCATAAGCTGTGAAAAAATTTGTCAACGCAGACTATATGACAAATCCGCAATTACTTTTTGGGCAACCCAATATTAATAAGTACAAGCCATTGTTCAATTGTGTATAACAATCTATTGGTCTTTTTAGTAGCTATATCTAAAAATAAACCGATCTGAACCATATACGACACAGATGTCGAAAAGCCTAACATAAGTCACAGTGTCATTTTTCAGTGAAATCGGATTATAAATGCGCCTTTTATGAAGCCAAGACTTTAAATCGAGAGATCGGTCTACATGGCAGCTATATCCAAATCTGCACCGATTTGGGCTAAGTTGCAGAAAAATGTCGAAGAGTCTAACACAACGCACTGTCCCAAATTTCAGCGAAATCGGATAATAAATGTGTCTTTTATGACCCCAAAACCTTAAATGGAGAGTTCGGTCTTTATGGCAGCTATATCCAAATCTGAACCAATCAGGGTCAAATTGAAGAAAAATGTTGAAGGGCCTAACACAACTCACTGTCCCAAATTTCAACAAAATCGGATAATAAATATGGCTTTTATGGGCCTAAGACTCTAAATCTGAGGATCGGTTTATATGGCAGCTATATCCAAATCTGAACCGATCTGGGTCAAATTTGACGAAAAATTTTGAAGGGCCTATCACAACTCTCTGTCCCAAACTTCAGCAAAATCGGATAAAAAATGTGGCTTTTATAGCCCTTAGATCCTAAATCGGAGGATGGGTCTATATGGCAGCTATATCCAAATCTGAACCAATCATGGTCAAATTGAAGAAAAATGTCGAAGGGCCCAACACAACTTACTGTCCCGAATTTCGGCGAAATCGCCTTTTATGGGCCTAAGACCCTAAATCGGCGGATCGATCTATATGGCAGCTATATCCAAATCGAGACCGATCTAGGCCAAATTGACGAAGAATGTCGAAGAGCCTAACCCAACGCACTGTCTCAAATTTCAGCAAAATCGGATAATAAATGTGGCTTTTATGGGCCTAAGACCCTAAATCGGCGGATCGGTCTATATGGCAGCTATATTCAAATCTGGACCGATCTAGGCCAAATTGACGAAGGATGTCGAAGGGCCTAATCCAACGCACTGTCTCAAATTTCGGCAAAATCGGATAATAAATGTGGCTTTTATGGGCCTTAGACCCTAAATCGGAGGATCGGTCTAAATGGAGGCTATATGAAGATATAGTTCGATATAGCCCATCTTCGAACATAATCTGCTTATGGACAAAGAAAGAACCTGTGCAAAATTTCAGCTCAATATCTCTATTTTTAAAGACTGTAGCGTGATTTCAACAGACAGACGGACGGACATGTCTAGATCGTCTTAGATTTTTACGCTGATAAAGAATATATATTCTTTATAGGGACGGAAATGGATATTTCGATGTGTTGCAAACGGAATGACAAAATGAATATACCCCCATCCTTCGATGGTGGGTATAAAAAGTGTAAGCTATTTTCGCCACGGAACCATTCTGGACCATCTGTGAAAATTCCTATACTGAACACTCAACCAAACAAACACACGCACACAAATTGCTTTTTATACCCTCCACCATAAGATGGGGGGTATACTAATTTCATCATTCTGATTGTAACTACTCGAAATATTCGTCTGAGACCCCATAAAGTATATATATTCTTGATCGTCGTGAAATTTTATGTCGATCTAGCCATGTCCGTCCGTCCGTCTGTCTGTCGAAAGCACGCTAACTTCCGAAGAAGTAAAGCTAGCCGCTTGAAATTTTGCACAAATACTTCTTATTAGTGTAGGTCGGTTGGTATTGTAAATGGGCCATATCGGTCCATGTTTTGATATAGCTGCCATATAAACCGATCTTGGGTCTTGACTTCTTGACTTCTTGAGCCTCTAGAGTGCGCAATTCTTTTCCGATTGGGATGAAATTTTGCACGACGTGTTTTGTTATGATATCCAACAACTGTGCCAAGTATGGTTCAAATCGGTTTATAACCTGATATAGCTGCCATATAAACCGATCTTGGGTCTTGACTTCTTGATCCTCTAGAGAGCGCAATTCTTATCCGATTGGAATGAAATTTTGCACGATGTGTTTTGTTATGATATCCAACAACTGTGTCAAGTATGGTTCAAATCGGTTCATAACCTGATATAGCTGCCATATAAACCGATCTGGGGTCTTGACTTCTTGAGCCTCTAGAGTGCGCAATTCTTATCCGATTGGGATGAAATTTTGCACGACGTGTTTCGTTATGATATCCAACAACTGTGCCAAGTATTGTTCAAATAGGTCCATAACCTTATATAGCTGCCATATAAATCGATCTGGGGTCTTGACTTCTTGAGCCTCTAGAGTGCGCAATTCTTATCCGATTGGAATGATATTTTGCACGACGTATTTTGTTACGATATCCAACAACTGTGCTAAGTATGGTTCAAATCGGTCCATAACCTTATATAGCTACCATATAAACCGATCTTGGGTCTTGACTTCTTGACCCTCTAGAGGGCACAATTCTTATCCGATTTGAATGAATTTTTGCACGAAGTATTTCGTTATGATATCCAACAACTGTGCCAAGTATGGTTGAAATCGGTCCTTAACCTGATATAGCTGTGATATAAACAGATCTGGGGATTTGATTTCTAGACCTTCTAGAGGGCGCAATTCCTATCCGATTTGGCTGAAATTTTGCATGACGTATTTTATTTTTACTTTCAACAACTGTGTCAAATAAGGTTCAAATCGGTTCATAACCTGATATAGCTGCCATATAAACCGATCTGGGATCTTGACTTCTTGACCCCTAGAGGTCGCAATTATTATCCGATATGCCTGAAATTTTGTACGATGGATCCTCTCATGACCATCAACAAACGTCTATAGCCCGTTACAGATCCCATATAAATCGTTCTCTCTATTTTACTTCGTGAGCCCCAATTGGCGCAATTCTTATACGAATTGGCTGAAATTTTACACAGGTCTCCAAAATATAATTTAATTTAATATCTTGATATCGTTTTAATAGCAGAGCAACTCTTTTCTTATATCCTTTTTTGCCTAAGAAGAGATGCCGAGAAAAGAACTCGACAAATGCGATCCATGGTGGAGGGTATATAAGATTCGGCCCGGTCGAACTTAGCACGCTTTTACTTGTTATATATAAGACTAGCTGGGTCGGGCCCGCTCCACTGCGTCTTCTTTCAATCTCTAATAACTTTTATTTGAGCCCTATACACCCAGAAAAAGGTTAATACCTAACATACTCATTTCCGACCGGTTGCCTGAGGTTTCCGATCGGATACCTGAGATGAATCTTGAAGTCGAGTGGGAAGTACTGCTGCCATCGGCACAGTCTTGGATTGACGGAACCCTAGTATTGCCGACTAGAGGATCATGTTACACGGATGGCGTCAAAGCTAGAGGACAGAGTGAGCCTGGGGGTTTACATTGAGAACCCAGGGACTGAGATCTGTTTTAGACTGCTTGACCATAAAACGGTCCTGCAGGTGGATGTCCGGGCTATCACAGAATGCGTGAGATGGTGTTGTGCTAACGCGAGGACGTCGAGTGTGAACATCTTTACGGACAGTAAAATTGCCATAAGGGCAATAACAACCAGGACTGTAAGGTCACCAACAGTCTGAAGTCTAAGAATGAAATTAACACCTTCTCTGAGGATGGCAAAGTCCGCATCGTGTGGGTGCCAGGCCATAACGGAGTAAGGGGAAATGAAAGGGCAGACGATTTGGCGGTGAAGGCCAGAGAACTGCCGTCAATAAACTTTAACCCGAAGCCTTTCAGGTCGACGCAGTCCGAATTAAGGGAGTGGGCGACGAATGCGCATGCAACATTGTGGAATAGCAAAACGGTCGGTAGGACGGCGAAAATCCTATGGGGGGATCCAGGTCGTGAGAAGACGGGGCTATTACTGAAAGGAAGCAAGAAGGAGGTCAGTATAGCTATTGGTATCATAACGGGACACATAGGACTACGAACTATTTCAAATAGGTGCGGCAAGTGATATCATGTGTAGAGCATGCGGGGAAAATGATGAGACGAGAGCATTTCCTTTGTCATTGCCCGGCTTTCGCGTTCAACAGATACCGGTACTTAGGTGGAGACACAATATCAGACATGAACCAACTTAAGGGAATGGTATTAAAAACAACTAAGGATTTTGTAAGTAGAAGGGAATTCCTAACTTAAAATTTTCTTTTTGGACGTTACAACTACCCGATTACTGGCTTAGGTGTATGTCCATAGTGGCATGAGGCGGATTGATATCTGCACCCTCTTTTCAACCTAACCTAGACCATTTCCAGTCTCAACTGACCTACACTAATAGGAAGTAATCGTAATTTCAAAGGAACTTCAAGCGTCTGGCTTAATTCAGCCGGATGGACATGGCTAGATCGAATTAAAATGTCATGGCGATCAAGAAAATGTTTCCTTTATGGGATGTTGCAAACGAAAAAGCATAATTTCACCATCCACCATACTATGGTGGACGGTATAATCAAAAGACATGCTTGGGTATGGGGCGTATGATTGCTATTAATTAAGGTACTCTATGGTGTATAATTAACATCATCTATTGAATAATCATACTTAAGCACTTATAGTGGCCTAGAGTAAAAATTGCTTACTCAATGCTTCAAGAATGAATGGAATGGGTTAAAAGTCCACAAATTTGATTGTGGTAGGAGTTATTATACCCTACACCCCTACTGTGGTACAGGGTACTACAACTTAGTGCATTTTTTTTTTTGTAACACCCACAAGGAAGAGAGATAGACCCATTGATAAGTATACCTATCGACTAAGAATCACTTTCTGATTCGATTTAGCTATGTCCGTCTGTCCATCTGTCCATGTTAATTTGTGTACAAACTATAGGTTGCAATTTTCACCCTATCGTCTTTAAATTTGGTATGAGCATGTTTTCGGCCTAGAGACGAAGCCTGTTGAATTTGGAAATCATCGGTTCAAATTTGGATATATCTCCTATATATATGTTCATACGATTTAAAGTAATAATGCAAAAAATGGCCATTTGTTAACTGATTCTCTTGAAATTTGGTTGGAAGGATTTTCTCTTGACTCTTGTCATTGCAATTGAATTTCATAGAAATCGGCTCAGATTTAGATATAGTCCCATATATACTGCGTTGCCCAAAAAGTAATTGCGGATTTTTTATATAGTCGGCGTCGACAAATTTCGCATTCTTTCTTCTGTCAGTTATCAGCTGTTACTTTTAGCTTGCTTTAGAAAAAAGTGTAAAAAAAGTATATTTGATTAAAGTTCATTCCAAGTTTTATTAAAAATGCATTTACTTTCTCTTAAAAAATCCGCAATTACTTCTTGGGCAACACAATATATATATATATCGCCGGATTTTCACTCCTAGACCTACTGCAAGCTCAGTTATTGACCAATCTACACAAAATGTTATGAAACGCTTTCCTCGACGACTTCCACAATATTTGTAAAGTTTATCGAAATCGGTTCAGATTTAGATATAGCTCCCATATATATGTTCGTCCGATTTTGAGAAATATTGCAATAAAGTGCTCATTTGTTAACCGATTCTCTTGAAATTTGGTAGGAACGATTTTCTCTTGACTCTTGACATTACTATTGAATTTCATAGAAATCGGTTAAGATTTAGGTATAGCTTCCATATATGTATATAGCCCTATTTTCACTCCTAGAGCCACTGCAAGCGCATTTATTGACTTATCTTGCAAAAATTTTGCACTACTGCCACAATATCTGAGTTTCGAGCAAACTCGGCTCAGATTTAGTTATGGCTCCCAGATTTTGGGTAATTTGCAAAAATGTTGTCATATGTCAACCGTAGTTATTAAAAATTTAACATATTTGCTACAAATTTGATACGGATTCTTTAATAACCCATCTGAAAACATCCGCCGACGTCCATTAAAATTGGTTCAGTACTGGATATAGATCCCACATTGCACTTGTAGGGTAGATGTAGGGTATTATACAGTTGGTACCGCCCGACTTTTGCCCTTTCTTACTGGTTTACATCTGTAAAATGACGAAAGTAAGCAACGAACTTTTCTTCCGCCCATTAGTCTGTAAACCATTCGAGTTAATGAGCTATAGGATTGAAATTCTTACTTAATGTTGATTGTTAGTCACTTCTAATGAGACATATCTTCATGTATTGGGTTGCCCAAAAAGTAATTGCGGATTTTTCATATAGTCGGCGTTGACAAATATATTCACAGCTTGTGACTCTGTAATTGCATTCTTTCTTATGTCAGTTATCAGCTGTTGCTTTTTGCTTGCTTTAGAAAAAAGTGTAAAAAAAGTATATTTGATTAAAGTTCATTCTAAGTTTTATTAAAAATGCATTTACTTTCTTTTAAAAAATCCGCAATTACTTTTTGGGCAACCCAATATTTAACCATGGTGAATCATTTGAAGACGAAATTCATATCTGATTGGGTAGAAAATTGATCCAAATACCATTGCGATAGGGTCTTTACTTTCCTAAAAGCTTAATTTTTTCACGATTCATCTGAAGTTTCGTATGTGAAGTTCACAAATGACCTAAAATAACCATAACAGAAGGTTAGCGAGGTTAGCATGTCCGCCTGTGACGCTAAGCACCTGGGTTCAGTTCAATCCCGACGTGAATAGTTGGACAAATTTTCAGCCGTGGTTATCCCCTTACTAATGCTGGCTACATTTTTGACATATCCTTCCATGTTAAAACTTCTCTGCCAAGTGGTGTCGCTATGCGGCTCGCCGTTCGGACTCGACGAAAAGGAGGCCCTTTATCATTGAGCTTAAACTTTATTTGAACTGCACTCATTGATATGAGAGAAGTATCCCCTCTTCCTTAGTTGAAAGTTCATGAGAAATTTAGTAATTTATGTAAAGTTATAGCAGAATCCCTGGTGGTAGGAAACCAAGGGTCTGTTGGGCATTACATACCTCTTTTTTGCTTAAAAGCAGTAAACCCCCAAAATTCAAGAGCATTTTAAAGACAAGTTGTCTTTATTTTTTTTTTTAAATTGCTTCCCTTATGGCTTTCATTTAATTTTCCCAGAAAAAACTGCATTCATTTTTCATATATCCATGACAGTTGCTACCATATTTGTGGGAGGTAATGTATGCGTTATCGCACCAGGTGGGTGTTAAAACGGAAATCCTGTTTGTGTTATGGAAAACCGGAAAAAAAGTTTCACATTGCAAACACAGTGGAGTCACCAAGAAGCGAAGGCATAAAAAAGATCATATATAACTTAAAAGAGTTAATAAGGGCCAAGAAAATCTATTACTTCTACAGGGACACACGGACGAACTTAAAAAAAAAAAAATAAAAGAGCAAGTACAAGACATTATGTTCGACCACCTCTTCGGATATATACATTAACTACCTTTTGTCACTGTATGGTGATTAAAAAATCACTTATGAATCCATATCCGCTATATCTAAATATAGTCCGATCTCCACCATATTCAGGAAGGCTATATAAGTGTCTAACACAACACATTGTACCGAATTCATCGGTTAAAAAACTACCTTTTATGGGTCTAAGAACTTAAATCGGCAGATCGACATAGGTATACGCCAGCTATATCCAAATATAGACCAACTTGAACCATACTGAAGACGAATTTCGAAGAGCCTAATATAGCCCACTGTGTCATATTAAATTGGGAGATCGATATATATGGCAGCTATATCCAAATATAGCCCCATCTTCACCATACTCGGTACGAATGTCGACATGCTTAGCAGGATTCATTGTGCTTAATGTCAGCGAGATCGATTTATAATATTATGAGCCCAACACCCTACATTGAGATATGGGTCTATTATACCAAAATATAGACGGATCTTAACCATATCCGGTACGAATGTGGAGGTTGCTAACGCAACTTATTGTGCCTAATTTCAACGAAAAATTCACCTTTTATGGGGCTAAAATCTTAAACAGGGAGATCGGTATATATGGCAGCATTATCCAAATCTAGACCGATCTGGTCCGTCTTGAACAGGGATGTCGAGGAGCCTAACACAACTCACTATAGCAAATTTCTGAGAAATGGCGTAATAAATCCGTCTATTACGGGCCCAAGACCCTAAATCAAGAGATCGGTCTATAGGGCAGCTATATCCAAATCTGGGCTGATGTAGGCCAAATGGAACAGGGATATCAAGGGGCCTAACATAACTGACTGTTCCAAATTTTTGCGAAATCGCACATTAAATGCGCCTTTTATGGGTCCAAGACCCTTAAATCGAGAGATCGCTCTATATGGCCGCTATATGTAAATCTGAAGCGATCAAGGTCAAATAAAATAAGGAGGTCGAGGGGTTTATCATAACTCACTTTACCAAATTTCAGTGAAATCGGACAATAAATGCGCTTTTGATGGGCCTAAATCATTAAATCAAGAGATCGGTCTATACGGCAGCTATATCCAAATCTAGACCGATTTGGGCCAAATTGAACATGAATGTCGGGTCGGGGGTAACGTCACTCACTTTCCTCAATTTCAGCAAAAACGGACAAAAAATCATCCGATCCTTACAAAAGTTGACATACATTATTTTATCTGCTGACATTTTTGTTTATTTTATCACAGTCGGTTCAGATTTCGATATTTCTCCCATATATCGGCCTACTTATACTTTCAGAGCTGTAGTTAAAACACTTTTGCACAGAAGTGCAAGAAATTTGGTACGGATTGTTTTATTACCCATCTGAAAACCTCTGCAAAAGTTCATAAAAATCGATTGAGAATAAAATATTGCAAATTTTGCCCATGAACATCCCACTAAGGAGTTCAGTCCGATTCAAGTTTATAAGCTCAATGATAGGGGCCTCTTTTTTTATGGGCGAGTCCGATTGGCGTGGCACAGTGCGACACCTTTTTGGAAAGAAGTTTTTACATGGCATGGTACCTCACAAATGTTGCCAGGCAGGCAAAACCACCGCCGAAATTCATTTCTGATGGTCTCGCTAAGATACGAACCTAAGCGTTCAGCATTATAGGCAGCCATGCTAACTTCTGAGATACGGTGGCCTGCGGTGAATTATTGGGTTGCCCAAAAAGTAATTGCTGATTTTTCATATAGTCGGCGTTGACAAATTTTTTCACAGCTTGTGACTCTGTAATTGCATTCTTTCTTCTGTCAGTTATCAGCTCTAACTTTTAGCTTGCTTTAGAAAAAAAGTTTAAAAAAAGTAAATTTGATAAAAGTTCATTCTAAGTTTTATTAAAAATGCATTTACTTTCTTTTAAAAAATCCGCAATTACTTTTTGGGCAACCCAATATATTTAGTGGACTCTACCTTATGATTATGATTGAATAGATGGCTTATCTATTTAAACCAGCTTTTCTATTATCACTACTTCGAAATGTAAAAAAGACACTGAGTATACAAAAATCTCCCACTGTGGTTTTCAAGGAAAACCAGTTTTATATTATTTGACTAAGCTTTCACATGTGCGACCAAAATCTTGGCTAAAAATGAAACGACGAAATCAAACTCTCTTGGTGCACAACTTAAAATCTTGGTAACACACAACTTCATATGGTCATGCTAAGGATAGAAGTTAAAATACCTCTACTATGAAGCTTTTGATTTGCTCCCATTTTGCACCAAATAAAACATGGCCATTTATCCATTTGACACAAGATAATATATATTATTAAACGGCAACAAACCAGATATATATCCCCACCGAGCTTATATAAAAGGTAATTGACAGTAGATCAAGAATCCAGTGTCCATTTTCTGGACCAAGTGTCTGGGGGTTTGTTTGATGATATTTTCAAGACAAAATGCTTAACTTAAATTTTTCACGTTTTTTGTTTTGCCAGTTATCCTCTGAAAGAAATGGTCACTAAATTGTAAATTTTTCTTTTTTATTTCAATTTTATTTACGTAAATTTTTCATAATTTCTTTAGTTTTCTTTGTATGTATGCAGCAAATGTTGTTGGCAAACTGTCGCCTAAAAATATGCAGTTTTTTTTTGTTTTTTTTTTTGTTTTTTTTTGCAAAATCTAGAAATATAAGTACACTCAGGGATTTCCTTGTTTTTTTCTCTTCACTTTGATTATAACTCGACATCAGGTGGCGTTGTTCATCAGACCGTAAATTATTAAGTTATTTTATTCGTCCAGCTGCGTTCACATTGCACTCTAAGTACGGGGAATTATCCTTGAGGTTTTTTTTTCTAGTTGCTACTTCTTCTAGGAAAAAGAAATAGATTGGCTTTCTTATCAATGTGTGTGTGTGTGTGATTATAATGGGTCTTTCTCATGATATTATTTAATGTTGACTTGATTTGGAGGCAAAGGCATAGTGGTGTAAAAACAAGTCAAGTGGGAATTAGAATATGGTATTAAAATATAAGATATGTTTAATGGAAAATCAAAAATTAAGGACTATGATGATTTTTGTTTTACTTAAGGAATTCTGAGGTAAATTAAGACAGAATTTTCCCAGAAAACAGTGAATCAAGGCAGACCCCTAAAACTATGCTATAGTTTTGTGTGTTTTGTATTGGAAAAAATTTCTTCATCAACACTAATTGTTTAAAGCAAAGCTTTCGAAAGGAAAGAATGCTACGACCACGAGTGTTTTAGGGTTTCTAAGCTAGGATATGGTTAGCGAGCAAGCTTAAAAAATCATGATAATAGCATTAATTTTCATAAGGCTCTGGGCCTTTTTTGTTGCCTAGGAGTAGTTGAAAAGAGTGCGGATATTAATCTGTCCCATGCCATTATGGATATTTACCTAAGCCTGTAATTGGCTTGTTGTGCGCTCTAATTACTGAAAAGTAACCTCGAAAAAGAAAATCTAAGTTAGAATTTCGTGGTATAAAAATAAAAATCCTTAATTGTTTTCTGGTATTGTGTCCCCTATTAATTATCGGTAACTTTTAGCCGCGAGAGCCTTATCTTCCCCCCATGCCCCACACAGTCTTTCACTTGCCGCACCGATTTTGCATAAGTGAGCTCGTAGTCCTATGTGTTCCATTATGATACCGAAAGCTTTACTGACCTCAGTAAAGAAACTTTGTTCCGGATCGTTCATGGCTCGTGAATTAAGGTCATCAAAGCGTGTGTGGCTGTCTCGCTCCAGTGGAGGCTTATCTGAAGGACCGCTTCCAGTAGATGGTCATTTTGGCAGTGAGCAATGGTCTCATCATCTGCTCTCTGTTCTTTAGATTGCATTGAGTTTCCTATCACTGCTTTGTCTCAGGTTTTAATATTAGGAACTTTGCCTATCCTAGTCTTCCCAATATTGAGAAAGTCGTTGATGGTTCCAGCGTCGGGAGGATGCATCGAGTTTCCTGTCACTGCACTGCCTGATGTTTCAGTAATAGGATCTTTATCTTTTCTAGTTTTCCAAATCTTGAGTAAGTCGTTAATGGTCGCTTCGTCGGGTTCATGTTCATTAGGCTGCATTGAGTTTCCCGTCACTGCACTGCCTGATGTTTCAGCCTTAGGATCTTTGCTTATCCTAGTCTTTCCAAAATTGAGAGAGTTGGCTATTGTCTCGTCGTCGACCCCCTGTTCGTTAGGCGGTATTGAGTCTACCATCCCTGCACCTCCCTGGAGGCCACCGTAGCACAGAGGTTAGCATGTCCGCCTATGACGCTGAATGCCTGGGTTCGAATCCTGACAAACGTTGCCAGCATTAGGAGGGGAAAACCACCGCTGAAAATTTTTTCTGATGGTCTCGCCAGGATTCGAACTCTGCCGTTCAGCGTCATAGGCGTACATGCTAACCTCTGCGCTACGGTGGTCTAGGACCATATAAAGTATATATATTCTTGATCGCCATGACATTTTAAGTCTATCTATCATGTCCGTCCGTCCGTCCGTCGAAAACACGCAAACTTTCGAAGGAGTAAAGCTATGTGCTTGAAATTTTGCAAAAATACTTCATATTAGTGTAGGTCGGTTTGAATTGTAAATGGGGTAAATCAGTCCATATTTTGATATAGCTGCCCTAAAAACCGATCTTGGGTCTTGACTCCTTGAGCCCCTAGAGGGCGCAATTCTCATCAAATTTGGCTGTAATTTTGCACGTGGTGTTTGTGGTTGTTTCAAATCGGTTCATAACCTGGTATAGGTGCCATATAAGCCGATCTTGGGTCTTGACTTCTTGAGCCACTAGTGGCCGCAATTCTCGATTTGACTCAAGTTTTGCACGTGGTGTTTTGGTATCGCTTCCAACATCTGTGCTAAATATGGATCAAATCGGTTCATAACCTGATATAGCTGTCATATAAACCGATCTAGGGTCTTGACGTCATTAGCCTCTAGAGGGCGCTATTCTTATCCGGTTTGGCTGAAATTTTGCATGAGATGTTTTGTTATCCCTTCCAGTAACTGTGCTTAGTATGGTTCAAATCGGTTCATAACCTGGCATAGCTGCCATATAAATCGATCTTGGTTCTTGACTTCTTGAGCCACTAGAGGGCGCAATTCTAATCCGATTTGGCTGTAATTTTGCACGTGGTGTTTTGCTGTCTCTTCCAACAACTGCTCTAACTATGGTTTAAATCGGTTCATAACCTGACATAGCTGCCATATAAATCGATATAAGGTTTTGACGTCTTGAGCCTCTAGATGGCGCAATTCTCGTCCGATTTGACTCAAGTTTTGCACATGGTCTTTTGGTATCGCTTCCAACATCTGTGCTAAATATGGTTCATAACCTGATATAGCTGTCATATAAACCGATCTAGGGTCTTGACGTCATTAGCCTCTAGAGGGCGCTATTCTTATCCGGTTTGGCTGAAATTTTGCATGAGATGTTTTGTTATGACTTCCAACAACATATAAACCGATCTAGGATCTTGTCTTCTTTAGCCTCTAGAGGGCGCAATTCTCATGCGATTTGGCAGAAATTTTGTACAATAGCTTCTGGCAAGACCTTCAACATACGCGTCCAATATGGTCTGACTCGATCTATAGCTTGATACAGCTCCCATAAAAACCAATCTACCGATTTTGCCTCTTGAGCCCCTACAAGGCGCAGTTCTTATCGGAATGGACTGAAATATTACACAATGACTTCTACAATGTTCAGCATTCAATCAATTTATGGTCCGAATCGGCCCATAACTTGATATAGCTTCAATAGTATAACAGTTCGAAAAAGAGATACCGCTCAAAGAACTTGACAAATGCTATTCATGGTGGAGGGTATATAAGATTCGGCTAGGCCGAACTTAGCACGGTCTTACTTGTTAAAGACTGTAGCGTGATTTCAGCAGACAGATGGGCGGACGGACTTGGCAAGATCGTCTTAGATTTTTATATATATATTGGGTTGCCCAAAAAGTAATTGCGGATTTTTTTAAAAGAAAGTAAATGCATTTTTAATAAAACTTAGAATGAGCTTTAATCAAATATACTTTTTTTACACTTTTTTTCCAAATCAAGCTAAAAGTATCAGCTGATAACTGACAGAAGAAAGAATGCAATTACAGAGTCACAAGCTGTGAAAAAATTTGTCAACGCCGACTATACGAAAAAACCGCAATTACTTTTTGGGCAACCCAATACTTTATAGGGTTGGAAATGGATATTTCTATGTGTTGCAAACGGAATGACAAAATGAATATACCCCCATCCTTCGGTGGTGGGTATAAAAAGGCCCCAAATATATGAACATAGGCCGCTTATAGACGAAAATAGGATCCAAGTAGACGAAATTAGGTTCTTACCAAACGAATCAGGCCTTAACATTTTTGTTGTTTGTGCTTTAGTCTGGCAACTCTCTGCCCCTATCTGAATAATTTTTTTGGGAGATTTTGTTTAACTTCTTCTTAGCTCTTCTTTATACAACACATACCATTTTCTTCTAATTTTAATTAAACAGCATCAAAATACAGATAATGGTCTTCGTTTGGATTATGCATATGAGCCCAAAGGAAAATGATACCCAAAAGAATCCTTGCCACAATTTCCAGTGAAAAAACTACCCATCACCATATTTTGTCTCTTGCTAAACAAAAAAAAAAAAAAATAATAATAACAATAATGACAACCACAACAGAAATTAAATATGCGTTTCATGTCCCTATGAATCTAGCCTTCCTATATACACAATCACTCATGTTTTGTGTAAATGGTCCTGTGCCGAAGTCTTGGGGTCTTATTTGATAATTCCATCATCACACATGATGGTATCATTTATGAGAAATGGAATTACATTTACCTTTCTGTGTAATTTGTGTTTTTCCCATTAAAGATGTCACATTTCAAGGCAAACAAAAAAAACATTAAACAGGGAAAGAGCAAACGAGAGAGATTGAGTTAAACACACAGACTTAGAAATGTATATGTGAGCTGGTTATCAATCTTGGCAAAAAAAGCTTAGCCATGTTCATTTACTAGGAAAAAACGAAGAATATTTTTTGTGATATATATAAGGCTGTCCATCACTTGGTCTTGCCATTTGTCCTAGGGAAGACAGAAAACCAAAATATCTGTTCCTTCAAAAGAAAAAAAAAAATCCTTACAGATTTGCATGTGCTGATAAAGATGAGTATAGGGATAGAAAGGCTATGTGTGGGGTTTTGTCATATGTATGTAGAGGGAGAGAGTGTGAGAGAGTGGTTGTGAAACTACTAAAGCTAAACCTGCATAAGAAGAGCATTGAAAATAATTTATTTATAACACGTATAAACATATTTTTGCACCATAAGTCTTTGAAGGCAAAACACTATTTGGAATATGCAAGAAATATTGGGTTTAGGGAATGAGGTTACAAATAAGGATTCTGAGAAACTACATAGGGCTACGCAGGGGTAGCTAAAAGACCCATACTAGTTGGCCTCTACGAATTGGTTCAACCATACTAAAAATTGAAACCAGAAATAATACTAGGTAATCTTGTGCGATTTGAATAATAAACAAGTAAAAGCATGCTAAGTTCGGCCGGGCCGAATCTTATATACCCTCCACCATGGATCGCATTTGTCGAGTTCTTTTCCCTGCATCTCTTATTAGGCAAAACAGAATATAAGAAAAGATTTGCTCTGCCATGAGAGCGATATCAAGATATGGTCCGGTTTGGACCACAATTAAATTATATGTTGGAGACCTGTGTAAAATGTCAGCCAATTCGAATAAGAATTGCGCCCTTTGGGGGCTCAAGAAGTAAAACCGAGAGATCGATTTATATGGGAGCTGTATCAGGCTATAGACCGATTCAGTCCATAATAAACACGTATGTTGATGGTCATGAGAGGATCCTTTGTACAAAATTTCAGGCATATCGGATAATAATTGCGACCTCTAGTGGCTCAAGAAGTCAAGATCCCAGATCGGTTTATATGGCAGCTATATCAGGTTATGAACCGATTTGAACCTTATTTGACACAGTTGTTGAAAGTCATAATGAAATACGTCACTCAAAATTTCAGCCAAATCGGACGAGAATTGCGCTCTCTAGAAACTCAAGAAGTCAAGTCCCCCGATCTACTTGACGGCTATATCAGTTTATGAACCGATTTGAACCATACTTGGCACCGTTGTTGGATATAACAACAAAATACTTTGAGCAAAAATTCATTCAAATCGGATAAGAATTGCGCCCTCTATAGGCTCAAGAAGCCAAAACCCAAGATCGGTTTATATGACAGCTATATCAGGTTGTGAACCGATTTAAACCATATTTGGCACAGTTGTTGGATATGATAACAAACCACGTCCTACAAAATTTCATTCCAATCGGACCAGAATTGCACCCTCTAGAGGCTCAAGAAGTCAAAACCCAAGATCGGTTTATATGACAGCTATAGCAGGTTATGAACCGATTTAAACCATATTTGGCACAGTTGTTGGATATGATAACAAACCACGTCCAACAAAATTTCATTCAAATCGGACCAGAATTGCACCCTCTAGAGACTCAAGAAATCAATACCCAAGATCGGTTTATATGGCAGCTATGTCAAAACATGGACCGATTTGGCGCATTTACAATCCCAACCGACCTACACTAATAAAAAGGAAAGACGGACGGACATGGCTAGATCGACATAAAATGTCACAACGGCCTAGAATATATATACTTTATGGGGTCTCAGAATGACGAAATTAGTATACCCCGATCCTACGGTGTAGGCTATAATAATAGGAAGTTCTCGACACTTAAGGCATATCGAAAATTTTTTGATAAATATCTCCTCTAAGTTGAAATAAATTTTTTAATAATTATAAATTTTTATACCCACCACCATAGCATGGAGGTATACTTATCTAGTCATTCCATTTGTAGCACCTCGAAATATTCGTCTAAGACCCCATAAAGTATATATATTCTTGATCGTCTCGACGCTCAAAGTCGATCTAGCACTGTCAGTCCGTCCGTCTGTCGAAATCACGAAATAGCGATCAAACGTGTAAAGCTAGCAGCTTGAAATATTGCACAGATACTTTATATCGATGTAGGTCGTTGGGGATTGAAAAGGGGCAATATCGGTTCAAATTTCGGTATAGCTCCCATATAAATCGATCTCCAGATTTGACTTCTTGAGCCCCTGGAAGCCGCAATTTTCATCCGATTTGGCTGAAATTTTGCACGCGGTGTTCTGTTATGACTTTCAAGAACTGTGCCAAGTACGGTCCAAATCGGTCTATAACCTGATATAGATCCCATGTAAACCGATTTCCAGATTTGACTTCTTGAGCCCCTGGAAGCCGCAATTTTCATCCGATTTGGCTGAAATTTTGCACGCGGTGCTCTGTTATGACTTTCAACAACTATATTAAATACGGTCAAAATCGGTTCATAACCCGATATAGCTCCGATATAAACCGATCTCCCGAATTGACTTCATGAGCCCCTGAAAGCCGCAATTTTTGTCCGATTTGGCTGAAATTTTGCATGTAGTGTTCTGTTATGACTTTAAACAACTGTGCCAGGTACGGTCCAAATCGGTCTTTAACCTGATATAGCTCCCATATAAACCGATCTCCCGATTTGACTTCTTGAGTCCTTACAACCCGTAATTTATGTCCGATTTGGTTGAAATTTTGTACGCGGTGTCCGATTTGGCTGAAAATTTGCATGCGGTGTACTGTTATGACTTTCAACAACTGTGCCAAGTACGGTCCAAATCGGTGTATAACCTAATATAGCTCCCATATAAACCGATCTCCAGATTTGACTTCTTCAGCCCTTACAAGACACAATTTATGTCCGATTTGGCTAAAATTTTGCACGTAGTATTCTGTTGATACCTCCAACAACTGTACCAAGTACGGCCTAAATCGGCCAATAACCTGATATAGCTCCCCATATGAAGCGGTCTCCCGACTTGACATCCTGAGCTCTTACAAGCCGCAACATTTGTCCGACTTGGCTGAAATTTTCCAGGTGGTGTTTCGTTATGACTTCCAACAACTCCGTCAAATACGATCCAAATCTGTCTATAACCTGATATGGCTCCCATGTAAAGCGGTATCTCGATCATTCTTGTCGGTTCGTAGAAGCTTTAATTTTTGTTGGTTTAACAGAAGTTTGGTTTGTAAATAGATTAAAATTATGCCCTTCCACTAAATTTATTTTGCATTAATTTTTAGCAGAATCCATGGTGGTGGTTTCCCAAAATTTGGCCCGGCCGCTTTTACTTGTTTTACTTATTTACTTTGCTATACATATTCTAACCAAACTTTTTTCTTTTCTTTTTAGGTAAGTCAAGACAAAACAGAGATGTCCTTAGGATATATAGTCAAGTAAGCAGATAAAAGTTTAAAAAACCAGTATATAAATTAAAATAAATAAAACAATTTTGTCACTACCATCTGATAGAATCTCCTGCTGAAAATTGAAGAAGAATGTCGAAGGGCCTTGCACAACTAGCTGTCCCAAATTTCGGCGAAATTGGACAATAAAAGCGTCTTTCATGGGCCTAAAACCTTACATCGTCGGATCGGTCTATATCCAAGTCTAGACCAATATGGGCCAAATTGGAGAAGAATGATGAAGGGTTGAACACAACTAACTGTTCCAAATTTCGGCGAAATTGGTTGTGCAGCAACGAAGACTGCCCTTAGTCTAAAGTAGTCGTTAACCAGACGTTCTCTATACTAAGGACTTTCATGTGATTTGCTTGGCACTGGTGATGCGGCCTGAAGGCTAGCTATATGCGACGCCACGGATTATTTATCAGGCGAGCCCTTCAAGTTTACCGGCGGGACATAATCTTTCACGGAATGGTATCTCTGTGCTGGAATTTTCCCGTCTTTCCTCATGTCCTTCTGCATGCACGGTTCGATCTTAGTTAGATGGGGGTCACCGGGGCGGAAGTCCTCATTGAGTTCCTTGGGATTAGAAAGTCATAAAGGCTTCTGGGCGGACTTTTCGACACGTGCCTTTCAGAAGGAGTTATTCGCGGTTCTGGAGGTTCTGGAGACCACCTTAGCGCATGGGTTAGCAACTCCACCTATTACGCTGAACGTCTGGCTTCGAATCCTCGCGAGAACATCAGAAAACATTATCAGCAATGGTTGTCAATGGAGTTTCCCTATCTTGGAGCTTCGTCTCACTTACGCGTGCTTCCCTTCGTTTTCGTCTGGTATTTGGTAGGGGGGATTTATTATTTTTTTCCAACCACCATAGTACGAGATTTCACTATCATCGACATTCCGTTTGTAACACTTCGAAATATAGGTCTTAGTCCCGTAAGGTATATATATTCTTGAAATCCTCATATGGCTCTCATATAAACCAAACTGCGGAGTTTGCTTCTAGAGCCGCTAGAGGGCGCAATTTTAATCAGATTTCATGGCAGCTTGTAATCACTTCCAATATCCATGCCAAGTATAGTCCAATTTTGGTACAATTTGGATATAGCCCCCCTTCCCGATTGGTGGATCCATTGCAGAGGTTATATAAGCTTCGGCCATGTTGAACTTAAAGCGCTTTTAGTTGTTTTGTTTTTTTTGTGTGCACCGCACAATAGGGGATCTCTATGTGCATTTTTCCTCTTTCTTCCTACTCTCTTCAAGGGTGAATACTACAGACCTCCGCGAGACCAATGCTGACATATAGGACATTTATATGGTGAAGGGATGATGACGGAATGACTTGTACTACGGATAATGGATTGATCTCAAGGATGGCTTGATTCCGAATAATGAGACTGTTAAAACCCACACCACAGGCAGGTTTGGAAGATATGCTGAAAATACAGTGCTCAGAATGTGGGTGCTTAAACAGATGAGTATGCAAAGAAGGGCTCGTAATTCGGCTAGAGATCCAGCAGCCGGTCTTGCACACGTAATATTTGTCAAGCTACAAATTAAGTTTTAGATCAACCGTTAGGAGGCCACCGTGGCGTGGATGCCACTCGTAGAAAAGTATAACGAGTTCAGCACCATAGCTAGATATGCTACCCTATAAGCCACTTTCAACTCCTTCCAGCTGTATGGAACTTTCTTAAAACTTGTTTTATTGTCCTTAATTCTAAGAAAACTTTCCAGCATTTAAAAAAAAAACTAACTTTTTTTTCTTAATTTTCATGGAATGACAGATGTCACCCACCTTTTCTCCAACTTCCGCAAAAAGTTTTAAGTGCAATGCAAACAAAAAAAAAATTATAAATTATGGCAAGCAAGAAGTAAG
This sequence comes from Stomoxys calcitrans, assembly GCF_963082655.1. NCBI lineage: Eukaryota > Metazoa > Arthropoda > Insecta > Diptera > Muscidae > Stomoxys > Stomoxys calcitrans. The sequence goes on from NC_081553.1 coordinate 187,947,910, forward strand.
CAAGACCAAGAAAACTTTTGCCTAAAACCCTCGTGACTTTTGGTCATGCTTGACACAGTAATACTTTAAGCTGATCACAAAATATTCAAATATGTACGAATGTATGTACGTTATGTATACTTGGACTTATACATATGTAGTTCTTTTTTGTTTACATGTATGTGTGCGTATTGCCATCACTTTGTTAGCAAATACATTTGCAGTTTTTTTTTCTTTCCTAATATTTTGCCATGCGATTTGTTTAGAATTTTATGAATATTTTATGAAGAACGAACATTTCGCATTCACTTCGTCGTTGTCCTCTCATTGTCGCATAGAAAACATTTTCGCTCTCTCTCTGTCCGAGCTTTCAGTGGCAAAGTAGTATTGACTTCACACAAGAAGGAAAAACGTAGTAGCAAGTCAGAAAAAACAAAAACAGCAACATGAAAATCTGCATAAATATATTTTTGTTTGCTGTTAGTCGCTACATTTCCGATGCTAATGTAGTACCATCTCTATATAAACATGGTTATGTATACACATGTATATTTACTTCGGCAAATGTTTGACTATATGCATGAGCATGAAACATAAAATATGTTCACTTTAGAATGTTGGTAATTCATAAATTTTATGTTTTGCTTGTTATTTGAGGGTTTTTTTTCTTCGCCTGACGAAAAAATAACCGCAATGAGCCAAATGGGAGCTACATTATGATTTTGGCCCCCTAAAATATGCAGCAAGATTTGTTAATTTAACAAAGCCTAAAAGTATGCATTTTTTATTGGTGGCTTTGTGTGGTTTTTTTATATGATTTTTGTTTTCTGTTTCTTATTTCTTTTTTTTTTTTTTTGATTTGAAGACTAATTCCAACACCAAGTGTTGTTTATCTAGCTCAAGGTTAGCATTACACATCTTTGTGTCAAACTAAATATGTTTATATGAATTAATGTTGATGGTCTACAATTTCCATTGAATTATTTATTTGTTTGCCAAAAAAGCTTTTACTGTAACAAGCCACAAATGGCCTTGGCTTCAATGTTGGTCTTAAATATAGCCTACTCTATTAAATTCCCCGAAAAATACTCAAATGTGTCATTTTACTGTACCCGCAAGGCATTAAGGCATATCAATGATTCTCTCTCTCTCTCTCTCGCCTGCTCTCTTGCTGTTTTGATGCCCCAAAATATAACAGGAATTCTGTGAAATATAAAATGATTAAGGTATGTAGAAGTGAAGTAAACTTGTCAGTTTATATAAATGCCATGGGAATTTGACAATAACCTGTAATTTATTGTTTAAGTTCCAGTAAGGCAGGCATAGTCTATGACAAAAAGAGGCTTACATTTGATAAATTTTTTCCCAGAAAGAATTGTGTCTTAGAGAGGGTTTTATGTTACAGAAAATTGATTTGCTGTAGGGGATGATAGGGATAGATTTTTGTTACAAGGAAAAAGGCCAAGAAAATGGGGCCAAAGTTTGTAAACAAAAGTTTAAATAACAAAAGTTTAAATAACAAATAACAATGCTTAAGACATCAAAATTCTTAGGATTAATAATAAACAAGTAAAAATGTGCAAAGTTTGGCCGGGCCGAATCTTATATACCCTCCACCATGGATCGCATTTGTCGTGGTCTTTTCCCGGTATCTCTTTTTAGGCACATAAAGGATAAAAGAAAAGAATTGCTATGATACTGGGGATATATCAAATTATGCTCCAATTGGGGACCATAGTAGAAGCCATTATATAAAATTGAAGGTCATGGAAGAAGCCGTAGTACAATACTTCAGCCAAATCGCATAATAATTGCGCCCTCTAGAGGCGAATTGCCTCTACCGGCTCAAGAAGTCTAGGCACATAAAGGATAAAAGAAAAGAATCGCTATGATACTGGGGATATATCAAATTATGCTCCAATTGGGGACCATAGTAGAAGCCATTATGTAAAATTTCAGCCAATTCGAATAAGAATTACGCCCTTTAGGGGCTCAAGAAGTAAAATATAGAGATCTGTTTATCTGGGACCTGTATCAGACTATAGTCCGCTTCAGACCATATTTGACACGTATCTTGAAGGTCATAGAAGAAGCCGTAGTACAAAACTTCAGCCAAATCGCATAATAATTGCGCCCTCTAGAGGCGAATTGCGCCCTCTACCGGCTCAAGAAGTCTAGAGCATTTGTTATTTGTCTTTAGCATTGTTATTTGTTATCTTAACAAACTTTACAAACTTTGTGCTATTTTCTTGTCCTTTTTCCTTGTAACAAAAATCTATCCCTATCATCGGTTATATGACAGCTATATCAAAATATGAACCGATATGACCCATTTACAATCCGAACCGACCTACACTAATTAGAAGTATTTGTGCAAAATTTCAAGCGGTTAGATTTACTCCTTCGAAAGTTAGCGTGCTTTCAACATACAGGCGGACGGACGGACAGATGGATGGACAGACGGACGAACGAACAGACGGATGGATAGACGGATGGACAGACGGACGGACAGACGGACGGACAGACGGACGGACAGACGGACGGACAGACGGACGGACAGACGGACGGACAGACGGACGGACAGACGGACGGACAGACGGACGGACAGACGGACGGACAGACGGACGGACAGACGGACGGACAGACGGACGGACAGACGGACGGACAGACGGACGGACAGACGGACGGATGGACAGACGGACGGACAGACGGATGGACAGACGGATGGACAGACGTACGGACAGGCAGATGGACAGACGGACGGACAGACAGATAGACAGACGGACGGACAGACGGATGGACAGATGGACGGACAGACGGATGGACAGGCAGACAAAAAGACAGACGGACGGACATGACTGTCGGTGAAGATTATTTCATGCAAATGTTGATCGTGACTGCGCCTCAAATGGTCCATCCTCTTAGTCCAATTTTGGCCTAATCTTTCCAACATTACGGCCGGTATCTCACGAATAAATGCAATGTCGTCTTCCAATACGTCAATTGAAGCGGGCTTGTCTGTATATAAATGAGCTTTAACGTGGCCCCACAAAAAATAGTATGAAGGCGGTAAATGTCACGATCTACACGGAACTCGCCTCTCAATAAGTCCATTGTGACGCGTGCTGTGTGGCATGTGGCACCGTCTTGTTGAAACCACATGTATCTCTCTCTCTTGCATTTTGGGCAATAAAAGTTGAATACCATCTCACGATAGTCCTAACCATTCACAGTTACGTTACGATTCGCATCATCTTTAAAGAAATACGGTCCAATGATGCCGCCAGCCCATAAAGCGCATCAAACTGTGACTTTTTCTGAATGCTGTGCGGCATGTGGCACCGTCTTGTTGAAACCACATGTCTCTCTCTTGCATTTTGGGCAATAAAAGTTAAAAACCATCTCACTTTAGTCCTAACCATTCACAGTTACGTTACGATTCGCATCATCTTTAAAGAAATACGGCCCAATGATGCCGCCAGCCCATGAAGCGCTTCAAACTGTGACTTTTTATGAATGCATTGGTAGTTCTTGCAATGCTTCTGGCTGATCTACACTCCAAAATCGACAATTGCACAAAATTTTTCCCGATCGTCTCTTTCTCCTCCTTTTCACCTCAGGCCTTTCAAAAGTCCGCTTTCACTTTTCTCCAAAGACCAGAGATTGCAATGAATAGTGAGGACTCCTAAAAAAGTAAGACGTCATGCTTTCGCGAACCTGGAACCTAAAGCGTCAACCCACGTCTAATTCGGGAGGGCATATTATGGTAAAAAGTGTCTCCCTACCAAATGCTTGCTCTTTGCTACATCGTCTGCCATCCCTTTCTCCGCAACCTCTTGATAACCCAGAACCTAGCAGAGGCTGCTATTCTTCCCCAAGGTCAACAAGGAAGGACATCCCTCTGACACAATCAGTCGCAACTAATATTGCAGGTAATGATATCTCTAGAAGCTTTGAAAGGTTTCAGAAAGAGATAACATACACGGAAAATCTGATATGTATGTGTCCCTCACTGGTAATGTGAAGGACTTAAACCTAAGGTGCTCACTTCTGTGAGGATTTTTCCAATCAATATCAGACATGCATTCTCCTCGTCCTGTTTCTATTACAAAGGATAAAATGGCATAATTCTATGATAAAGCTATTCACAACCCATCCTACGGTTAAGAGTATGAACAGCATTACGAGGTATACAAAACTTTTTTCTACCATAAAAGTTCTGTTTTTTTTTTCTTTTATAACCCACCTCAATAAACTTTAGACGCCTTTTCTTTGCACAAAACACAATTTACCATTTGTATTAGCTCTTCTCAGTTAGACCATTCAATCATACACCTTTACCTTCAGAATTTCTTTAAACACACACACACACACACATTCATTCATTATTTGAGTGCCTGCGTGTGTATGGGTAAACAATGTTGAAGCTCACAAAACTCTTCTTACTTTTGTAAAGCATACTTTTGGGAGTTGCTCTGTTGTTTAACTGAAGTTGATGTTATTAAGAACGATTTGTTCTCCTAGACTCTGCCTTTTTCGGATTGAAAAGTTAGCATGTGTGTGTGTGTTTGTGTGGTGTATAGCCTTGAACCATTCGAAAACACGATTGGTAAAATTCTGTTGTTCCCTTTTTCTTGTATAGAACTCGTGTGTGTGTGTTTTTTTTTTCATTTCGACTTTTGTACTTTTTTTCTTTTTGTTTTTCATTTTTGAACAATTCATGTGAAATTGTTCTGGGTGGGTTATAGTATGATATTTGATATTCGTATTTGTTTCTTTTTGTTTTCTTTATTATTTTTGTACTGCCAGTCAGCAATCCTGTGGGAAATTAACTGAGAGATCCTTGCAATTGTGTGCCTTTATTTTTGCCACTGTTCAATTCATGCCATAGTCCCGTGTATATTAAAGGACTTTGGTATTGTACTGCAATTTGTACATGTTGATGATGGAGGCGCTGGGGGGAGGGTTTAGATTTGAACTACTGAAGCTCCCCTCACACCTTTTGCATAAAAAATTCATTGTTTGATTTTATTGTAGCGTGTGAATATCCTTTTTGAATGAGCGTAGCTGTTGGACTTATTGGATTTTTTCAATTTAAGAGTTAAGGAATGCTTTGAATACCATTTTCTAGCGATTTGGTTGTTTGTCTATGGAAAGTACTTATGCTAGAGTTAGAAGGATTCGATTATTCCATTGAACTTTTCCACGGAATGTTTTGAATACCATTTTCTAGCGATTTGGTTATTTGTCTGTTGAAAGTATGCTAGAGTTAGAAGGATTCGGTTATTCTATTGAACTTTTCTAGGGAAAATTCAATATGCCTTAAATTGACAAAGAGTGTGTTGGGGGTTAGAACCCCCATGCCATTGAACAGCATGAAACCCTTAGGTTATGTTGGGTTAGCTACCAACCGTTTCACTAGGAGGCCATTGGTACATTGTGTTCCTCTCAGAACTGCAAAAAGAGAGATGACAGAGACGAAAGCCGTTAGAAATGAAAGAAGCAAACCCGGCACAGAGACCGTTGAAGGTCTTACCGATTAGAAGACCGCCCCGTCAGCCATCCCTGGCCTTTATAGAAGTTCAGAATGATTCGGGGGTGGAAAAACTGCATAGAGCTCAGTGAAGAGAAGAGTTATTCAACCATAATCCTACGCCTTCTTCCCGAGGCATTAGTACAGCAGATGCTCGACCGTGTCTAACTCCTACTCTTGCCCATAGATCCTGCAGAAAAACTCATTTTCTCAAGCTCATCGCCATGTCGCCGATCTGACATTGCCGGATGTCAGAATGGGTTACGATTCCCCAGCTCGAGAGCAATCGACCTTAATTGCAGGGCCTTGGCAACCCGGCAGCTCACAACGCCTGCTCACGCCGAGTCTGCGCATGTGCCATAGTAGGTATCCACCATTCCAAACAGCCAACAAAGATGCAGGTTCACCATCGGCGTCGCACTACCAGATCCCATCAACAGCCCAAACCTGGCCAGTTCGTCAGCAGCTTCGTTCCCCGCTAACCCGAAACCCAGCACAATCTGACGGCAACTCCCAAACGTTCGAGACGCTCCTTGATTCTCACGACTAGCCTCGAACTTACGTGACCCGTAGCCAGAGCCATTCGCGCCGCCTGACTGTCCACATAAGTCGTGACAGTCCGAGAGGCTACAGCTCCTGACTCAGGATCACACCCAAGCAGATGAGGATCCCAACAACTCCAGACTGAAAGATACTACATCCGCCCAGAAGTCTGTGTAACTCCCCAATTCCTAGGAATTCAACAAAAACCCTTGCCTCGGTGCCCCCATCCAGCTTGGACCCATTCTCCTAAGAATGGCGGGACGTCCCCAGTCCAAAGTTTTCTCCCGGGAAAAACAACAAAGAAATGTCCGATCGTTGCTTCGCCACTGTCACATAGTTGTCCCACAGCAGCAGGCTCTCGCAGAACAGACGAATGCCTGACATTCAAAGAGCGGTATGCCCCTGATTCCCTCAGTCTGAGGACAGTCTTCAACGCCGCGCACTCCAGGTACAAATGTAAAGGTCTCTGACTAATTATCGCATTCAGCGCTGCTCTTGAAGTACTTCCTCGCCTCCGATATAAGCACCGCCGCAATACCCTGTACTTTCTCTATTATACCGCATAGACCCACCTTCTCAAGAGCCCAATGCCACACCAGGCTCCCATAGGTAAGGTTCGGCCGAATCACAGCAGTGATTCGTACTTGGCCTAAATCCCCAACTCCTATCTATGAAGTTGAGACATAAATAGAGCGTATTCCGCCCCGTTTGACTATCTTCTCGACGTTTCCTCTCCAGTTCAATTTCTGGTAAAGAATAATGCCCAGGTATTTGGCTTCCCAAGAGAACTGCAGCTAAACTCAAAGAGACCGGTCCCCGAATTCCCCATATTTCCTTCCTCATGTAAACAGCAGCAGCTCTGTCTTTCTGAGGTTTAGGCCAAGCCCATTGGCTCTCGTCCATCTCGAGAGTATCTTTGGCGCACCCTGAAGTATATCCTTGACAGTACTGAGAAAGCGACCGTCTATAAAAATGGCTACGCCATCAGCATAGGCAACCACTTTCGTCCTCGAAGTATCTTAGAATATCTCAAGGTGGAAGGCCCCCTTGAGACGTTCCCTTGGTCATTGTTCGTCACTGAGTCCTCAACCAGTGATGCATTGATAATGCAAGACTACTTCATCAGTATAGGCAACCACTTTCCACCTCGAAGGATATAAGAATGTCATTGATAACCATGAGCCTCAAGGTGGAAGGCCCCCCTGAGACGTTCACCTGGTCGTATTTCTTCACTGAGTCCTCAGCCAGTGATGCATTGATAATGCAAGGCTACGTCATCAGCATAGGCAAACACTTTCGTCCTCGAAGGATCTTAGAATATCTCAAGGTGGAAGGCCCCCTTTAGACGTTCCCTTGGTCATTGTTCCTCACTGAGTCCTCAGCCAGTGATGGCTTAATAATGCATGGCTACGTCATCAACATAGGCAACCACTTTCGTCCTCGAAGGATCCTAGAATGTCATTGATCATTATGAGCCTCAAGGTAGAGGGCCCCCCTGAGACGTTCCCCTGGTCATAATTCCTCACTGAGTCCTCAGCCAGTGAAGCATTGATTATGCATGGCTACGTCATCAGCATAGGCAACCACTTTCGTCCTCGAAAGATCCTAGAATGTCATTGATAACCATGAGCCTCAAGGTGGAGGGCCCCCCTGAGACGTTTCCCTGGTCACAATTCTTCACTGAGTTTTCATCCAGTGATGCATTGATAATGCATGGCTACGTCATCAGCATAGGCAACCACTTTCGTCCTCGAAGGATCCTAGAATGTCTTTGATAACCATGAGCCTCAAGGTGGAAGGCCCCCCTGAGGCGTTTCCCTGGTCATAATCCTTCACTGAGTCCTCAGCCATGGATGTATTATTAATGCGTAATTTTAAGAGTCCCTCCTATAGTATATCCAATAAAGCCGCCAAAGTGAAGTCGCCTGCCCCCAATTTCCCTATATATAACCCACCACTTCATGGAGGTCATTATCAACTAACCGACCCCTGGTATAGGCATGCTGGTAGCCGCTTAGTAAAGCTGGGTCAAGAAGATCCCTAATAGACGCCTCTAACAGTCTCTCAAGTATCTTCCAGACGACAGACGACTTGCTGATTGGTCCAAACTCCTATGGGTCGAGAGTGACTCTGTTTTCCTATTTTGTGAATGAAAACGACCCTAACCTCCCGCCACCAAGTCGGCACAAAGCTAGCAAAACACCCTAATGCCCGCGCCTAAGTGTCTTTCAAATGTCTTCAAGACGAGAGACGACATACTGATTGACCCAAAGTCACTGGCCCGGCAGTGCCTCGCTGTTTCCGTCTTGGGAATGCAAACGACTCTAACCTCCTGCCCCATAGTCGGCACAAATGCAAGCAAAACACCAGCCCTAAATATTCCAGGATCCGCATGGCATACGGTCCTGCTTTGTGCAGCATACTAACTACTACTGAATTTCCCATGAACATTGAATTAAGGAATTGGGAATACTTCTCTCATGTCAATGAGTGCGTAACCAGCATTAGTAAGGGGATAACCTCCGCTGAAATTTTCAACAGTTGTTGCTCATGCCGAGATTTGAACCCAGGCGTTCGGCATCATAGGCGGACATGCCAACCTCTGCGCCGCGGTTGCCTCCTTTGTGCAGCATGCCAGGCAATTACCATCCTGTACGGTCGATTTGTAGGGCTCAAACGATTTAACCTGCCGGATTATCCTTCCCTTCGTTATCATTCTCTTAACAACCGACATCGCTTCAGCACTGTTCAGTATCTGAGGGACGTCCGCATCGTCAAAAGTCACTGATTCACTGGTCATATCCGAGCAGCCCGGAAAGTGCGTTGTAGCCAGGAGTTCCAAAGTTTCGGAACTAGACTCCGTTCAAGTTTCGTCATCTCTCAGGATATTCCCGAGGGCCTTCGGGTCCGTAGATAACACTCTCCGAAAACTGAGGAACTCATTCCCCACCTCCACTGACACACAGAAGCCAACTTTTTGGATAAAAACGAATTTGAATACCCTGACTAGCCTGCTAAGCGACGCTCTGGACTTTTGGCAATGTTTCGAGTTGAGCGGACCTCATACAGCGAGGTGGTGTGGGAATTGTGAAGTGAATGTGCAAAATAACCAAATATTGCGTCGAAGCTGTTGCAATTTTTTTTGCATTAAAAAACCGAGGCTGATCTCTAAAGCCAACTTTAGCTATCATATTTGATAGTCCTTGCGGGACAGTTGACGATACTATGACCGGAATTGTTGAAATACTAGAATAGATTCCTAGCACCGAGAGAGTTTCGACAGATGCGGTGTTTTAGACCGAAGTGCTATTCTGTTGCAAAACCAACTGCGCCACTAACAGGGCAGACAACGGTGGTTCAGTTAGGGAATCTTAACATGCCGTCACTCAATTTGACCGCACTGCCACCAATACCAGACCCTAAACTTTGCCACTGTCCACATAAACAAAGAGTCTCAAGGTCGGTTTATCCTTTCCCAAAAACCAATGCAAAACCAACTGCGCCACTTCCGGAGCAGACAACGGCGGTTCAGTCAGGGAATCTTAACATGCCGTCACTCAATTTGACCACACTGTCACCAATACCAGACCCTAAACTTCACCATACTGTCCACATAAACAAAGAGTCTCAAGGTCGGTTTATCCTTTCCCAAAATTTAACATGCGGCTCTCTAATGGCATAAACATCCCACTCCTCACTGGCAATACCTTCTGCTATGTTCAGTTGTACCAAGATTGGCATCTATGCAAGAACCGCGACTGCTTAGTTTGCTGAGGACGGGCTCTTTAGGGATTGCAAATGGGCCATATCAGTTCAGACTTAAATATAGCTCCCATATAAACCGATCTCCCGATTTGACATCTTTAGCCCCTGGAAGCCACACTTTTGCCCGATTACCTGAAATTTTGCATCAATTGTTCTGTTATGAGTTCTAACAAGTGTGTGTGATATATTGGGTTGCCCAAAAAGTAATTGCGGATTTTTTAAAAGAAAGTAAATGCATTTTTAATAAAACTTAGAATGAACTTTAATCAAATATACTTTTTTTACACTTTTTTTCTAAAGCAAGCTAAAAGTAACAGCTGATAACTGACAGAAGAAACAATGCAATTACAGAGTCACAGGCTGTGAAAAAATTTGTCAATGCCGACTGTATGAAAAATCCTCAATTACTTTTTGGGCAACCCAATAGCTCCCGATCTGCCGATTTAACTTCTTGAGCCCCTGGAAGCCGCAATTTTTCTCCGATTTGGCTATTCTTTTATGACTTCCAACTACTATGCCAAGTACGGTACAAATCGGTCTATAGCCTTATATAGCTCCCATATAAACCGATTTCTCGATTTGAGTTCTTGAATCCTAACAAACCGCAATTTTTGTCCGATTTGGCTGAAATTTTGCATGGAGTGTTTTGCTACAACTTTCAACAACTGGGCCAAGTACGGCCCAAATCGGTCTATAACTTTATATATCTATCATATAAACCGATCTCCCGATTTTACTTCTTTAGCCTCTAGAGGGCGCAACTTTTATCCGATTTTGCTGAAATTTGGACAGTCGCTGTAGACGTCTAACAACGTGCTGATTATGGTCTGAGTCGGATATAGCTCCCAAAAGAACCGATCTCCCAATGTTACTTCTTGAGCCCCTTTGGTCTTCAATATCCAAGCCAAGTTTGGCTCGAATCGATTCATAAGCTGATTTGGCTCGAATATCATAGCAATTTCTTTGTCGTTATCCTTTGTTTGCCTTTAAAGAGATATCGGGCAGAGAACTTAGCAAATGCGATCCTTGGTATAGGGTATATAAGATTCGGCCCGGCCGAACTTAGCACGCTTTTATTTGTTTTTCCCCTTCCTCTTAGCACTTTGTATAGGAACCGGTCAGGCTAGCCCTAAAAGTTCCACGCAATTCCGATGTGATTCCATCCGGCCCAGCCGATTTTAATCGCTGGAATGTGCAAAACGCCCACACCAACGTCTCATAGTCAAACTTGTCTGGCTGTCTCTCTCGAAGCAGCGTCTCGATCAGAAGTTCCACTGTCCTCTAGCTCTCAATGGGAAGACATACGCTTGAAAATTTGTGCAAATACTTCTCACCGATGTAGGTCCTTGGGAATTACAAATTGGCCATATCGGTATCGACTATTCTAGATATTCGACCCATTGACATACAGATTAAGTGTGAGAAAACCATTGCGGCTATGAAACCTAAGGCGATGGGAGATTGGATAGAGGATAGGAGGTGGCCCAACCATCGCGGTATAATCGAGGCGACGATAGGAAACTTGCAACGAGTGCAATAAGTTTCTGATCGGATATCTGAGATGAACCTTGAGGTCGAGTACGATGCACTACTGCCAGCGGCACATCCTTGGAATGACGGAACCCTAGTATTGTCATCTGGAAGATCATATTACACGGATGGATCAAAGCTAGAGGACAGAGTGGGCCTGGTGGTCTACATTGTGAACCCAGGGACTGAGATCTGTTTTAGACTGCCTGACCATCATACGGTCCTGCAGGTAGAGATCCTGGCGATCACGGAATGCGTGAGGTGGTGTTGTGCCTATTACTGAAAGGAAGCAAGCAGGAGGTAAGTAAAGCTTTCGGTATCATAACAGGACACACAGGACTAAGAGGTCACTTAAGCAAACTCGGTGCTGCAAGTGATAGCATGTGTGGGGCATGTGGAGAAGATGATAAGACGTTGGAGTATTTTCTAGGTCATTGCCTGGCTTTCGCGGCTAACAGACTCTGGCACTAAGGTGGGGACACAATATCAGCCATGAACCAACTAAGGGGCGTGGTATTCAGTTATTTCGCAAAAAAAATCTCCAGACTAGATCACAGTTTAGTTTTAATTGTTTTTTTTTTAACTATCAACTTAAAATCACTATTCCACCAAAACTGGAAAACTTTTTTCCCCCAAACAAAAATTCCTTTTTTTTAAGTAATTTGTTATTTAAATGAAATAAAATGTGACTAGCATAAATGTTCTGAATTTGTTATTTCATTTAAATTCTCTGGAGTTAGTCAGTTAGCTCTTCAAATATCACTGTACTATGTTTTGGAGTGGCCACAAAAACTTTGGGAAAATTAAATTTAAAAATGTTGTCTACTTTGACGACAAAGATCTGAAAGCTTTGAGGGAAAACTGAAGAAGAAGAGAAGAAAACACAAAAAAAAATTGTGCCAAAAAGTTTATGATAGATTTTTGTTGTGTTTCATAAACTTTAATGCTTTTTCACTTTCAGGCCAAGTAGAATGACAAGGGGGCTGAAAGGGAGCTAGAAAATGGCTTTCATTCTCTTTCTCCTCGTTGTTATGTTGCTTTGTTGACAAGTGTGATATTTGGGTCATTAAAAGTTTCCCATGTTTGAAAATGATAAAGTTTGGCTATGCGGCTCCACTCACTGCCACACAGTCATGGAGGTGAAAGGCCTCTGATTGATGTTGAAGATGAATTGTGAAATATTTTTTCTCTATGGAGGGGGAAACAAAAAAACATTCTGTCAATTAAGTCTCTATGATAACATGCCACGGTGTCTGTTTTCATTAAGTGTTGAAGGTTTCTGGAAGCCAAGGGAATACTAAGGCTAATTGAATTAAGAGATGATAGACAGATTTCAAAGTATTTTCAAAAGGACTAAAGACTTAAAGATTCCTTAATATTTTTAATTTTTGTTTTTACACAATATACGTAAAATCCTTTCAAAGGCAAAGCTGGTCTATCTTCAAGGTATATAGTGATACACCCAAAAATTCTATTGTTTGCTTGTTGTGGGCCACAAAAAAAAAAAACAACAACAGAAATCCAATTTCAAATTTTAATTTTCTTCCAACATTTGTTTGCTGTTCGTTTTCCTGCCTTTTGTTTTGTATTGCAGTTATGCATTTGTTTGTTTTTGTACTTGTTTGGTTTTTTTTTGCTTTCCTAAACAAACATCCTGCAAGCACTCTTGCCAAATTAACACATATGTTTGCTAAGGATATATGGCAGAGAGAATTCCAAAAATTTCCATCAACACAACAACTTTAAACTATGCAAACAGTGTTGTAGTTGTTGTTGCTCCCATACTGTTGAACAGAAAATACTTTGCCAAGTGCAAAATGCAAATATTTGGCTATGGGAATTGTTAAGGAAAAGAAAAAATAAGTAATCGTAAATTGTTTTGAACAGTTAATTATAGTTTACGTACTAGCAACCTCAAACATATGCAATAACCATTCAAAGCAATATTTTCATCCCAAAAGTATGCTATGATTTTTGAATCTTGAATCTCACATCTTTTATAAAACCGAAAATGTTTGATGTTTTAATCTATCCCCACGAATTTTATGAAAATTGTGCTAAACAAGTTATCCTTTAAGTTCGGCGGAAAAGATGAGGTGGAATCCTAAAGTTTCGTCCACCAGACCATAACACAATACAGCACGACACGGAATAGCTGCAATAATTATTAAAGGCAATATTTTCATCCTAAAAGTATGCTATGGGTTTTGATTCGTCACATATGGTACAAAACCGAAAATGTTTGATAAATTTTAAATCTTAAAATATGCCCCGACCGGTTCCCCGGTAGCCGAGTTGGTAGCGTGCTTGAATTACCAGTGTAGGGGTCGTGGATTCGATTCCCGTCAAGAAGCCTTGGCCTGTCGCTACTGTGGTATCACAATGGACATAAAATTGTCTAAGTGAGTCTGGAAAGGACTGCCAATCTTACCTTACCTAATATTCACGCTAGAACCAGTGGACTATCCTCTTATTCAAGCCTCATTTCGAGCCTACGGCCCATCTACATAGTGCCCAACGTTTGTGATCCGTTTCAGTACGCCCCTGAATGTGACACTCCTATTCAGTTTCCTGTCCAAGATCACACCTAAGTATTTCACCTTGTCAGAAATCGAAATCGTGTTGTTGAGTGAACAGGCATATTTCAGTCTTCCCTAGGTTAACATTGAGACCTCTGGGTCTAGCCCAGTCTAATGTCAAATACAAGACCCCTTTGGCCCTTCTGCATAGCTGGTTCGGATCCCTACCCCTTAGAAGTATTAAAACATCGTCTGCATCGGTTCAAATTCCTCCTCAGTCATCGTCCGTAATAGGTCATTTATGGTGGTCACCCATGGGAGTGGCGATAAAATGCCGCCCTGTGGCGTGCCTTGTGCCACTTTCTCCCTTATATTTATGCCATGGGACACTCAATTTATCCACCTGTTCCTTAGCATATGGTGTATCCAGTCTCTAAGGACCGGTACTGGTCTAAGAATTTTATCAATATGTCGGTCCGCAGTTTGTTAAAAGCCCCCCGATGTCAATGCTTACCACCAGGGTGTACGTTTTGGCATCGAAGGATCCTTCTACTTTATGCACAACCTTGTGCAGGACAGTCTCCATCGACCTTCCCTTGACATACTATTAAATGTTTGAAGATAATTTCATGCATATGTTGACCGTGAATTAGTTTGTAACACCCAAAAGGAAGGGAGGTAGACCCATTGATAGTATGCCGAACGACTCAGAATCGCTTTAACTATGATCGTCTGCCTGTCTGTCTTTCCATCTGTCCATGTTAATTTGTGTACAAACTACAGATCGCAATTTTTATCCGATCTTCAAATTTGTTATGGGCCTGTTTTTTGGCCTAGAGACAAAGCCTATTGAAATTGGAAAAAATCGGTTCAGATTTGGATATATCTCCCATATATATGTTCGTCCGATTTGCAGTAATACTGCAATAAAATGGTCATTTGTAAACCTATTTTCTCCAAATTTGGCAGGAAGGATTTTCTTAGGACTCTCGACATTACAGGTGAATTTCATAGAAATCGGTTCAGATTTGGATATAGCTGTCATATATATGTTCGTCCGATTTTCAGTAATACTCCAATAAAATGGTCATTTGTTAACCGATTTTCTCAAAATTTTCTTATGACTCTCCACATTACAGGTGAATTTCATAGAAATCGGTTCAGATTTGGATATAGCTCCCATATATATATTCGTCTGTTTTGCAATAACACTGTAATAAAATAGTCATTTGTTAACCGATTTTCTCGAAATTTGGCACGAAGAATTTTCTTATCACTCGCGATATTCCATGTGACTTTCATAGAAATCGGTTTAGATTTGGATATAGCTCCCATATATATGTTCACCCGATTTGCAGTAATACTGCAATAAAATGGTCATTTGTTAACCGATTTTCTCCAAATTTGGCAGGAAGGATTTTCTATTGATTCCCGACATTAGTGGTAGATTTCATGGAAATCGGTTCCGTTTTGCATATGTCTCCCATATATATGTTCGTCCGATTTGCAGTAACACTGAAATAAAATAGTAATTTGATAACCGAAATTTGGCATGAAGGATTTTCTTATCACTCTCGACATTACAGGTGACTTTCATAGAAATCGGTTTAGATTTGGATATAGCTCCCATATATATGTTCATCCGATTTGCAGTAATACTGCAATAAAATGGCCATTTGTTAACCGATTTTCTCCAAATTTGGCAGGAAGGATTTTCTTAGGACTCTCGACATAACAGGTGAATTTCATAGAAATCGGTTTAGATTTGGATGTAGCTCCCATATATATGTTTGTCCGGTTTGCAGTAATACTGCAATAAAATGGTCATTTGGTAACCGATTTTCTTGGAATTTGGCAGGAAGGACTTTCTTATGACTCTTGACATTACAGGTGAATTTCATAGGAATTGGTTCAGATTCAGATATAGCTCTCATATATGTATATCGCCCGATTTGCACTTCTAGAGCCACTGCAAGGACATTTTTTGACCAGAAAATTTTTTGCACAACGCTTTACTCGACAAGTACCACATTATCAAATTTTTGGTAATTTGACTTAATGTTGTCATATGTGAACCCTAGTTTTTACAGTTTGAACATATTTCCTCGAAATGTGGATACGGATTGTTTAACAACCCATCTGAAAACATGCGGCTAGGTCCATCAAAATTGGTTCAGAATTAGACATAGCTCCTACTTTGTACCTATAGGGTCGTGGTAGGGTATTATAAAGTCGGCACCGCCCGTCTTTTGCCTTTCCTTAGTGGTTTTCTTGTAAAGCTTGTTCATTGGTTCATAGCCAAGCATTTCTTTATAACTCTTTTCCACGAACTATCTTTTCATTGGTGGATGCTGCTTTAATCTAAAGTCTCCTATGTTCAATTTTCTTATGAAGCAGATGATTGTAGGTTTAGATGACTCTGATGATTGATTTTATATTTAGTTTACCTAATGCTATTTCTAATGAATTCTATTAGGGCCTAAATAATATTGAGCTTGAAATAATCTCAAAAGCTTATTAGAACTTTTGGTCTTTCTCATTCCAAACATAAATAAGGCCATTTGCCTCTCGGTTATAGTTTCCTTTTGACATTTTACAGGCAGATATATTCAAAGCTCATTAATCATTTCTAATAATATTTTCTGCATCCATTGAGGATTATGCTTCATTTGCATCTCTCCCTCGCATATTTCGGTTTATCAAGTAGCAATAAAATTCAGTAATTATCAACTGCAGCACTAGTTAATGCCCATTTACATGGCCCTTGGCTAGGTAATTTACCAAAATAGTCTTTTGATTAAGATTTTCATAGGAAATTAAAACTACTTGGCCATCATTTGAAATGGTGAAGATATACCATTCAATTCGTTGTGTATGTTGTTTCAGCTGCTATAGTAATAATGCCATAAAATCACAGATTTGTTAATTGGATTGTCACTCTTGTGCTGTGTCTTGCCTTTGCCATTGCCATTATGGTCTTGATAATCTCTGTGTGCCATTGCCAAGTCCAAGAGAGCAGCAGTACATGGAAAACCAATATCTATCCTTTGTTCCCACACACACACAGATTGTTTATTTTAATGATAATGGATTTTTCAAAATTAATTTGTGGTTAATGCTAATGTTAACAAACCAAGTTATACACAAAATTAAGATAAGAAATTATAAATGTCTCTATGCAAGCAATGAAATAATAATGTCTCCATTGAAGCCCCTTACCCAGTCAATGTGTGATGTGAGTGGCAAACCCAGTACAATAATATTTTTATTCTAAAAACCTGGTCCTCCCTAAGGACACTGTATTTGGTAATGTAGCTTTCTTGCCCTTTCTATAGCTTTTGCTCTCTGAGAGTCCTTTGAATGTCCTGTCTAATTGGTGTGGCATTTGCTTTGTAGATTTTTATCAGTTCGGTGTGTGTGTGTGTGTGTGTTCTAGAATCGTACTCCCACTCTCATAATTAATTATTTGTTTGCAGCCATGTATTTATATCACGGCTACTACTGCTGCAACACTAATTAAAGATTCCAATTAGCAGTAGAAAGGAAACTAATCAAATAAACTGTTTGTCACACTTTTTTGTTTTTGGCCCAGTCACTCCTTTAATTGAATTCTAGGGGAGCGACCAGTCCCATGTTGGCGATGACAGAAGTTAAGGGGCAGCATTCTTTGGAAAATTTTACTATTGATCAAAGAGCACAAAATGTTCTTGGAATTTTAGATGGAGATGTTATAATTATTTGCTTTTTTGATTGTCAACTGAGAAAGGGAACATTTCTTTACGGCAAGACTCTGTTTAGTAGGTTAGGTTAAGGTGAAAAGAGGGTGCGGACATTGATCCATGCCACTAGCACATACAGCTAAGCCAGTAATCGGCTTGTTGTGCGCTCTAAATACTTAACATTTATGTTTAGAAAATTTAAATCAGCAACTCCGTGCTGCATAAAAAATCCCTTATTGTTTTTCATGCCACGCCCCTTAGTTGGTTTAAGTCTGATATTGTGTGCCCACCTAAGTGCCGGTGTCTATTAGCCGCGAAAGCCGGGTAATGACATAGGAAATTCTTCAACGTCTCATCATCTTTCCCACATGCCCTACGCATGCACAGATACAATTAATTTTGAAAAACAACTTTGGTCGAAAAAACAACTACGAAAGTTGTTAATTTTCCTGCAACAATTTATTATGAATGTCACTAACCCAAAGCCAACATATAACAACAACAACAATATATCCTTAAGCAAGGCAAAAAACCATCTTACCAGCCAACACATGTTCTTTGCTTCGAGTGGTGGTGTTTTTTGTTTTCTTTGTTCGGCTTGCGCTGCTTCGTCTCGTTCGTTTTACTACTGCTCTCGGGTTTTCCTTTGTCACTCTCTTCTTTTACCCTTAAAAACAAATATTACTAAATTTGGTGCTGCAGAGTATTGATCTCATGATCTCATGTTTGGTAGTCTTGCACGTATCCTCTAGCCTACCGACATCATCTTCTTTATGACAAACCTGGTTTTGCAAGTCATGAACGGCATTGGTGTTTTAAGCTCCATATGGTAGTACGCCTATTTTTACAACTACCTCAACTTAAGATTTTGTTGAAAGTTTACAACATTTCGAAAATATTGTCTGTCAAGTCTCAGAGACTTACATACGTACTTCAACAAAAATTGTCTTCGATTCAATGCTGAAATTCGTTGAGAATTAAAAGTTTCAAATACAAATTTGGTAGTTGGTTCCGTCAATCCAAGACAGTGCCGCTGGCAGCAGTGTCTCTCACATTCCCTGATCGCCCGGATCTCCGACTGCAGGTCCGCATTGTGATGAGGTAGACCAACACAGATCTCGGTCCCTGGGTTCTCAATGTAGACCCCCAGGCCCACTCTGTTCTCTAGCTTTAATACTTCTGTGTAACATGACCTTCCGGATGGCAATACTAGGGTTCTGTCAATCCAAGACTGTGCCGCTGGCAGCAGTGTCTCGTACTCGACCTCAAGTGTTGTCTCTGGTATCCGATCGGAAACCTCTTCTATTCTATTCAGGTTTCCTATTTTTGTCTCGATTATACCGCTATGGTATGACTTGCACCCATCCTCAATCCATTCTCCCATTACATTAAGTCCCATAGCCGCAATGGCTGTCTCGCACTTAATCTGTATGTTAATGGTTTGGATGTCTAGATTAGTCTCCAGTGCCCTAGAGGGCGTGGTCCTCATGGCTCCGCCAGTGCCTAGGCAACATGTTCTCTGAACTTGTGGTATGGTCCTAACGTTGCACTTTTTCTCCATAGCAGTCCACCAAACAACTAAGGCGTAAGTAAGTATTGGTCTAATCACGCTCCTGTAGAGCCAGTGGACAATCCTCGGATTCAGGCCCCATTTCGAGCCTACTGCCCATCTACATAGTGCCCAATATATGTGATCCTTCTCGGTACGCTCCTGAATGCGACATTTCCAATTAAGTTTCCTATCCAAGATCACTCCTAAGTATTTGACCTTGTCAGATATCGAAATCGTTTCGTTGAGGAAACGTGGTGCGTTAAATTGACCCACCTTCCTTTTTACTCGTGAACAGGCAAATTTCAGTTTTCTCTGGGTTAACATTGAGTCTAGCCCAGTCATATGCCATATGCAAGACCCTTTCGGCCCTTCTGCATAGCTGGTTCGTATCCTTTCCCCTTATAAGTATTATAACATCGTCAGCATAGCAGACGGTTTCAAATCCCTCCTCAGTCAGCATCCGTAATAGGTTATTTGTGTTGGTGGCTCAGAGGAGTGTCGATGATCTCATCGTCTGCCCCCTGTTCTTTAGGTTGCATTGAGTTTCCCCTCACTGCACAGCCTCATGTTTTAATATTAGGGCAATTTGCCTATCCTATTCTTCCGAATCTTGATTAAATCGACTTCTTGAGAGTATGTTATGTCTCATCGTGCATTCGACGTCACTGAACTGCCTGAAGTTTCAGCATTAGGATCTTTTTCCATCCTAGTCTTCCTAATCTCAAGAAAGTCGTTGATGGTTCTGTCGTGGGGTCGCTGTTCGTTAGGCTGCCTTGAGACTCCTGTCGCAGCGGTGCCTGATGTTACAATATTAGAGTCTTTACTTATCCTAATCTTCTCAAAATTGAAAGAGTCAGTTATTGTCTCATCGTCGACCCCCTGTTCGTATGGCGATATTGAGTTTCCCGTCACTGCACTGGCTGATGTTTTAATATTAGGATCTTTGCCTACTCTAGTTTTCCGAATCTTGAGTAAATGGGCTTCCTGGGGGTATGTTATGGTCTCGTCGGCGGCTCCCTGTTCATTAGACTGTGTTGAGTCTTTCGCCCCTGCACTGCCTCATTTTTCAGTACAAGGATCTTTGCTTATCCTAGTTTTCCCAATATTAAGAGAGTCAGTTATTATCCTTTATCCTTTACGTAAGGCGGTATTGAGTGTCCTGCCACTGCACTGCCTGAGGGCTCAATATGAGTATATATGCCTATGCTAGTCTTCCCATTCTTGAAAAATACGTCCTAGATCCCTTAGTACGCCATGTCTTAGCTAAACTTGTCACGGAGCCTTGATCAATACCCACCATAAGGAGAATTCCCGACTCCTTCTCCTCCCAGAACTTGATTGATTAGATGTCCTCACCCTTGATGAAGACCATCGCCTTTGTGAGGTTGCGGATGTCTATCATTCCCATAAGGGCGAACTTGGCGCCATTGGGAGTGGTGATACATCCAACAAGCTTTTGGACGGTATCAGTACATACTGTCCTCTCTATACTAGCTGCTCATTATTTGTATGCGTGGATCCTCTTCAGAGTTCAACACATTTTCAAAAACCGTTTGTTTACCAGATACTTCACTTGGGACCAATGGAAATGTGGAATCCTACCTGATGCACTGCCGATATGGATGACTGCATAAGACATCTCATCTCTGTTGTGCTTCTTTGCCCCTCTGGGGGAAGAGGGCTGCTCTTTAAATTTCTTCCCATTTCCCTTTCGTGATGGCTGTGGCGTCCTTTTGGAAGTCACAGTCCTCCATGAAGTCTCAGAAGCTGCACGTGCTTCCTTCCTTCCTGTACCAACTTTGGCTCCCTCCGCAGGACACTGTCTCGAGTCTTCATTGCGGGAGGGCTGGCTTGGTCTTCCCAAAGTACTTGAAAGAGGGGTGCTCTTTTTCTTCTTCAGGATTTTAACAGTGCTATGCTCTTCGGGAGATCTGATACTCTTTCCAGCTTCTGTAGAAGTGCTTGGAATATCAGCTCTATACCTTCCAGCATCCTGCACTTTCGCCCGATTGCACTGCCGGTGCACATTCCTCTGTCTCCTTCGTCGTGCCCTGAATCGTTTTCCCTGTCCTCTCGCTAGAGCAAAGCCCTCGCTAACTACTGCCGTCATCCAGCTGTCCTAATCTCCCGATTCGGCTGGGATGAATGTTTCATTGACACTGTCTCTGTCTGAATTTGAATCGCAAACGTAACCTTTACATGAAGGCTAGGGACGAGCTGTTCTTTCCTTTGGTTTATCTGTCTCTTCCGCATTTGTTAGTCTGACGACTGGTTGTGCCCTTGAAGCAATGTTCCCGCGCCAAGGCACCCACACCTATAGGAGGGGCGAACAACATGCTACGGTCTGATGCCACCACCGCAGCTGTTGTGTCTTAATGAGAGATGAAAAAGCTGTTGGGTCTTAGTTGTCCATTTTGAACCCACTCCAGAGGGCTTTACATTTTTTTCGTAACAAGTAGTACCTATCCAAAGATACGAATATTTTGCTTTGAAGAGGAGGAGGAGAAATGAAAACACATCCGCTTCACTTGACGGTTACGATGTGTGTAACGGCTTTTCATTGTTTTTGGGCTTTCAAAGTAACACAAAATTAATATTTTTATACCCTACACCACTACTATGGTACAGGGTATTATAACATAGTGCATCTGTTTGTAACACCCAGAAGCAAGAGAGATAGACCCATTGATAATTATACCGATCGACTCAGAATCACTTTCTGATTCGATTTAGCCATCTTCGCCTGTCTGTCTGTCCATGTCAATTTGTGAACAAATTACAGGTCGCAATTTTCATTCAATCGTCTTAAAATTTGGTACAGGCATGTTTTTCGGGCTAGAGACGAAGCCTTTTGAAATTGGGAAAAATCGGTTCAAATTTTAATATAGCTGCCATATATACGTTCTTCCTATTTGCAGTAATAATGCAATAAAATGGTCCTTTGTTACCCGATTCTCTCGAAATTCTGTAGGAAAGATTTTCTAATGACTCTCGACATTGCTGGTGAATTTTATGGAAATCGGTTAAGATTTGGATATAGCTCCCATATATATGTTCGTCCGATTTGCAGTAATACTGCAATAAAATGGTCATTTCTTTACCAATTCTCTCGTAATTTCGTAAGAAGAATTTTCTTAAGGCTCTCGATATTGCAGTTGGATTTCATAGAAATCGGTTCAGATTTGGATATAGCTCCCATATATATGTTCTTCCGATTTGCAGTAATACTGCAATAAAATAGTCATTTCTTTACCGATTCCCTCGAAATTTGGTAGGAAGAATTTTCTTATGACTCTCGACATTACTGGTGAATTTTATGGAAATCGGTTCAGATTTGGATATATCTCCCATATATATGTTCGTCCGATTTGCAGTAATACTGCAATAAAATGGTCCTTTGTTACCCGATTCTCTCGAAGTTCTGTAGGAAGGATTTTTTGATGACTCTCGACATTGCTGGTGAATTTTATGGAACTCGGTTAAGATTTGGATATAGCTCCCATATATATGTTCGTCCAATTTGCAGTAATACTGCAATAAAATGGTCATTTCTTTACCGATTCTTATGACTCTCGACGTTACAGGTGATTTTCAAAGAAATCGGTTCAGATTTGGATATAGCTCCCATATATATGTTCGTCCGATTTGCAGTAATACTGCAATTAAATGGTCATTTCTTTACCGATTCTCTCGAAATTTGGTAGGAAGAATTTTCTTATGACTCTCGACATTACTGTTGGATTTCATAGAAATCGGTTCAGATTTGGATATAGCTCCCATATATATATTCGTCCGATTTTCAGTAATAATGCAATAAAATGGTCATTTGTTATTTGATTTTCTCGAAATTTTGCGTGAAGGATTTTCCTATGACTCTCGACATTACAGTTGGATTTCATAGAAATCGGTTCAAATTCGGTTATAGCTCCCATATATATGTTCGTCCGATTTGCAGTAATAATGCAATAAAATGGTCATTTGTTAACCGATTCTCTAGAAATTTGGCAGAAAGGATTTTCTTATGACTCTCGACATCACAGGTGATTTTCATAGAAATCGCTTCAGATTTGGATATAACTTTCATATATATGTGCCTCCGATTTGCGGTAATACTGCAATAAAATGGTCCTTTGTAACCCGATTCTCTCGAGATTCGGTAGGAACGATTTTCTTATGACTCTCGACATTACAGGTGAATTTAATGGAAATCGGTTAAGATTTGGATATAGCTTCCATATATATGTTCATCCGATTTGCAGTAATATTGCAATCAAATGCTCATTTGTAACCCGATTTTCTCGAAACTTGGTAGGAATGATTTCCTTATGACTTTCGACATTACAGGTGAATTTCATAGAAATCGATTCAGATTTGGATATAGCTTCCATATAAATGTTCGTCCGATTTGTTGTAATAATGCAATAAAATGTTCATTTGTTAACCGATTCTCTCGAAATTTGGCAGGAGGGATTTTCTTATGACTTTCGACATTACTATTGAATTTCATAGAAATCCCCCAGATTAAGATATATCTGTCATATATGCATATCGCCCGATTTTCACTCCAAAAGCCACTGCAGGCGCATTGTTTGACCAATCTTGCCAAAATTTTGCACTTTCCTCGATGACTAACACATTATCTGAGAAGTTTGCTCGAAATTGGTAAAGAATTACATATAGCTTCCATATATATGTTCGCCAGATTTTGGGTAATTTGCAATAATACTGTCATTTGTCTACCATACTTACTACATTTTGAACATATTTGCCCGAAATTTGATAGGGATTCCTTCCTTACTGGATTTTCAATAAAAACACAATTATTTTTGTACTGAAAGCCAACTGCTACCTTTTATATTCGACTTTAAACTTAATAACTAACCTATATTCATCATAACAAGTGACTTTATTTCATCTCTCAATCAACCATTCACTTTAAACTTAATAACTAACCTATATTCATCATAACAAGTGACTTTATTTCATCTCTCAATCAACCATTCACTTTTTGCCAACGAATTATTGACCTATTAGTCCATAATCCTATGATTAAATGTTAATCCACTACAGGAATTCATTGTACTTTTCTTAGTGTTCTTCCCTGATGTTCAATATATTCAACTCTTTAACTCTTATCTTTAGATTATTACTCGTTAAGTTATTTTTGTTCTAAGCATATTCCCTCTGCATGTTTTTTTTTACTTTTTACAACTTATTGAACAAAACCTTTCCTTGCATGAATGTTCCATAGCATTTTGTTTTTCCTCCTAAGGCTGGGGATATGTGTATGGGAAACTTTCTTTTTTCTCATTTCTGTTAATTTCCCTTTTTTTTGTGTATATTTTCAAGCATCTTGTGTGTGTGTGTTTGGTACAACCCACAATTTCTACATGATTAACCTTCCTTTTAATGTGCTCGAGGGCATAATGGTTCGTTCTAACATATTCTGTACAACAAAAGAGCTATTTTTATTTATGAACTGCTAAGTAGCTTTATCATCGACATCATCATCTTTGATTTCATTTCCTGTAAACCCTGCATGGTTGGATATATCAAAGAGGCAGCAAACGCATGAACAGCTTAGCTTCATTGAAACACCAAACAAAGGAGTTTTATTTTGATTATGCCAAATATTAAGGGCTTTGCCAAAAATAAATTGATATTTTTATATGTAGTGAGATATTGTTGAAGCACAAGATAAATCAAGTATAAGCATTAAGCCTGTAATAAAAGGCAGTATTTCAATTGCTAAGAGTTTCAAGGGACAAATACCTGTATTTAGAGAAAATTGTTCTTGAAAAGTTTGTTCTTAAAGAAAGATTCATAGAAAATTTTGAATTTGGATAGAAATTTGTATTTAACGGCTTTGGCCCTAGAGAGTCCAAGCTATCCAATACTGGTCCTGGTCTGCATGTACCTACCTAATGATAAGAAACCCCCCATAGGCCAGCTCCGGGCCATGGTCAGACGGTTCAAAATCACGACCTTATTATCTATGAGGTATTACGGACCTGCTAAAAATTGTTCACCTTGCAAACTCCCTGGTGCGTGCTTTCTTTGTACAACCTGCCACCATACCAGAGCCCAACACGCCAGCTATTGCCTCGCAATGGTTGTGTACATTAGGGTGGGCAAATTTTTAGAATTTTTTTTCCTTAGAAAAAATTTCTCTTAGACTTGAATATTGACTTTAGAGGAAATTTCTTAGGTATTTTGTCGTTAGAGAAATTTTCTTAGAAATTTTTTTCTTTAGAACAAAATTTCTTAAAAATTTTGTCTTTTAAGAAAATTTCTTTGAAATTTTATCTTTAGGGATTTTGTCTTCTGTGAAAATTTAATGTTTGAATGTGGGTGTTTTATCTTCCAAAACCAATTGACCAAGGTATCTTCAACAGCACAAATGGTTTTATTAACACTTTGTGGTTTGGGTTGGGCCACCACCACCACAATGGCATCGTTTGAGTTCATTGCGGTAGTCATTTTCTATCCTTGCAAGTTGGATATCTTTTATGCCAACCATAGTGCTAATGGCGAGTAACACATGCAAATCTAGGCCAATCTAACTTCTATGGCCATGAAGAGAAAAAATCTAGTTTCAATTAAAGTCAATTCTCTAAAGCAAAAGGAAAAAAAGCCTTTGGCAAGACTATCACCAAAGGATGAGCTAAATCAAGAGCCATATGGCAAGGCAAGCAAATATAGCGGGCAAAGTTCCCTTTTGGTTATAGGCAATAAAACAGAATTTCCATGGGCTCTCAATATTTCAATTAAAACCAGTTGGTAGGTTTAGAGTTTTTGTGGGCGCAGGAAAAGAAATGCTAGATTGGTTCAATTCTCCCATGAACAACACCAATATGAGAGTGAGTAGGGTTCGCTTTAAACATGTCTCTGATCCAAAAAAAAAACAAAAAGTCTCCATCACCTATGCTATTCAAAATTTCTGTGACCTTAGGCAGAGAAAAAATATGTAGCCATGTGCTAAAAAAAAGCTCTTAACACAAATTTTGTGGTCTACTTCAGTTTTGAGGACAATTTTTTTTTTTTGCTTTGAATGCTCTAGTTAATATCCTTACCTTCCATCACCTCCTGCACTTAACTTTTGGCATAGGTGTCCTTTCCAAATTTAAAAAAAATAAATAAAAATTTCAGAAAGTTGTTCTGGTGATCTACCTCTACCATGGTCTAGTTTTAATTTAATACTAAAACTACACCAGTCTTGAAACAAAAAATATAGTGAGGCATGAAGTATTTTATGACATGTTCACCTCATTCCGGTTTTCCCTGTCCAGTTAGGTGTTTGGCTTCGTCTCTGCCATACTTTTGCTTATTTTACGTTTGCCGTAACATAAATTCTTTACAGACTTTAATATTTTTCTGTGTGTGTGTGTGTGTGTCTGTCTTTGGTACTCCACTCTGAAAACAGGTCAAGGCAGTCGTGTGTGTGTGTGTGCTTGGCAATAATATACGAGTATAAATTTTAAGAGTTGTGCATGTAATGGAAAATTTTGTCTAGTTATCAAACTCAAATGATGAGAAAAGTTTATGGCCCATCGAATTTTAAATTTATGGAAGACGAGAAATGAATAGTTATTGCCTTCTGGAGCAATTTTGGGTAATTTTTTTCTTTCCATACAGTTGTTAGATCATAAATTGTTACTATAACCACTACCATGGCATGGGGGGTATATTCAATTCAACATTCCGTTTGCAACATATAGAAATATTCATCATCATCGTCGTAAAATTCTAAGACAATTTAACGTTGGTCGGGTGACTGTCCGTTCGGGTGTTCCTCAGCTGTTATCACAAAAGAATCTCCAAAAATTTTAATATTGAGCTGAAATTTGGCACAGATCCCCATTTATTTCATACGCAGCTCAAGTTCTTGAATAGACCGAATAAGACTATATTTGAATATAGCTGTTGTATAGACCGATCTGCCGATTTATGGTCCAAAGCCCCTAAAAGTCGCAATTTTGCTAAAATTTTCAAGAGAGTTTTTCTAAGGCCCCCCTAGAGCCAAACCGAATATGATTCATGTAGGGCTATATAGAATATAAAGGTCATATAGACCGATCTGCCGCTTCAGGGTCTCAAGGGCATTTCCGTTTGCAACACCTCGAAATATCCATTTCCGAACCTATGAAGTATATATATTCTTGATCAGCGTAAAAATCTAAGACGATCTAGCCCTGTCCGTCCGTCTGTCCGTCCGTCTGTCCGTCCGTCTGTCCGTCCGTCTGTCCGTCCGTTTGTCCGTCCGTCTGTCCGTCCGTCTGTCCGTCCGTCTGTCCGTCCGTTTGTCCGTCCGTCTGTCCGTCCGTCTGTCCGTCCGTCTGTCCGGCCGTCTGTCCGTCTATCTGTTGAAATCACGCTACAGTCTTTAAAAATAGAGATATTGAGCTGAAATTTTGCACAGATTCTTTTTTTGTCCATAAGCAGGTTAAGTTCGAAGATGGGCTATATCGGACTATATCTTGATATAGCCCCAATATAGACCGATCCGCCGATTTAGGGTGTTAGGCCCATAAAAGTCACATTTATTATCCGATTTTGCTGAAATTTGGGACAGTGAGTTGTGTTAGGCCCTTCGACATCCTTTGTCAATTTGACCCAGATCGGTTCAGATTTGGATATAGCTGCCATATAGACCGATCCTCCGATTTAGGGTCTAAGGCCCATAAAAGCCACATTTATTATCCGATTTCGCTGAAATTTGGGACAGTGAGTTGTCTTAGGCCCTTTGATATGTTTCTTAAATTTGGTCTAGATCGGTGCAGATTTGGATATAGCTGCCATATAGACCGATCCTCCGGTTTAGGGTCTTAGGCCCACAAAAGCCACATTAACTATCCGATTTTGATGAAATTCGGGACAGTGAATTGTGTAAGGCCCATCGACATCCTTCGTTAATTTGGCTCAGATCGGTCCAGATTTGGATATAGCTGCCATATAGATCGATCCTCCGATTTATGGTGTAAGGCCTATAATAGCCACATTCATTATCCGATTTTGCTGAAATTTGGGACAATGAGTTGTGTTAGGCCCTTTGACATATTTCTTCAATTTGGTCCATATTGGTTCAAATTTGGATATAGCTGCCATATAGACCGATTTCTTGATTTATGGTTTTGGGCCCATAAAATGCTCATTTATTGCCCGACGTCGCCGAAATTTGGAACAGTGAGTAAAGTTAAGCCCCTTGAGATACTTCTGCAATATCGCACAGATCGGTCCAGATTTAGATATAGCTGCCATATAGACCGATATCTAGATTTTAGGTTTTGGGGCCATAAAAGACGCATTTATTGTCCGATGTCGCTGAAATTTGAGACATTGTGTTAAGTTAGGCTCTTCGACGTCCTTCTTCAATTTTGCCCAGATCGGTCCAGATTTGAATATAGCTGCCATATAGACCGATCTCTGAATTTAAGGTTTAGGGCCCATAAAAGAGGCATTTATTGTCCGATTTCGCCGAAATTTGGGACAGTGCTTAGTGTTAGGCTCTTCGACATGTTTATGCAACTTGGCCCAAATCGGTCCAGATTTGAATATAGCTGCCATGTAGACCGACATCTCGATTTAAAGTCTTGGCCCCATAAAAGGCGCATTTATAATCCGATTTCACTGAAATTTGACACAGTGACTTATGTTCGGCTTTTCGACATCCGTGTCGTATATAGTTCAGATCGGTATGAGGTATATGAGTATAAGGTATGAAATTTTCACCGAATTTTTATGAAAGGTGGTTTACATGTATACCCGAGGTGGTGGGTATCCAACGTTCGGCCCGGCCGAACTTAACCCCTTTTTACTTGTTTTTCTATCAACCAACACGCAGGGGATGTCCCCTATGAATGCAATGCGAAAGAAAATTAGGAATTGGAGGGGGATAAAGGATGTAGTGTTTATTGAAATTTGTCTTAAATCTCTGGATGTCAAAGTGCGTGGAAAAAACATTAGCCGGAAGTCGATTCCACATGCGAACGGTTTTTTTTTCTATCAACCAACACGCAGGGGATGTCCCCTATGAATGCAGTGCATTGCGTTGGCGAAAGGAAATTAGGAATTGGAGGGGGGAGGGGGAAAGGAATGTAGTGTTTTGACAATCTCTGGATGTCAAAGTGGGTGGGAAAAACATTAGCCGGTAATCGATTCCACTTACGAACGGTTTCGGCGAAATAAAAATTCTCTCTATAATGCATTGTGTGGTCCGCTGGCCAATCAATTACAAACGGGTGTGAGTTCCTGAAATGTCTAGTATTCCTGGCAAACGTCCTTGCATCAGGAATAAAAAGACGAATATCAGACGAACACACACCATGAAAGTACCGATAGAACAGCGCCAATAGTCTACTGCGGATCCTGACTGGGGAGGGTTTTAAACCCATCTGTTTAGCAGATGAATACTCCTAATTGGGTTTCAATGTTAATCCAGTGAAAACTGAGATATTCCGTTTACAAGGAAGGGAAAGGAGGGCCAAAATGAGGCATCACGTTTCCTCAACAACACGATTTAGACATTGGATTAAATAAAATTCTTAGTGATTTTGGATATGAAATAGAACTTGATGTACAACACCCAGGAGCGTACTGAGGGCCGTTGGTTCGTATTGAGGCCTGAATCGGAGTTTAGTCCACTGGCCCTACACGAGCGTGATTGGAACAATATTCACTTATGTTTCAATAGTTTAAAGGACGGCGATGGAGGGTAAGTGCAATAATAGGACACTAAAACAGGTTCAGATAAACTGTTGTCTTGACATGAGTAAGGCGATAAGAACCACACCTACTAAAGCAAATGCAAATTTGCCCAT
The DNA here is from genome assembly GCF_963082655.1 of Stomoxys calcitrans. Taxonomy (NCBI): domain Eukaryota; kingdom Metazoa; phylum Arthropoda; class Insecta; order Diptera; family Muscidae; genus Stomoxys; species Stomoxys calcitrans. The sequence goes on from NC_081553.1 coordinate 187,977,867, forward strand.
TAACATTCCATTAAGGAACAGGGCCAAACTTCTCACATATCAATGAGTGCTGTCAGATTCAAGTTTAAGCTCAGTGATAAGGGGCCTCCTTTTTATAGCCGCATCTGAACGGCGTGCCGCAGAGCGACATCCTTTGAGGATAATTCTTTACATAGCAAAGTACCTAACAAAGGTCGCCAGCGTTAGGAGGAGAAGACCACCGCTGCCATCGGATGTTCTCGCCAGAATTCGAACCCTGACATTCAGCGCCAAAGGCGGACATGCTAAACTCTGCGCTACGGTGGCTTACGGTGCGATTTAGCAGAAGTCTCAAAGAAGTCGTACGGGCAGGATGTCTAACTCACTGATTTTGTGTCTTATTTCCTTGTAGGAAATTTTAAAATATGCGCCTTCAAAGAGCATTGACCTGTGTATAGTCACCCATTCAGCGCCAGTATGGACTTGCCAATTGAGCGACATGCTGTGAATTAAGACCGCAGGTGAAGGTCTTTCTACAAACTGCGAAAAGTTGTCTTCTTAGTTCTCATGTAGACCACCACCTACCACAGCAGACTTAGATCCCGTAAGTTCGAAAACACAATTGTTATCGCAGCAGTGAGACCCTTGGATGACCGATAGCGACAGTTTTTAAGGACTTAGTAGCGTTTAGACCAGATTTAAACACTATTCAAGAAAATACGGTAAAGAAAGTGATTATCAGCTATCGAAATAATGCAATTAGTGGAGAGCTATTGCAGCCCAGAACGTGGGAGACCTCTTTATGGAGAAGTTTTTAAATGGCTGCCATACCAAATGATACAGTACCTCACAAATGTCGCTAGCATTAGGAGGGGAAAACCATGGCTGTAAATTTTTATGATGTTCTCGCCATGATACGAACCCAGGTGTTCAGCTTCACAGACGGATATGCTAACCTCTGCGCTACGGTGGCCTCTTGGCATAGGTGAGTCGATTTCTAGATATATGATATACAGATTAAATGTGTGACAGCCATTGCAGCTATTAGACTTAAGGCGATGGGAGAATGGCTAGAGAATACGAGCGGGACTCACCATAGCGGTATAATCGAGGCGACGATAGGAAATCTGATATCTGAGACGAAACTTGGGTATGAGTGCGAGGCAATGCGTGGATGCATGGAACTCTGGAAGAGTTCTGTCATCTGGAAGATCATCCTACACAGATGGATCAAAGCTTGAGAACGGAGTGGAACTGGGTTTCTACATTGAGGGCTCACAGACTAAGATCTGTTTCCGACAGCATGAGCATAATAGGCCCTTTAGGCAAAGAAGCGGACAATCACGGAATGCATGAGGTGGTATGGTGTCAAAGGGAGGACGTCAAGTGCGAACATCTTTGCTGGCCATTAGGGCAATAACAACCTCCTAGTTCCTACTGTTGAACCTTCCAGATTGCTTTAAAAAGCCCAATAACTTGTGAATGTTCACATCCGCTAAAACTAACAGGTTCTCAAAGGAATGAGAACCTAAACAGGAACTTCTTCTGACCGCTAGTGTGGGACACACACACATAATGTGTTCTATAGTCTCTGATTCTTCGATGTCTTCACAGCTTCTGCAAAAGTCGTTGCTGGCAACCTTCAGTCTGTCAGCATATTTTCCGATTAGACAGTGACCTGTCATGATGGACACAATGACTGAGACGTCTGTTCTAGTCTAGATTAGGCCACATCGTTTTGGAATGCTCACAGCTCCCTCTTTGTGACCATCTATCATTCGTTGTCCTTCGGGCCTGGTCCTGAAAACCTAGCTTACATGTCGCTAGAGGAACACCCACAGATTCCAGTAGCCATGGAATGTGTAGGGTAGGTTCTAGTCTCGCAAGCTCGTTCGCTTTACAATTCCCTGGGGTATCTCTGTGGCCCGGCACCCAAAACAGGTGAATTTTGAACTGTTCAGCCATCTCGTTGAGATATCTGCGACAGTCGACGGCGGTTTTTGTGTTCAGAAATACGTTCTCCAGGGATTTTATGGCTGTCTGAGAAGATATTTATGCCAATCGTAGTAATGACATTATAGCTTAGCCATTCCACCACTTTATTAATTGCATTGGTCGGGTAACCTTTTCGATATGACTAGTTCTAAATCTTTAGAGTACACCCCAAAGCCTACCTGGTCGTTTATTTTGGAACCATCCATACAGAAGTCTATGTAACTTCTGTTACCAGGGATATCGTAGTTCCAATCGGTTCTATCGGGAATAGTGCTACAGTAATTTCTATCAAACAGCTGCTCAGCTAGGGTGTAATCCACACTGCCTGTAACATCGGATATTGTATAAAGGATAACATAGTGTCCGTAGCCGTCACGTGACCAATGAGAAAGTTCCCTTAATCTCACTGCAGTGGTCGCCGCAATTTGGGTAGCCACAATGTCCAGAGGCATAAGATGTAGCATTAAATTCGGTGCATCATATGGTGTCGTCCTCAGTGCGGCTGTGATGCACAAACAAGCCGTCCTTTGGATCCGATTATGTATTGAGCAGTAGGTGGAAATTTGAAGCGCTGTCCACCATACCACAGCACCATATAGCATTATAGGTCTGACAACTGCAGTATATAGCCAATGCATGACACGCGGTCTAAACCCCCCAACTTTTGCCAATGGCTCTCTTGCAGGTGCATAGGGCAAGAGTTGACTTTGAAGCGCCATCCATTTGAAGCGCCGTCCACCAGACCACAACCCCATATAGCATTTTAGGTCTGACAACTGTAGTATATACCCAATGCATGACACGCGGTCTAAACCCCCAACTTTTGCCCATGGCTCTCTTGCCTTGCAGGGCAAGAGTTGCCCTTCTTGCCCTGTCCAGCTGTCCAGCAAAACACCCAGGTGTTTTGCGCTTTCTGTAAATGGAACATTCGCTCCACCCTAGGAAACAGGTTTCACTGTAGGCAACTTGTATCTCCTGCTGAAAATAACTACTTCTGTCTTGCACGTATTTATACCCAGACCTCTTTCGGTAGCCCACTTTTTTTATTTTATTTTATTTTTTATTTCATTTTATTTTTTTTATTTTATTTTATTATTTTTTTTATTTATTGTTTTTTTTTTTTTTAATTTTCACACTTAACAAACATTTTGTTTGTTCATTTTGAACCATAATTCATCTTTGGTGTTATGTTTTATAAAGAGCAAAACATTTAGGAATACATTCAGCACTTTGTTAACTTTTCAATGTCCTGGTTATGGGAGAGCATGTTCATTTCACTTTGGCGCTTGACAAGTGCAATTTCGTGTTCCCCAATAATGGCTTTAGAGTTCAAAGGGAAAATGTTTTTCCAAAACATTATTTTAATTTCACTTATTGCTTTTCAAAGAATTGTTCACTTCCTTCTATTGTCCTAGAAAGGAAAGGGAAAAGTTTAAGTGAAAAAACGTTTCGCTTTTTTGTTTGCTATTTATGAAGGGTAAAGTGTCAATGTGAAAGTACATAGAACTTTTCAATATAAAACTAAGTTGAACTTTCCAACAAGTTACTCAAAATTTATATTCAATTTTATGTTTAAAATTTTAATAAAAACTGAAGTAGATAAAAATCCTGGCAGCTCCATTTCATTTATAGGCAATAACTTTGATATTTCCATTGATAGTAGTGCTCCGTTACAGGCATTGTCTATACCGATCAGAACAATTTCCATTGATAGCTCAAAGATATTGCTGCAAAGTTTTGCGATAAATTTCCATTACACTAAATGTCAATTAAATGATGCTCTCTGTGCTGTGCTGCACCTAGTGTTTCCACTTTCTCTTCTTCCTCCTTGTGAAACTTTTCAAGAGGTTTCATTTACAAGCGCAGTAACCTTAATCAAAGACTCTGCGTTGATATCTTGTCTGGCGACAAAGAAATTGTAGTATATGAGTAAATGGGTCAAAATGCAAGTAAAGGAAAGCGACAATACAATGCCTAAGGGCTAAAAAGAATTTGTTGGAAAACTTTTGTATGTTGCATTTTATGGAAATTACATAGCTGAATAATTGTGGAAAAAAGCAAAAAAAAACGCAAAAAAGAAAAAATTTATAAGAAATTATTCGCAAATTTTTGTAAAGAAAAAAAAATTAATCTATATATATAAAATAGTAGCATGACTGACTGATTGCTGACGGACTGACTGACGGACTGACAGACTGACTGACGGACTGACTGACGAACTGACTGATTGACTGACTGACTGACTGACTGACTGACTGACTGACTGACTGACTGACTGACTGACTGACTGACTGACTGACTGACTGACTGACTGACTGACTGACTGACTGACTGACTGACTGACTGACTGACTGACTGACTGACTGACTGACTGACTGACTGACTGACTGACTGACTGACTGATTGACTGACTGACTGACTGACTGACTGACTGATTGACTGACTGACTGACTGACTGACTGACTGACTGACTGACTGACTGACTGACTGACTGACTGACTGACTGACTGACTGACTGACTGACTGACTGACTGACTGACTGACTGACTGACTGACTGACTGACTGACTGACTGACTGACTGACTGACTGACTGACTGACTGACTGACTGACTGACTGACTGACTGACTGACTGGCTGACTGACTGACTGACTGACTGACTGACTGACTGACTGACTGACTGACTGACTGACTGACTGACTGACTGACAGACGGACTGACTGACTGATCATCGCCCAGCACAAACGGCTAAAGCTAAATTCATGAAATTTTGCACGAATGTTGGTCTTAGATCATAGGCACGGGATAAGGCTGGATTAGTGATATACGTACGTTTAGGTACTAAAAAGTGACAAAAAGTTACATATTTGCGCAGTGCGAACGGAAAGGGCTGGAATAATGTTCTTGGGCTGAAATGAAAGAGCGTTTCGAAAAAATAAGGATTGGTAAAAAAAATGTAAAAAAATCGTACAGGAAGTGGGAGAAATAGTACGTTTAGTAACGCAATTGGTACTATTTGATACTTTTTTTTGGAAAGTTTAACTAGAGCTCTGCATTTTAAAACTTAGATGCCATATGACAACCTTGGTTGGATGACAAAGAGAATTTTTGGAAATTTGTACATCTAGGTACTAAAAAGGTACCAAAAAGGTACGAAATGGGTGAACTTTGTACAGGGCGTATAGATAGAGGTAGAATTTAGAAATTTTACTTAAAAGAAATCGGGTGCAAAGGATGACTAAAGAAAAGAAATATGGAAAAATAGTACTGGTAATGAGAGAAAACATATGTTTAGTGCAGCAATTCGTACCCTTTGGGAATATATTCTTGGGCTGAAAACAAAGAGCATCTCGAAAAAATAAGGTTTGGTAAAAAAATGTTCGTACCGGAAGTGGGAGAAATAATACGTTTAGTACCGCAATTGGTGCTATTTTATATATATTTTTTTGAAATTTGGCAAACCTAGTTGGGTGACGAAAAGAATTTTTCAAAATTTATACATCTAGGTACTAAAAAAGTACCAAAAAGTTACGAAATGGGTGAACTTTGTACAGGGCGTATGGATAGAGATAGAATTTAGAAAATTAACTTAAAAGAAATCGGGTGCAAACGATGAGTAAAGAAAAGAAATATGGAAAAATAGTACCCGGTAATGAGAGAAAACGAAAAAAGCTAGAGGTCTGAAATTTGGAATGTAGGGAAAACTAAGGAATATATTATGGGTGATGAAATGATTTATTCACAATTTGAACATTTTGGTACCAAATTTGGTATCATTTGGTACTTTCTTTAAAGATGGAGCTAGAGTTCTGAAATATGGCACGCATGTACAACTAAGAAATATATGATGAGTGACGAAATGATCTATTCACAATTTGAACATTTTGGTACCAAAATTAGTATCATTTAGTACTTTCTTTAAAGATGGAGCTAGAGGTCTGAAATTTGGCGTTTAGGTAAAACTAAGGAAAATATGATGGGTGACGAAATGATCTATTCACAATTTGAACATTTTAGTACCAAAATTTGTACCATTTGGTACTTTCTTTAAAGATGAAGCTAGAGGTCTGAAATTCGGCATGTAGGTACAACCAGGAAATATATGATGGGTGACTAAATGGTCTCTTCCAAATTCGTATATTTTGGTACCCAAATTGGTACCATTTGGTACTTTCTTTACAGATGGAGCTAAAGGTTTGAAATTCGTCATATAGGTACAACCAGGAAATATATGATGGGTGACTAAATGGTCTCTTCCAAATTCGTACATTTTGGTACCATTTGGTACTTTCTGTTCAGATGGGGCTAGAAATCTGAAATTTTGCATATAGGTATATCTAAGAAATATATAAGGGGTAACCAGTGATTCATTCACAACTCGCACATTTTGGTACCAAAATTGGTACCATTTGTTACATTCTTTAAAGATGGAGCTGGAGTTCTGAAATTTGGCACGCATGTACAACTAAGAAATATATGATGAGTGACGAAATGATCTATTCAAAATTTGAACATTTTGGTACCAAAATTGGTACCATCTGGTACTTTTTTAAAAATGGAGCTAGAGTTCTGAAATTTGGCACTCATGTACAACTAAGAAATACATGATGGGTGACTAAATGATCTATTCAAAATTTGATCATTTTGGTTCCAAAGTTGGTACTATTTGGTACTTTCTTTAAAGATGGAGCTAGAGTTTTGAAAGTTGGCATGTAGGTACAACTAAGGAGAATATATGATGGGTGGCTAAATGGTCTATTCACAACTTGAACATTTTGGTACCCAAATTGGTACCATTTGGTACTTTCTTTACAGATGGAGCTAGAGGTCTGAAATTCGTCATGTAGGTACAACTAAGAAGAATATATGATGGGTGGCTAAATAATCTATTGACAACTAAAACATTTTGGTACCAAAAGGTACTTTTTTTAAAGATGAAGCTAAAGGTCCCAATAAGGCATTTACTTACAACTAGGAAAAATAGGATGGGTGACTAAATAATCTATCTATAACTCGTACATTATGATACTTTCTTTACAAATGAAGCAAGAGGTCTTAGCTAAATCTTTAAAGTTATCTAGGTTAACAAATTTTTTCATATGATCAACAACTATTTACGAAACATATTTTCTATGCGACTAGTTATGGCAGGCAACCATTGTGGCCCATGCTATGCCAACTCAGCTTGCTCATTATGTTGACCAAATATATTGCCAGTATATGTATTGTCACTCTTTTTTTTTTGTTATTGGTTGTTTGCCATATCCGCAACCATGTTTAACCCCACACCCCATTTTCTATTCTAAATCTTAGCTAAAAGTTATGTTGCGCCCTATCTAATTGTTGGCCATTTAATGAGTATTAATGTTTATTAGCCTTAAATTCCTGAAACGAGCTTAGCGTAATGCCCAGCATTAGTTAGCAAACGAACGGGCATAGCATTAGTCATATAGTCACCACAGTAAGCCACAGCAAGCCGCAGCAGTGCACAGCGTTTGGACTAACGACAAAATAGTTGCTGCTGCCATTGCAGATGTTACCATTGTCGCTTCGCTAATTTGTCTCCCTTAAATATTAGTTTAGCGAATGGTTATGTTTTAAGATATACCCTGGCTAAGTTTTGTTTTCATAGTTGGCTTAGCAAATATAACACTATACAATTTATAGCATAACTTTGGGCGCTATGTTTGCATGAAACATGGCTAGCGTTAAGGCGCTAATGAAAGTTACATAGAGTTAATGTATTAGGAAAAAACTGCATTAAAACTTATTAAAAGAGAACGTCGAGGGGGATTTTTGTATAAACAACATTACGCTTTTAACTATTTTAAGTTTAAGTCAAACTCAACATTTTGTAGCATAAATTTAGGCTTTGTTTGAAAAACTAGAAAGAATTATGACAGTTATTTGACATCTATTATTATACCCACCATTATAGGATAGGGGGTATATTCATTTAGTCATTCCGTTTGTAGCACATCGAAATATACATTTCCAACCCTACAAATTATATATAATTCAGATCGTTATAAAATTCTATGACGATTTACCGATGTCCGGACCCTACCCTTTACCACAGTTTTCAAAAACGCCAGACCTCGAAGATTTGTGCACCGATTTATGCAAAATTTCTATACTTACTTTTACTTTATTTGGTTATGACAGAATATTTGTTCCACTAGCCGAACGTAGAATAGCGTTCCAAGCGCCTCGATCTCCTGCGCTTATTCTAAAATCTCTGACACCAAGTTTCGAGGTGTCTCTCAACACTTAATCTTTCCATCGGGCCTTTGGTCTTCCCGGTTTGCGTGTACCACCGTGTTTGCCTTCAAAAGACTTCTTTGCTGTATTTTGATGCGTGTAACTATGCTATCGTCGTCATACAGCTCGTGGTTCATACGTCGCCTTTATTCTCCGCTAGCGCAAACTGGTCCATATATTTTACGAAGAATCTTTCTCTCAAATACTCCAAGCACTGCCTCATCTGCTTTCACAAGTACCCGTGCTTCAGAACCATATAACAACCCGGGTAGTATCAGTGTCTTGTATAGTGTAATCTTCGTCTGTCGAGAGGTGGCCTTGTTTCTAAACTGCTTACTTAATCCAAAGTAGCATCTGTTTGCCAGTATTATTCTTCGCTTAATCTCAAAACTGGTGTCATTCGTTTCGGTTACGGCGATGCCGAGGTAGATAAAGTTACTGTCTCAAAGTTGTGGTTCCCAACTTTATCCATTTTCTTTATCTGCTCGGTTGTACAAGGCTTTTTAGGAGCTGAAACCATCCATTTCGTCTTATCTCCTTTAACTGCCAGACCCATTTTCATTAACTCTCTTTCGATTCTTTCAAAGGCTGCAGAATTTTTGGTTTCAGATAATGGAGCATAATTCGGGGGCAGTGAGTTTAAGGAATTTTTGTCAGATTTTGGAGTTAAACACCAGACCACTTCACTACAGTCCCCAATCAAATGCAAGCAAACAGATTAATAGATCCGTCAATGCCGCGTTAAGGGTATACGTAAAGTACGACAACATGGACTGGCATACTTTTTTGCCTAGTGTAAACTGTGCATTGAGAAATACTGTCCATCAGTCCACAGAGTGATCCCCCTATGAAGTATTATGAGTTGTTGCGTAGACTTCGAATATAAGAGTGTGATGTCGATGTCGTTGGAATGGGCGTGTAGCATGTGTTCCCTAGTGATTAGTGTCCATATCTATCCACATCTATATCTCGTATAATCTTCTCCAGCAGATCACACTTTAGGCTATCTCCTTGTCTGAAACCTCATTTGGTATTAAATGGTAAATGGTCGGGTTCTCTCCTAATCTTACTCAACAACGCATATCAGCAAGTGTAATTCTGCAGAGTCTTAGTTATTTTACAGGGATATCAAACTCAGAAATGGCTTGAAATACCTTTGAACGTAAAGGGGCAAGCGGCTTTGTAGTAAACAAAGAGATGGTAGATGCCAATTTTTCCTTCTCGGGTCCTTTTTTTAGAAATTGTCGCAGTGTGAATATCTGGTCTAAAGCCGCATTGATAGGGCCCAATTATCTCATTGACTTTAGGTTTTAATCTTTCACACAGTACGTTCGAGAGTATCTTGTATGCGATGGGAAGGAGACTTATTCCTCTGTAGTTGGCACATCCCGTCTTGTCCTCTTTCTTGTGTACGGGACACGGTATGCTGAGGTTCCAATCATCGGATGTGAGTTCTTCTAGCCAGATTGCACAGATAAGCTGATCCATACGCCTTAGCAGCGTGTCGCCTCCGGTCTTTAATAGTTCAGCGGGTAACGCGTCGGCTCCTGCTGCCTTGTTGATCTTTAGTCGGGTCCCTGCTACTTGGACCTCATTCTCACTAGGAGGTAAACATTCTATACCATCATCATTGATTGGTTTTGCGATATCCTCTTCGCCGCCATTGTGGGACCCTAGCAATTGGGTAAAATGTTGTTTTCATATCCTCAGCATGCTATCGGTGTCAGTAACCAGATTTCTTACTTTGTCTCTGCAGGAGGATGTGATGCATACGCCTTATCAAAGTGTCGCCTCCGGTCTTAAATAGTTCAGCGGGTAACCCATCGGCTCCTGCTGCCTTGTTGTTCTTTATTCGGGTCACTGCTACTTGGACCTCATTCTGACTAGGAGGTAAACATTCTATACCACCATCATTAATTGCTTCTGCGATATACTCTTCGCCGCCATTGTGGGACACTAGCAGTTGGGAAAAATGTTCTCTCCATATCATCAGCATGCTATCTGTGTCAGTTATAAAATTTCCTTCTTTGTCGCTGCAAAGGGATGTGCCTGCACTATATCATCTAAACAAGGAGTGTTTTCATCAAGCAGCTGGGTCAGTCGAGTGGAGTATACCGCTGCCATCTGTTGTGGTTGCAGCTTTTCAATGTCCAGCTTTCGTGCAGTGTTAGATCGTACTTTCCTGGCCATGTTCAAACGGGTGCAAACCTTTGCTGCAACAAGGTAATGATCCGAATCTATATTCGCTCCACGGATTGATCGTTCATCTAGCACTCTGGATGAATGCCTTCCATTTATCGCAACATCATCAATTTAGTTCCTCGTGTTTTGATCGGGTGACAGCCAAGTTGCTTCGTGAGTATTTTTATGTTGAAATGTGGTGCTACTCACCAGCATGTTTTTTGCCGCTGCGGATTTCTATCAGCCTGAACCCATTACCGGACAATCTCTCATGGAGGCTAAACTTACCGATTGTTGGGCCAAAAATGTCTTCCTTCCCTATCTTCGCATTAAAATCTCCCAGAACGATTTTAATATCATGAGCGGGGCAGCGGTCATATTCTCTCTCTAGGCGGTTGTAGAAAATATCCTTGGTCTGCTCGTCTTTGTCTTCCGTCGGGGCATGAGCACAAATAAGGCTGATGTTGAATTTGGCTTTTATGCGGATTGTGGCTAGCCTCTCATCCACTGGAGTAAAGCTTGAGACAAGGTGTTTCAGTCTCCGACTAACCACAAATCCACGGTCAAATTCATGCCTCGTATTATGGCAGCTAGAGTATAGTTCGTCACCGTTTGGTGTTGTAGTGACGCCATTCCCAGTCCATCGTACTTCCTGTAAGGCGGTAATATCTGCCTTGTACTTCTCTAATACATCCGCCAGCGCGTATGCTGCACCTTCTCTATAAAGAGTGCGGACATTCCAGGTGCAGATCCGCAAATTATGGCCCGACCCTCGCCTCCATCGGCCAGCTATTCTACATTTCTAGGACCTGCCTATACAGGCCTCTGGATATAACAGCTTGGGCATTATGCTACATATGTTTCACAAAGTTTGAAGGTATATGCCATAGTTCTAGCTATTCAGCAATGATTTCGTGGGCTACCCAATATTTTAACACCTGATAACACCTTAAAATCCTCCAAAATGTATATCCTTGACAACAATCCCCTAATTACCTTCTTAACTTTTCTAGCATGCCCTGTCCCTCTCATGCCTTAGCATCCTGCATAGTAATATATCCGAATACATTAGAATTCGTTTTTATTTTTGGTTTTTTTCAATTGAATTTTCTAGAAAACTCTTGAAACTTTTCCAATATTTTGTTGTTTTGTTCCATCCAATTAGCGCCAAAGCTTACGCATCATTTCCCCCATGTGTCAATGGCATTCACTAATACATATGACCAAATGTTGCATGAACCATCATCGATTCCTCGAAACCAGACAATCATGTTGATGATTTGCCAGTTGCCATGGCGTCGCAATTGAGGTGAAACAACATTGACACGTTTTTCACTTCATTTCGTTGTTGGAAACCTTTGTGTCATTGCGTTGCTACATCAATTCGGTGATATGTTTAGAAATGGGCTGCTAATTTACTTTTTTGAGTAGTGGACGGGGTTTAACAGGAAACAATGACAGCTTCAGTAATTGACTGGGTGTTATATCTGACATACGGCCATTAAATGAAGAAAGAAGACAAAGTGCGAAGTGTTTGCATGAAAAAAAGTTTTGTTAAAATCAAAATCAGACTTCCAAAATAAAGTCAAAAACGTATTTGTTACACTTCTGAGGGGAAATGGGACGAAACGTTTTGCTAAGGAAGGCCCAGAGGTTCTTCAGACAAGCATACAACTGAACCCGGGGGTCTCAATGTTAATCATGAGGTTTGGGGAGACGGGATGCAGCAGAAGAAGTTTCGGACCGAATTTCTGGGGCGAAAATTGAGGTTGAGTGTGACACAAGGATACCAAGGACGCAGGTATTATCATGTGGGAACCTAGCACTAATGAAAACTGAAAGCTGTGGCAACACAGATACCTCGAAGCTTAGGGAAGCCCCCATACCCTCCTGGGGTCCTAGCTGTATATGTAGACCGAACTGGTTTTTGCCTGATTGTAACTCAGTCGTTAAATTAATTGGCGTTCGAGACATGTTCACGCTCACAGAGAGTCAAATGGCTATTGGAACGATAGCAACTAGGACGAAAGAGTAAAAGAGCGTTCTGGAATGCCACATGGCGTTTATTGCCTTCGCTTTATATTGCACAATTCGTATAATTTGGCAGCCTACCCACGGCGGATCGTTACAGAACGAGGTGGCGTTTTATTTTGTCTTACCAAAATTTTCCAAGTTTTTTTTTCATACCCACCACCATAGAAAGGGGGTGTACTAATCTAGTCATTCCGTTTGGAACACCTGGAAAAATTCGTCTAAGACCCCCTTGATCGTCGTAAAAATCTAAGACGATCTAGCCATGTCCGTCCGTCTGTTTGTTGAAATCAAGCTACAGTCCTTAAAAATAGAGACATTGAACTAAAACTTAGCACAGACTCTTTTTTTGTTCATAGGAAGGTTAAGTTTGAAGATGGGCTTTTTGGACTATATCTTGATATAGCCCCCTTTTAGACCGATTCGCCTATTTATGGTCTTAGGCCCATAAAAGCCACATTTACTATCGGATTTTGCTGAAATTTGGGACAATGAGTTGTGTTAGGACGTTCGATGCCGTTCTTCAATGTGATCTAGATCGGTCCAGATTTGAATATAGCTGCCATGTGGACCGATCTCTTGATTTAAGGTCTTGGGCCCATAAAAGGCGCATTCATAGTTCGATTTCGCCGAAATTTGGAACAGATAGTTGTGTTAGGTCCCTCGACATCTTTCTGCAATTTGGCCCAGATCGGTTCAGATTTGTATATAGCTGCCATATAGACCGATCTCTCGATTTAAGATTTTGGGCCCATAAAAGGGGCATTCGTTTTCCGATTTCGCCAAAATTTGAGACAGAGAGTTGTTTTAGGCCCTTCAATATCCTTTCTTAATTTTGCCCAGATAGGTGCAAATTTGTATATATAGCTGCCATATAGACCAGACCGATCTCTCGATTTAAGGTTTGCGATAAGGTCTTGGGACCATAAAAGGCCATTTTGTCCAATATCGCCAAAATGTGGGACAGTGAGTTGTGTTAAGCCCTTCGATATTCTTCCTTAATTTGGTCCAGATCGGTCCAGACTTGGATATAGCTGCCATATAGACCGATCTCTCGATTTAAGGTTTTGAGCCCATAAAAGGCGCACTTATTGTCCGATGTCGCCGAAATTTGGGACAGTGAGTTGTGATAGGTCCTTCGACATCTTTCTGCAATTTGGCGCAGATTGGTCCAGATATGGATATAGCTGCCATATAGAGTTATATCTCGATTTATGGTTTTGGGCCCATAAAAGGCGCATTTATTGTCCGATGTCGCCAAAATTTGGAACAGTGAGTTGTGTTACGCCCTTCGACATCTTTCCGCAACTTGGCCCAAATCGGTCCAGATTTGAATATGGCTGCCATATAGACCGATATCTTGATTTAAGGTTTTGGTCCCATAAAAGAAGCATTTATTGTTCATTTTCGCCAAAATTTTAAACAGTGAGTTGTGTTAGGCCACCCTTCTTCAAATTGGCCCAGTTCGATCCAGATTTGAGTGTAGCTGCCATATAGACCGATCTCTCGATTTAAGGTTTTGAGCCCATAAAAGGCGCATTTATTGACCGATGTTTCCGAAATTTGGGACAGTAAGTTGTGTTGGGCCCTTCGACATTATTCTTCAATTTGGCTCAGATCGGTCTAGATTTGGATATAGCTGCCATATAGAACGATCTCTCGATTTAAGGTCTTGGGCCCATAAAAGGCGCACTTATTGTCCGATGTCTCTAAAACTTGGAACAGTGAGTTGTGTTAGGCCCTTTAATATCCTTATTTAATTTGGTCCAGATCGGTCCAGATTAGGATATAGCTGCCATATATACGGATCTCTCGATTTACGATTTTGGGCCCATAAAAGAAGCATTTATTATTCGTTTTCGCCAAAATTTTAAACAGTGAGTTGTGTTAGGCCACCCTTCTTCAAATTGGCTCAGATCGGTCCAGATTTGGATATAGCTGCCATATAGGGGCCATAAAAGGCGCGTTTATTGTTCGATGTCGCCGAAATTTGGGACAGTAAGTTGTGTTGGGCCCTTCGACATTCCTCTTCAGTTTGGATCAGATCGGTCCAGATTTCAATATAGCTGCCATTAAGACCGATATCTCGATTTAGGGTCATAGGCCCATAAAAGTCGCGTTTATTGTCCGATTCCGCCGAAATTTGGGACAGTAAGTTGTGTTGGGCCCTTCGACATTCCTCTTCAATTTGGCTCAGATCGGTTTAGATTTGGATATAGCTGCCATATAGACCGAAATCTCGATTTAAAGTCTTGTCCCCATAAAAGGCGCATTTATAATCCTATTTGACTGAAATTTGACACAGTGACTTATGTTAGGCTTTTCGACATTAGTGTCGTATATGGTTCAGATCAGTCTATATTTGCCTGTAGCTACCAAAATGACCAATATTTGGTTCTACAAAATTGAACCATGACTTGTACTTATTAGACAACTCAATGTCCGTGCTAAATTTGGCCCAAATCAGAACATATTTCGATATACCTGCTATTTGGGCATAAATTAAGCATTTTTCGCCATATTATGGTAAAATGTGGATTACACATATTCCCAAGGTGGTGGGTATCTAAAGTCCCGACCGACCGAACTTAACGGCTTTTTACTTGTTATACCCTTTACCGAAGGATGGGGTTATACAATTTCTCTATTCTGTTTGTAACTCCTCGAAATATTCGTCTAATATCCCATAAAGTGCATAAATTCTTGATCGTCATGAGATTTTAAGTCGATCTAGCCATGTCCGTCTGTCTGTCTGTCCGTCTTTACGTCTGTCCGTCCGTCTGTCTGTCGAAACCACGGTAACCTTCGAAAGTTAGTAAAGTAAAGCTAGCCGCTTGAAATTTTGCACAAATACTTCTCATTAGCGTGGGTCAGTTGGGATTGTAAATGGACCATATCGGTCCATGTTTTTATATAGCTGCCATAATAACCGATCTGGGATCTTGAGTTCTTGAGCGTCTAGAGGACGCAATTATTATCCGGCTGAAATTTTGTTATGACTTCCAACAACTGTATTAAGAATAGTTCAAATCGGTCCATAACCTAATATAGCTGCCATATAAACCGATCTGAGGTCTTGACTTCTTGAGCCTCTAGAGGGCGCAATTCTCGTCCGATTTGGATGAAATATTGCATAATGTATTTTGTTATGACTTTCAACAACTGTATTAAAAATGGTTTAAATCGGTCTATAACCTGATGTAGCTGCCATATAAACCGATCTGGGGTCTTGACTTCTTGAGCCTCTAGAGGGCGCAATTCCTATCCGATTTGGCTGAAATTTTGCACGAGGTATTTTGTTGTGATTTCCAACAACTGTGTTGAGTATGGTTCAAATCGGTCTATAACCTGATATAGCTGCCATATAAACCGATCTGGGGTCTTGACTTCTTGAGCGTCTAGAGTGGGCAATTCTTATCCGATTGGAATGAAATTTTGAACGACGTGCTTTGTTACGATATCCAACAACTGTGCCAAGTATGGTTCAAATCGGTGCATAACCTTATATAGCTGCAATATAAACCGGTCGGGGGTCTTGACTTCTTGAGCCTCTAGAGGGCGCAAATCCTATCCGATTTGGCTGAAATTTTGCATGAGGTATTTTGTTATGACTTCCAACAACTGTGCTCAGTATGGTTCAAATCGGTCTATAACCTGATATAGCTGCCATATAAACCGATCTGGGGTCTTGACTTCTTGAGCCTCTAGAGGGCGTAATTCCTATCCGATTTGGCTGAAATTTTGCATGAGGTGTTTTGTTATGACTTTCAACAACTGTGTTTAGTATGGTTCAAATCGGTCTATAACCTGATATAGCTATCATATAAACCGGTCTGGGGTCTTAACTTCTTGAGCCGCTAGAGGGCGCAATTCCTATCCGATTTGGCTGAAATTTTGTACAACAGCTTCTCTCATGGCCTTTAACATATGTGTCAAATATGGTCTGAATCGGTCTTTAGCTTGATACAGCTTCCCTATAAACCGATCTCACTATTTTTCTTTTTCAGCCCCTAAAGTGCGCAATTCGTATTAGATTTGGTTGAAATTTTACACAATGACTTTTACCATGGTCTCCGACATTCAGTTCAATTATGGTCCGAAATGAACCATAACTTGTTTTTTATTATTATTATTTTTTTTTTTTTTTTGAACGATTTTTCTTGAAATGTTATCCATGTTATACAATCCACCCTATTAGACTTATATTAATGTTGTACCATGTTCTCTGGCTATATTTAGGTTTAAGTTCGTGTCACCATGGTCCTGGAGTATATTTATCCTAAGCTGCAAATGAACAACATTTGTTGTTATTCACACGCATTCCACAAACACAAAGCCAACACTCACATGCATAGTGCCATTTGGCATACTCAAACCAACATGTAGTCATTAATACTTAACGCAGTCACAAGGACAAGCAAGAACAGAGAAAGGATATATGGTCATTGCCATACTTGAAATGAAAAGTTGGCGGCATATGTACTGAATAGGCGTAAGGAGGAAGAATAAATGGTCAAACAAGCAAGCTCCTATTTGTGGTTTTAAGGTCCTTTCATGGACATTTTGTTATTTGCTACCTCTAGAGTACACAATTCGGAATAAAATTGATAACTTTTTGATCCAGATATGTATTGGGTTGCCCAAAAAGTAATTGCGGATTTTTTAAAAGAAAGTAAATGCATTTTTAATAAAACTTAGAATGAACTTTAATCAAATATCCTTTTTTTACACTTTTTTTCTAAAGCAAGCTAAAAGTAACAGCTGATAACTGACACAAGAAAGAAATGCAATTACAGAGTCACAAGCTGTGAAAAAATTTGTCAACGCCGACTATATGAAAAATCCGCAATTACTTTTTGGGCACACCAATATATACTTCAAGTTGGCATTTTCGGCAACACCAATGATTTATTGTTATCGGTGGACATATTCATAAAGCTTCAAAATTTCATCTGATTTTGAAAATATTAACAAAGAACAACGGAATTGCTACCCTTCCATTCTTTATATTAGTTACAACAAAGGATTTGGAAGGGGTTAGGTTAGGTAAGGTAAGAGAGACGGTCCTTTTAAGTCCATTGTGATACCACAGTAGCGACATACCAAGGCTTCTGGGAGAAATCGAACCCACGATCCCTGCACTGGTAAACCAAGCACGCTACCAACTCGGAAGGGGTCAGTACCGAAGAATTTCAAACCATTTTTTCTGGAAGAAAAAAATTTTTCAATAAACTCATCTAGAAAAGCTCAATCGGAATGGCTTTTTGATCTTCCATCATTTTTTGAAAAAAAAAAGAATTTTTCAATAAACTCATCTGGAAAAGCTCAATCGGAATGGCTTTTTGATCTTCCACCAGCGTGTAAACACCCATATTGTCATTTCATTTAACGCAATGACCATTACAAATCTCACCGCAACTGCAATGTCCAGCAGTCCTCTTAAAATAGCATTTGGTTGTAGCAAAAAGAGAAAACCAAAAAAAAAAAAGTGGAATTATATTTTGTTAAATTGTTCTTTCTCACACTCGTGTGTTTGTGCTACTGCGAGTACCATACAACTGGGGCCACGTAGCACTCTCATGCCTCATCATTTCTCGTTTAGCTTTAGCCTCCGGTTATGGCTGTCTAATCCAAATAAAGTCAGTAATAAATCCCATTTCCCACTGTGGAACGGAATTAAACCGAACGTCATTCAGGGTGGAGGGGGGGAAAGCCAAATGCTTGGTGGAATTCCAAAAATACCACTAAGCTGCAGAGAGAGAGAGAGAGAGAAAAAAAGAACAAAAATTGGACACAAAGGGAAAAGAAAAATAAATAAAATTTCATATTAAATTACTTGTAGACTTAAATCATCATTAAAGTTGTTTTAATGCATTACAATTGCCCCAAAATAAAGGGTAAGGGATAGAGAACGGAAAATAATGACCCAAAAAATTGAATTTTTGGAAAATTTATGTGTCTGCGAATCATAGAGGATGCATATAAGGCTTAAATGATGGAAAGGGATTGCATGGTCATGTATGTTTTTGTACTCATCAAAGTATAGAAATAAAATTTTGCAACACACTGTGGGCAAAAATCGAAAAACACTTAAAAAAAATTTGCTATTTGAGAAAGGGTAGAGCTAAGTCTTTGAAATTTTGATTGCCTAGAGCTAAGGTGTTATCGAGATGAAGTTATGTCTCTGGACAGAGCCCTAAGTTTGGTCGCCTTGGCATTTTGAACAAGTAAAAGCGTGCTAAGTTCAGCCGGGCCGAATCTTATTGGGTTGCCCAAAAAGTAATTGCGGATTTTTTAAAAGAAAGTAAATGCATTTTTAATAAAACTTAGAATGAACTTTAATCAAATATACTTTTTTACACTTTTTTTCTAAAGCAAGCTAAAAGTAACAGCTGATAACCGACAGAAGAAAGAATGTAATTACAGAGTCACAAGCTGTGAAAAAATTTGTCAACGCCGACTATATGAAAAATCCGCAATTACTTTTTGGGCAACCCAATATATACCCTCCACCGTGGATCCCATTTGTTGTGTTTTTTTCCCGGTATCTCTTTGTAGGCAAATAAAGGAGAAACAAGAATTACTATGCTACTGGAGATGTATGATGTTATGGTCCGATTCGGACCATAATTGAACTGGATGTTGGAAACCATAGTAGAAGTCATTGTGTAAAATATCAACCAATTCGAATAAGAATTGCCTCCTTTAGAGGCTCAAGATAAAAAATCAGGAGATTATTTCATATGGGAGCTGAATCAGGCTATAGACTGTATCAGACCATATTTGACATGTATGTTGAAGGTCATGAGAGAAGCCGTTTTACTCGATTTTACCCAAATTCGATAATAGGTGCGCCCTCTAGAGGCTCAAGAAGTCAAGACTCAAGATCGGTTTATATGGCAGCTATATCAAAATATGGACCGACTTGAGTCAATCGATGTGGCCTAACATAACATAACTGTCACAAATTTCGGCGAAATCGGATAATAAATGCGCCTTTTATGGGTCCAAGACCTTAAATCAAGAGCTGTATCTAAATCTAGACCGATATGTACCAAATTTCAAAAAGATGTCACTGTCTTAAATTTCGGCGACATCGAACAATAAATGCGCCTTTTATGGGCCCAAAACCTTACATCGTGAGATCGGTCTATATGGCAGCTATATAGAAATCTGAACCGAACTGGGCCAAATTGAAGAGGAATGTCGAAGGGCCTATCACAACACTCTGTCCCAAATTTTGGCATAATCGAACAATAAATGCGCCTTTTATGGGCCCAAGACCTTAAATCGAGAGATCGAGAGAGACCTGGGCGGTATAGAAGAAGAAAGTCGAGACGATGTCGCCCAATAGCCAAAAATCGAGATTTTCAAAACTTTGAGGCGCACTTTGCGTCAGCTGGGTGTATTAAAACCGCTAAAAAGCTCGTTGAAAGTACCGACACTTCCTAGGGCGCAAAGCTCATGCTTGGGAGCAAGATGGACATTTCCAGCTCAAAAAGTCGATGGTCTTTATCAAGGGTGAGGGCGGAAAATACGCAACGGAACGTATGATGGACGTCTAAAACAAGATTTGGTCGTGCAGAAATGGGATGTCTTCTACCGGGAGGAGATGGAGCAAGGTGGAGAAGAAAGGTGGAGGAGAAAGGTGGTCCTTGTGGTGGGCATTGATGAAGTCTCCGGACCAAGTTTGGCTCAGACTGAAGTCATGGGACATAAGGCAGTGTAGTGGCAGGAGACTCAATGCCGCCTAACGAACAGGAGGCTGACAACGAGACAGTAACCGTCTCTCTCAATATTGGGAAAACTAGGATAAGCAAAGATCCCAATACTGAAACATCAGACAGTGCAGGGGCGAGAGACTCAACACAGGCTAACGAACAGGGACCCGACGATGGAACCATCAATCAACCATTTCTCAAGATTCGGAAGACTAGGATAAAAAAGATCCTAATATTGAGATGTCAGGCAGTGCAGTGACAGGAAACTCAATGCAGCCTAAAGAACACGGACCTACCGACTTTTTCAAGATTCGGAAAACTAGGACAGGCATAGCTTCTAATATTGAAACATCAGGCAGTGCAGTGACAAGAAACTCAATGCAGTCTAAAGAACAGAGAGCAGACGATGAGGCCCTCACCTACTTCCAAGAAACACATTTACTCAAAATTAAGATGACTAAGCTACGCAAATATCCTAATATTCGAATATCAGGCAGTGCAGGGACGGTTAGGTTAAGTTGAAAAGAGGGTGCAGATATTAATCTGCCCCATGCCACTATAGACATACACCTAAGCCAGTAATCGGCTTGTTGTGCGCTTTAAAAACTATAAAGTAACCTCTAAAAAGAAAATTTTAAATTAGGAATTCTTACAAAATCCTTAATTTTTTCAATACCACTCCCCTAAGTTGGTTCTATCAAGTATTGTGTCCCCACCTATGTGCCGGTATCTGTTAGACGCGAAAGCCGGGCAATGACAAAGGATATGCTCCAACGTCTCAACATCTTCCCCGCATGCCTTACACATGCTATAACTTGCCGCACCGATTTTACATAAGTGAGCTCGTAGCCCTATGTGTCCCAATAGCTATACTAACCTCCTTCTTACTTCCTTTCAGTAATAGCCTCGTCTTCTTACGATCTGTATCCCCCCATAGGATTTTTTGTCATCCTACCGACCGTTTCGCTGTTGCACTCGCTCGCCCACTCCTTTAACTCGGTCTGCGTCGACCCGAAAGGCTTCGGCTAACCAAGTTTATTGACGGCAGTCCCCTGGCCTTCAACGCCAAATCGTCTGCCCTTTCATTTCCCCTTACTCCGTTATGGCCCGGCACCCAAACGATGCGGATTTTGCCTCGGAGAAGGTGTTAATCTCCTTCTTACACTGCAAGACTGTTCGTGACCTTACCGTCCTGGTTTTTATTGCCCTTAAGGCAATTTTACTGTACTTAGAGATTTTCACACTCGACGTCCTCGCGTTAGCACCACACCACTTCACGCATTCCGTGATCGCCCAGATCTCCGTCTGCAGAACCGTATTATGGTCAGGCAATCTAAAACAGATCTCAATCCCAGGGTTCTCAATGTAGACCCCCAGCCCACTCTGTGGCTAGCTTTGATCCATCCGTGTAACACTGACCGTGATGGCAATACTAGGGTTCCGTCAATCCAAGACTGCGTCGATGGCAGCATTACCTCGCACTCGACCTCAACTGTCGTCTCAGGTATTCGATCGGAAATCTCTTCCCCTTCCGATCCATGTTTCTTATCGTCGCCTCGATTTTACCGCGTTGGTATGAGCTTGTTGATCCGTTATCGCCAAACTCTCCGCCTGCAGGGCCGTATTATGGTCAGGCAGTCTAAAGCATATCTCAGTCCCAGGGTTCTCAATGTAGACCTACTGGCCCACTCTGTCCCTAGCTTTGATCCATCCGTGATGGCAATACTAAGGTTCCGTCAATCCAAGACTGTGCCGCTGGCAGCAGTGCCTCGCCCTCGACCTCAACTATCGTCTCAGGTATTCCATTGGAAATTACTTCCCTTTCCGATCCAGGTTTCTTATCGTCGCCTCGATTTTACCGCGTTAGTATGCGCTTGTTGATCCGTGATCGCCCGGATCTCCGCCTGCAGGGCCATATTATGGTCAGTCAGTCTAAAACAGATCTCAGTACCAGGGTTCTCAATGTAGATCTCCAGACCCACTCTGTCCCTAGCTTTGATCCATCCGTGATGGAAATACTAGGGTTCCGTTAATCCAAGACTGTGCCGCTGTCAGCATTGCCTCGCACTCGACCTCAACTGTCGTCTCAGGTATTCGATCGGAAATCCCTTCCCTTTCCGATCCAGGTTTCTTATCGTCGCCTCGATTTTAGCGCGTTGGTATGCGCTTGTTGATCCGTGATCGCCCAGATTTCCGCCTGCAGGGCCGTATTATGGTCGGGCAGTCTAAAACAGATCTCAGTCCCAGGGTTCTCAATGTAGACCTCCAGGCCCACTCTGTCCCTAGCTTTGATCCATCCGTGTAACACTGACCGTGATGGCAATACTAGGGTTCCATCAATCCAAGACTGTGCCGCTGGCAGCATTGCCTCGCACTCGACCTCAACTGTCGTCTCAGGTATTCGATCGGAAATCTTTTCCCTTTCCGATCCAGGTTTCTTCGGTCGGGGTCGGATATCTAGAACAGTCTTCAGTGCGCTAGTTGGTATGGTCCTTATCGACAACATACTCCCTGAACCAAAGCAAGACAACATATTGCCTGAACCTGTCGTATGGTCTTTATGTTGCACTTTTTCTCCATAGTAGTCCACCAAACTATTGAGGCGTAACTAAGTATTGGTCTAATCACGCTCCTGTAGAGCCAGTGGACTATCCTCGGATTCGGGCCCCATTTCGAGCTTATGGCCCATCTACATAGTGTCCTACACCTGTGAGCCTTCTCAGTACGCTCCTGAATGTGACTCTTCAGTTTCCTGTCCAAGATCACACCTAAGTATTTGACCTTGTCAGATATCCAAATCGTCTTATTGAGGAAACGTGTTGCGTTAAATTCGCCCACCTTCGTCTTCCCCGTGAACAGGCATATTGCAGTCTTCTCTGGGTTAACATTGAGACCTCTGGGTGTAGCCCAGTTATATGCTCTTTCGGCCCTTCTGCATAGCTCGGTGGGATCCTTACCACTTAGAATTATTGAAACATCGTCTGCGTAGCAGAACCGAAATGGGCACTCTATAGAACTTGGCAGACTATAGAGTGTCCATTTCGAACTTTTAGGCAGACCCTATAGTGCCCAGCAGCTGTTTGCCTTATCAGTACGTCCTTAACTGTGAAATTTTTAGTTTCGGCTTCTCAATGTTAGCCCTGACTTCTGTTGTCATTCTTGTGACTTTGTCTAACATATTGGCTGCCATGGTAGTTTTGTTGGTCTGTGAATTCTCCAGGTTTGTTGTCTATTCCTCAGTTGCGAGTCTGACGACTGGTGGTGCTTTTACAGCACTTCTTTCACTTGCAGGTCTTAAGGCATCCATGCTTATAGGACTGGGTAGTATATGGATTTTTTATGGGTCCAAGAGCTTAAATCGGCAGATTGATCTGTATGGCAGTTGTATCGAAATATGTTCCAATCTTGACCATATACATCATAATCCTTATAACAACTTGCAGTTCAAAATGTCAACGATATAGGAAACCAGATCCTGCTTTTATAGTCCCAAGACCTTATATCATGGGACTAAATGCTTAATTTTTGTTGCTGTACCCAAAATGCATACTCGTACAGCAAGTCTTGTCTGATGTAGGGTGTCATAAGGTCCTTTCGCCCTACTTTGTCTTGTTGATTCTGTTTTGTTTCTATTTTTTTACGATTTATAAAATTTTATAAATATGTGTGGGAGCGATATACAAGAGTACGAGACTTATTTCATAGTCCCTCCTTTTCCATTCTTGTGCCATTATTCTTTTCATATGCTTTAAGCCTTAGGGTGGTAATCCTTGCAAAAAATTCATGGCTTCCAGCCTTAAATATAAAAAAGTAACGCCTTGTTTTTCGTTGGGGATGGCCTACAACTTATGTCTTAATCTTGTTTTAAAGCGTTTTTACTTAAGCTTTATGTCCTAATGGAATGGAATCCTCCAGATGATGGGCCATCAATTTTTGATGATTTTAAAATGAAAATAAAGAAAGCCACAAAAATCGTCATAAAAAATTACACAAATTATTCAAAATAAACTTTTGTAGGCCATCCAGACACAGAGTCAGAGTCTTGGCCATGAAATTCTTTTTCTGCTTCGCCAAAATTTCAAATCGCAATTCTAATGGCAAATACTACAGCACAACACAACATAACAATTTCGCCATCGAAGACATTCTGCCATGGCTGTTGGAATGAAGGAATGTTGTTTAAGGAAGCAAATAATAATGTGGCCTCTTAAAGTTAATTAACTATAAAACACAGGAAATATAAGGACTCTATGGTCTTATTTTCTAAAAAAAAGTAAGAGCTAAGTGCGGCCGGGCCGAATCTTATATACCCTCCACCATGGATCGCATTTGTCGAGTTCTATGAGCGGTATTTCTTTTTAGGCAAACAAAGAATTTTGAATAAGAACTGTTATGCTATTGAAGCTATATCAAGTTATAGTCCGATTTGGACCACAAATGAATGCTGAACATTTTCAAAGTCATGGTGTAATATTTCAGTTCATTCGGATAAGAATTGTGCCTTGTAGGGGCTCAAGAAGCAAAATCGGGAGAAAGGTGTAAATGGGAGCTGTATCAAGCTATTGATCGATTCAGACCATATTCGACACGTATGTTGAAGGTTATGAAAGAAGCCGATGTACAAAATTTCTGCCAAATCGGATGACAATTGCGCCCTCTAGAGGCTAAAGAAGTCAAGACCCAATATCGGTTTATATGGCAGCTATATCAAAACATGGACCGATTTGAACCATACTTAGCGCAATTGTTGGAAGTGATACCAAAACACCTCATGCGAAATTTCAGTCAAATCGGATGACAATTGCGCCCTCTAGAGGCTCAAGAAGTCGGAATCCAAGATCGGTTAATATGGCAGCTATATCCAAAACATGGACCGATTTAGACCATACTTAGCGCAGTTGCTGTAAGTGATGACAAAACACGTCGTGCAAAATTTCATTCAAATCGGAAGAGTATTGCGCCCTCTAAAGGCTCAAGAAGTCGAGACCCAAGATCGGTTTATAAGGCAGCTATATCAAAACATAGACCGATTTGAACCGTACTTAACTCAGTTGTTGGAAGTGGTAACAAAACACCACGTGCAAAATTTCATTCAAATCGGATGAATATTGCGCCCTCTAGACGCCCAAGAAGTCAAGACCCAAAATCGGTTTATATGGCAGCTATATCAAAACGTGGACCGATTTGAACCGTACTTAACTCAGTTGTTGGAAGCGGTACCAAAACACAACGTGCAAAATTTCTGTCAAATCGGACGAGAATTGGGCCCTCTAGAGGCTCAAGAAGTCAAGACCCAAAATCGGTTTATATGGCAGCTATATCAAAACAAACACCGATTTGAACCATACATAGCGAAGTTGTTGGAAGTGATACCGAAACACCAGGTGCAAAATTTCAGTCCAATCGGACGACAATTGCGCCCTATAGAGGCTCAAGAAGTCAAGGGCTAAGATCGGTTTATATGGCAGCTATATTTAAAACATGGACCGATTTGGCCCATTTATAGTCCCAACCGACGTACACTAATAAAATGTATTTGTGCAAAATGTTAAGCTAGCTTTACTCCTTCGAAAGTTAGCGTGCTTTCGATAGACAGACGAAGGTACAGACGGACGGACAGACGGGCTGACGGATAGACGGACGTACGGACAGACGGACAGACGGACAGACGGACGGACATGGCTAGATCGACTTACAATGACATGACGATCATGAATATATATACTTTATGCGGTCTCAGACGCATATTTCGAGGTGTTACAAACAGAATGACGAAATTAGTATACCCCCATTCTATTGTCGAGGCTATAAAAAAGACAAAATTTAAGAGCTAGACCATAAGGGAAGTAGATAGTCAAGTGTTGCTTGCCCTCTCTTTCCTCCTTCGCCCAGTTTGCCTTAATTTTGCAGGAATTTATTAGAAGAACAATTTGAATTTTATTATTAATTTTATGTTCTGCATTCTCTGGCTTTTCTCTTTCTAGCCTCCACTTGTGGTGTTGAGCAATTCCGTTGCGGCAATGGCAAATGTATACCCAACAGATGGCGCTGTGATCAGGAGAAGGATTGCTCTGATGGTTCCGATGAAGCCCCCGAACTTTGCAGTAAGTTTTGTCATTTTTTTTTTTTTTTTGGTTTTGCAATGGTTTTTGTTTTTTTATTTTTTTTTCTTTATCAACATCTATACACAACTTAATGTTTTTTGTTTTCATTTTCATGTATTTTCTTCGTCTGGTGTTATTTTAATCACACCCCCACTCTCTGATAACATCCTTTTTGTTTTATAGTGGGCTTTTGCAAATCCTATGAGGTCACCTGTAAAAATGGTGAACAATGTGTTCCACAAAGTTGGTGGTGCGATGGTAGTCCAGATTGTCGCGATAATTCTGATGAAAATCATTGTTGTAAGATTTTTATTTGATATTTGTTTGAGAAAGAAAAAATTGCATAGGATACTAACTGCAAAGGCATTTCTACTCGTTACACAAAAGGGATTTTTAGGGAAAAAAGAAACAAAGTGTTTTAGTTGAAAAAAAATAGCTTGGTTTACAAAATAATACTGGGAGCCATACAGGCTTCATTTTTGGGATATTGGGTGAATATTAATAAGGTTTTAAAAACTATGAAAATTTACTAAAAACTTGGTGAAACCAATTGGCAAGCATCAGTGTGGTTAAATCATTAATACATTGAAGAATTCTAGGTTATATAAAAGAAAACGAAAAAAAAAAATAAATAAAAGTTTACAGTTAACTTAATACGGCTTAATGCTTGATTTGTGTGTCTATGTAGGCCACCGCGGCCTACATGGTATGCATGTCCGGTTATGCCGCTAAACGAATGGGTTCCAATCCTGGCAATAATTCTAAACCGTTTTGCTTCAAACTTAAAAATTTGTTTTTTCTGCTCTTATAAGTCATATTTGACCAATTGCATGCAAATCATTCTGTCCGTTGATTTTAACAACACAGTGAGCCGAGTACACATGCAATTTAGGAAACTAACTTCTATATTAGCTATACGATAAGTAAATGTTGAACTTAATTGCAGTATGGAACCTTCACCCACAGTTGTTCGGAAATGAAAATGGTGGACTAGGTAAATTACGAAATTGTTGAAGCCTTAATGAGATTTCTTTATAACGAACTCTTTTAGAACACATCATTAAAACCAAGCCACAAACGAGACGTAACTTCATAATACTTAATGCATGATTTGTAATATTTAGTTAAAATTTCTTTAAGGTTATGCAAATTAACTTTATACAAGTAAAATTGACTTAACATGAGTAAAGATGAAATAGTTTATAACTCATTATTGCGAGTTGTATGAACTACAAAAAGACATTTTAGTTCAACAAGCCCTACATTTTTACGTCTTCCATTTTTCGAGTACCTATATGCATGCTCAAAATTAAGAAAGAAGTGCTAACTGTTGGTAAATGTTGAACTAAATTTCAATTTGGGCCCCTCCAAAAAGTTTAAAGGAAACGTAGATTTTTTCAATAGTATAACGTTGTTGTGTTTACGTTTTAAGCTTTCATTGTTTACTCTTTAAGCTCCCAATTGTGGGAAATAATCGGTTAACTAAAACCAAGAATATCAATTTCCTAATTGCTAAGCTGAGCCAAGTTTTGTTACAAAGGGACGGTATGGGCTGCAGTTGCTCTCCATAAATTAAATTTTTTCGGTAGCTGTAAATGGCATCCGTTGCCTTATCATCTTTAATAGTGTATAACTCTGGTGTACGCGCTACTTAGGTTAGGTTGAAAAGAGGGTGCAGATATTAATCTGCCCCATGCTACTACAGACATACACTTAAGCCAGTAATCGACTTGCTGTGCGCTCTAAAAACTAAAAAGTAACTTCGAAAAGGGAAATGTGAAGTTAGGAATTCCGTGGTGCTTACATAATCCTTAATTATTTTCCATACCACTCACCTTAGTTGGTTCATGTCTGGTATCGTATCCCCACCTATGTACCGTTGTCTGTTCGCCGCGAAAGCCGGGCAATGATATAGGAAATGTTCCAATGGCTTATCATTTTCCTCACATGCCCTAGACATGCTATCACTTGCCGCACCATATGACACCAAATATGCTGGCTATGCTGGCCGCCTTCTTTCTTCCTTTCAGTACTAGCCTCGTCCTCTCACGTTCCGGATCCCCCCATAGGATTTTCGCCGTCCCACCGACCGTTTCGCTGTTCCACAGGGTTGCATGCGCATTCGTCGTCCACGCCCTTACCTCGGACTGCGTCGACCCGAAAGGCTTCGGGTTAACCAAGTTTGTTGACGGCAGTTCTCTGGTCTTCTCTGCAAAATCGTCTGCCCTTTCAATCCACCTTACTCCTTTATGGCTCGGCACCCTAACGATGCGATTGTGCTATCCTCAGAGAAGGCGTTGATCTCCTTCTTACACTGCAAGACTGTTCGTGACCTTAACGTCCTGGCTGTTATTGCCCGTATGGCCCTGTCCTTAAATATGTTCACAATCGACGTCCTCGCGTTAGTACCACACCACCTTACGCATTTCATGATCGCCCGGATCTCTGCCTACAGGAGCGTATTATGGTCAGGCAGTCTAAAACAGATCTCAGACCCAGGGTTCATTATGTAGACCTCCAGGCCCACTCTGTCCTCTAGCTTTGATCCATCCGTGTAGCATGATCTTCCAGATGGCAATACTAGGTTTCTGTCAAACCAAGACTGTGCCGATAGCAGCAGTATCTCGCACTCGACTTGAACGTTCATCTCAGGTATCCGATTGGAAACCTCTTCCCTTCCTTCCAGGTTTCCTATCGTCGCATCTATTAAACCGAGATCCATTCGCCCATGGCCTTAAGTCTCATAGCCGCAGTGGCTGCCTCATAAATAATCTGTATGTCAATGGGTAGGATATCTAGAATAGTCTCCAGTGCCCTAGTGGACGTGGTGCTCATCGTTCCGCCTATGCCAAGACAACATGTTCTCTGAACTTGTTGTATGGTCCTTATGTTGCACTTTTTCTCCATAGCAGTCCACCAAACTACTGAGGCGTGTTGTCTAGTATTGGTATTGGCCTAAATGGTTGTTGTTACACTTATAGCTATATGAAGCTCTATACCAGCCCACGCTTTCCTTTATTGACGGTATATTGTCTCGGAAGGATCAGATAGTTATAAATATACAAATTAGAATCTTTAGCCCATTTCCTCTCCCAGATGCGAGTCATTTTTATAACACCAGCTACCCTTTAAAATTTGTGCTTTCATGTCTACATCTATAGACAAGGCCTTCAAGCTCCACATTAATCGTTAGATGGGGTATGAGATATGAGTTTTCGGTCAATGTTACCTGGGTTATGAAACGGTGGAGCGATCTACTATCATCTTAAATTTGTCAGATATTATCGATAAACTTTTGTATTTCTGCCACTTTAAAGGCCACCGTGGCGCAGAGGTTCGCATATCCGCCTACGACGCCGAACGCCTTGGTTCGAACCCTGGTGAGACCATCAGAAAAAAAATTTTCAGCGGTGGTTTTCCCCTCCTAATGCTGGCAACATTTGTGACGTGCGCACTGTGGCACGCCGTTCGAACTCGGCTATAAAGAGGAGGCCTCTTATCATAAGGAACAGTGGCAAACTTCTCATGTATCAATGAGTGCAGTCCTTTTTATAGCCGAGTCCGAACGACGTGCAGCAATGTGACACCTCTTTGGGAAGAAGTTTTTACATAGCAAAGTACTTCACAAATGTCGCCAGCATTAAGATGGGATAACCACCGCTGAAAAATTTTCTCATTTTCCCGACAGGATTCGAACCCAGGCCTTCAGCGGTATATATAACGTCTGCGCTACGGTGGCCTCCGATTTGTGGCCTCAAATGTGATGAATGTTGCCAAATCAACAAACCTGAATACCGGCAAAAAGATAGTCGTTGTAGTTCGCCTGCAGAAAGTTTTCGAAAGGTCATCCCACATCCAAGTTCATCAGTTGCCATATGCTGGATCGAGTTTTTTGCATTATCATGGACGATGAGCTCCATGAGTTGACTAAATCACCAAACATCGAGTACTTCTTTAGGCATGATTTGAACAACAATTTGGACCAATTCAAAGCAGCCCTCAGCAATTGTAAAACTGAGATTTAAGAAACAGAAGGCTGGAGAGACGACATGAAATTTCTCTTCTACCTCAATCGTGTCTTCCGTCACTTTACTGAGAATAGTAAGACACCATTTGTAAAGTTTAAGCATATCCCAGATATCTGTCTTGCCTAGCTCTAGCTCTTCCTGCATTTATTCTAATGCCTGATGCCCGGAACAGGTGTTGTATAAAATGTGTTCAATCATTTCATACTCATGGGCTGATTATTGGTTGAGTAGTCAGTTGTTCTGGACTAAAGATTGTTAAGAACTATCAGTAGCTCCTAATGACTACCCAAAAGCTTTCAAATGCTTGAAGATCAATTAGAAAAAAAAGATGAATCTCCAATCAACATTGCCGTGGACTTGTTAACACAGAG
Source organism: Stomoxys calcitrans (assembly GCF_963082655.1). Lineage (NCBI taxonomy): Eukaryota > Metazoa > Arthropoda > Insecta > Diptera > Muscidae > Stomoxys > Stomoxys calcitrans. The sequence goes on from NC_081553.1 coordinate 188,008,516, forward strand.
AAAACGAACTAAGCACTCCAGAAACTTTCCTCCGCTTATAGCCTCACTGTCATGCTATCCGCCTTTTCATTCTCTTTCACCTTAATGTCGCCCGGTACCCAATTTATGGGGTTCTAGCCATATGTAGCTTTTAGCTTTGCTTGTCCTCTTGCAATCAAGGATAATTTCTGAGCTTATTGTCTTAATTGTCATAACTGCAAGTCTCACGTTTGCCGTGCTACAGTTTAGGCATTCTGCGAATGCCTTAGCCGTTTGCAGTGGCCAGGTGTGTTCCGAAAAGCGATAGAAGAGCCCTGTCTCTGAATTAACAAAGTAGACTCCCAGACTCTTTCTCTTCCTCAGGTTCGAGCTGTATATATACGAGTATGTAACAACAGGTAAAAGGCCCCATGGTGCATGGGGATCCTGTTTTCCCATCCCCCAACATATAACCCTTTCTGGATTTCAGCAACCATCCCTTTTTTATTTACAACAAACGTTTTATTCTCGACTTAATCATAAATATTTGAGTTTAAATTACATATACCCCCCTTCTTCCATTAGCCTTTTATGCCCCAGTCTGTGTGTGTGTCTAGACACTACAAAAATATGATATTTTTGGTTTTTATAGCCTACCCTAATGCAATAAATCTGCAAATAAAACAGCACTGTTTTATGAGAACGACAAATTTTTTTTTTGTATGTGCTCGTATTCATGGGGTATGCCAGGTGTTGCTGACAAACCAGGACTTTTGTACTCCACAATTGGCAACAAACAAATAAGTCTTCTTTTCTTGTTTGTTTATTTTGGTTGTTGGTGTTTAAATGTAACACAAAGTCACCTGCTGTTGCTGAAAAGTTGTCGACGGAAACGACATTAAAATTGCCAGTTGATAATTATGCTAAGTTAATTGCCACTTGCTCAAATACAAGGCGTCCTCGTTTCCACCTTGAAACACTTAGATGTGTGGCATGGTGAACTTTTTGAGGGGGGGTAATCAAATGCCTGGCATTTAATTAAGTTTCAAGGTGATAATGAAAAAGTATTTTTTGAGAGAATTAATTTGAGCATAAGGAAGAGAGTAGGTAGCTAAGGAGGATTAAAATGCAGGTGTTACAAACTTCTGAGGAAAACTATAAAAAATTCCCTTTGTTTAAGTAACTGTTAGTAATCATACGCACCATGAGTCAGCTGGTAAATTAATATCACTTATACGCACTAAGGTAATATTGTAAACTTTTTGTTGTTTTGCAACTTTGAAGAATGTTTAAATCCTACACCACCACTGTGGTATAGGGTATTAAAACTATGTGCATTTGTTTGCAACGCTAAGAAGGAGAAGAGACCCATTGATTAGTATACTGATCGGTTAAGAGTCACATCTTGATTCGATTAAACTATGTCCGTCTGTCCGTCTAACCGCCTGTCTGTCTGTCCATGTATTTTTGTGATCAAGGTATAGGTCACAATTATTGTCCTATTGTTATGAAGTTTTGCACATGTCACTTCTATGGCTCAAGGGGGGACGCTATTGATTTTAAACAAAATCTGTTCAGATTAAGATAGAGCTCCCATGCGTATCTTACATCCGATATGGAGTTATAAGGCTGTAGCATTCATAATTTTAGTCTGATCTTAATAAGATTTTGCACGATATGTGCGCGTGCGTGCGCAAAATTTCATTAAAATCGGACTTGATTTAGCTACAGCACCATATACATAAAAAGGGTGATTTTTTAAGAGCTATAGGAGAGTTTTTCATAAAAACACATAAAATTCAGAAAAATACCATACTATTTAATGACGATTATTTTTGAAGATTATTTCATGCAAATGTTGACCGTGACTGCGCCTCAAATGGTACATCAGCTTAGTCCTATTTTTTGCCATAGTCTTTCCAACATTTGGGTGACCCGGTAACCGAGTTAGTAGCGTGCTTGGATTACCAGCGCAGTAGTCATGGGTTTGATTCCCGCTAGAATCCTTGGTCTGTCGCTACTGTGGTATCACAATTGTCTAAGTGAGTCTTTAAAGAACTGCCATTCTTACCTAACCTAACCCTTCCAACATTTCGGCCGATCTATCACGAATAAATGCTTCAATGTTGTTCTCCAATGCGTCAATTAAAGCGGCCTTATCTGTATAACATAGCCCCACAAAAAATAGTCTGAGTTAAATCGCACGATCTATGCGGCCAATTGACCGGTTCCGAACGTGAAATTAAATGTTCACCGAACTCGCCTCTCGATAAATCCATTGCTAGGCATGCTGTGTGGCATGTGGCACCGTCTTGTTGAAACCACATATTATGCAAGTCAAACTCTTTCATTTCGGGCAAAAAAGAAATAGGATATCATCTCACGGTAGCGCTCACCATTCACAGTTGCGTTACGATTCGTATCATCTTTGAAGAAGTGCGGTCCAATGATGCCACCAGCCTATAAACCACACCAAACTGTGATTTGTTTCTGGATGCATTCGTAGCCCTTGCAATGCTTCTGGCTGATCTTCACTCCAAAATCGACAATTCTGCTTATTTACGTACCCATTGAGCCAAAAATGTGTTTCGTCGCTCAATGAAGGAAGCGCGCGATGAACTTTCTTAACGGAGTACGCATTTTGATAATAAAATTCGATAATTTGCAAACGTTGTTCGTTTATAGGACGATTCATGGTTAAATTTTAAACCAAACTGAAGATGTTTGACATTGAAACAAAAAAAAAAAAAAAAAACGAAACGTGCATGAGCTGTTCAAACCAGTGTTGCCAAAGAGATAGTAGCTACAAAATCCCCCTTTAATACAAAGAAGTTGTAAACAGATCCATCCGTCTCATAAACAAGTAAAAGTGTGCAAGGTCCGGCTGGGCCGAATCTTGTATACCCTCCACCATGAATCACATTTGTCAAATTCGTTGTCCGATGTCTCTTTAGAGGCAAACCAAAGATAATGGATAAGAATTGTTGTGCCATTAGAGCTATACCAAATTATGAACATATTGGAGCCATACTTGGTTTGGCTATTGGAGACCAAAGTAGAAGTCATTGTGCAAACTTTCAACCGAATCGGATAAAAAAATCCCTACAGTGACTCAAGAAGTAAAATCGTAAGGGCTGTTTATATGGGAGCTATTACAGTTTATAGACCTATTCAGACCATAAGTAAATTGGAGGACATAAAAAAGTCGTTTTACAAAACTTCAGCCAAATCACATATGAATTGCACCCTCTAGAGGCTTAAAAAGGAGGAGAGCTATATCAGGAAATTAACTGATTTGGACTATACTTGCTAAAGTTATTAGAAGTCATAACAAAATACTTCGTGCTAAATTTCCACCAAATCGTATAATAACTGCGCCCTCTAGTGGCTCATGAAATCAAGATTCGAGATCGGTTTATATGGGAGATATATCAGGTAATTTATCGATTTGGACCATGCTTGATACAGTTGTTGGAAGTCAAAACAAAACACTTCATGCAAAATTTCAGCCAAGTCGTATAGTAATTGCGCCCTCTAGCGGCTCAAGAAGTCAAGATCGGAGATCGGGTTATATGGGAGCTATACCAGGTTATAAACCGATTTGGACCATACTTGGTACAGTTGTTGGAAGTCATAACAAAACAATTCGTGCAAAATTTCAGATAAATTGTATAATAGTTGCACCCTCTAGCGGCGCAGGAAGTGAAGATCCGAGATCGGTTTAAATGGGAGCTATATCAGATTATAAACCTATTTGGATCATACTTGGTATAGTTGTCAAAAATTCAAAACAATCACTTTAAGCAAAATTTCAGCCAAATCGTGTAATAATTGCCCCCCTTAGCGGCTCAAAAAGTCAACATCCGATATCGGTTTATATGGGAGCTATATCAGGTTATAAACGGATTTAAACAATACTAGGCACATTTGTTGAGAGTCATAACAAAACACTTAATGCAAAATTTCATCCAAATTTTATAGTAATTGCGCCCTCTAGCGGCTCAGGAAGTGAAGATCCGAAATCGGTTTATATGGGAGCTATATCATATTATAAACCGATTTGGACCATACTTAGCACAGTTATACTTCGTATTATAATTGCGCCCTCTAACGGCTCAAGAAGTCAAGAACCCAGATCGGTTTGTATGGGAGCTATATCAGGCTATTTATCGATTTGGACCATATTTACTACAGTTTTTAGAAGTCAAAACAAACCATTTCATGCAAAATTTCAGCCAAATCGTATAATTATTGCGCCCTCTAGCGGCTCAAGAAGTCAAGATGATGTTCTTAACCGATTAAGACCATACATGGTACAGTTTTTAGAAGTAATAGCAAAATAACCTCAAACAAATCGGATAGGACTTGCGCCCACCAACGGCTCAAGAAGTCACGATCCGAGATCGGTTTGTGTGGGAGCTATATCAGGTTACAAACCGATTTGAACCATACTTGGCGCACAATTGTTGAGGGTCGAAACAAAACACTTCGCATATCAATGAGTGCAGTCCGTTTCAAGTTTTAGCTCAATGACAAGGGGCCTCCTTTTTATAGCCGAGTCCGAACGGCATACCGCAGAGCGACACCCCTTTGGAGAGAAGTTTTATATGGTATAGTACCTCACAAATGTAGCCAGCATTAGGAGGAGAAAACTACAGCTGACATTTTTTTCGATGGTCTCGCCAGGTTTCGAACCCAAGCGTTCAGCGTCATAGGCGGACATGCTAACCTCTGCGTACGGAGGTAGTTGGTAGTCAAGGCAAAACACTCTATGCAAAATTTCAGCCCAATCGAATGATAATTGCGCCCTCTAGCGACTCAAAACGTCCGATATCGGTTTTTGTGGCAGCTATGTCAGGTTTTTAACCAATTTAGACCACAGTTTGTTGGAAGTCATAACAAAACTTTTCATGCAAAATTCCATACAAATCGGATGACAATTGTGGCCTCTAGAGGCTTAAGACATCAAATTGGGAGATCGCTTGATATGGCAGCTTTATCAAAACATGGACCGATATATCTCATTTACAATCCCAACCGGCTCAATCTTATAGGAAGTATTTGTGCAAAATTTCAATCCTTTAACTTTATTCCTTCGAAAGTTAGTGGGCTTTCAACAGATGGACGGACGGACAAATGGACGAGCAGAGTGTCGGACAGATGGACGCAAAGGGCTAAATCGAATTGGAATGTGAAGACCATCAAGAATATGTATACTTTTAGGGTCTGAGATCAATATTTTGATGTGTTACAAACGGAACGACGAAATTAGTGTAGCTCCATCCTATGGTGTAGGGTATATTAAACAAAATAAAAACATCCTACAAATAAGCTGAGACGTTAGTTAAGTCCTGTGTAAAATTCAGGATCATACGCGGGCCATTTGCCTAATTGAGTTATTTCCAAATTGGCGACCTAGGCTCTGCGAAATTTTGTTTTGATCTCGAAAAGGTTCCTTTTAGGATCATACACGGCCCATTTGCCTAATTGAGTTACCTCCAAATTGGTAACTTTGATTCATGGACTCATTTTAGTTCAATTGGGTTGCCCAAAAAGTAATTGCGGATTTTTCATATAGTCGGCGTTGACAAATTTTTTTCACAGCTTGTGACTCTGTAATTGCATTCTTTCTTCTGTCAGTTATCAGCTGTTACTTTTAGCTTGATTTAGAAAAAAAGTGTAAAAAAACTATATTTGATTAAAGTTCATTCTAATTTTTATTAAAAATTACTTTAAAAAATCCGCAATTACTTTTTGGGCAACCCAATAGTATACCCTTCATCCTATGGTGTAGGGTTCATAAATAAAATAAAAACATCCTACAAATAAGCTGAGACGTTAGTTAAGTCCTGTGCAAAATCCATGATTATACGCGGGCCATTTGCCTAATTGACTTACCTCCAAATTGGTAACCTTGGCTCTGCGAAATTTTGTTTTGGGCTCGAAAAGGCTCATTTTAGGATCATACGCGGCCCATTTGTCTAATTGAGTTACCTCCAAATTGGTAACTTTGGCTCTATGAAATTTTGTTTTGGTCTCCAAAGGACTCATTTTAGTTCTATATTGTCAAATATTTTGGTTGTAGGAGTGTAGAACATTTATTATACAGAATATTTGAAAAATGAAGCCCCCTTGAAATATTTTCCAACTCTTGTTGGCAATTCACTTGAAGTCTCTAATTTAAGCAATTATTTGTAGGCATTTTCATTGTAGTACAACATTTCTGGGTATTCGATTGTTATATATGGGTGTGAATAATAACATACACACACATACATATTCCCATTCACACACACACACTGAACATTTGCCAGGATAATGTCATAAACAAAACACTTGAGCAAAATAAAATTTGCCATATATTTCCTTGGGTGTCATATTCACTGACACATTAAATGCCTTAGAAACGAATCTCATGAAGTGGGCAAAGCTGTTCGCCCTTACATATATATATGTACACTCACACACCCTCACAGACAGACAATTACGTAGTGTGTTGTGTGCGTGTAAATGAAAAGGTATTTTCATCGTTTGTTTGCCACATCCCATGTTTAGTGTTGGATATACATATTATCAACATTAACATTGTCGGCATTTTGTTAATGTGCCTGTGTGTGTGCCTGTGTGTGTGTGTGGTGGAATATGGTGCGCTATGTTGCTAAACTGAATATCCTTTTAGCGCCAATACATGTAAACGAGTACAACAATAAACATGCATTGTCACTGTCATTTAACATTTTGGGGTATGCTTAGCATACTCTAACACCGGCATTCGGAACGCGGCCATGTAGCCTTTCTCTTTCTCTTTTTTTTTTGTTTTTGTCTGCCAAAGTCCTATGAAAAACATCTGCAAATGATTGTTATGGTGTGTCATAAGCACACCATGAAGGTGTGGTAGGCGAGAGAGGAAATAGCAGGCTAAGAATGATATGATATGGTGTATGGCAGCAGCAGCAGCAGTGAAATTTTGTTTGAATTTTTATAACAATAAATATTGTGAACATCCTTGGCATTCTTGTTGAAAAGGTCTTTGGTGCTTAAATGACTACACAACAAGTACATGCGCTCGCATATGAGCAAGGTGGGTTTCTTCATGCACATACATGGGCTAAACAGTCCTTGGCATTTTAGTTTAGTTATAGCTTTCAAAATTTTAGTTGAGAATGTGTTGAGAGGTATAAAGAGGAACTTATGTTGATGATGGTTGTTTGGTTGGTCTTTTAATTTTTCTCATCCTTAATTGGGTGTTTATGTTTGGTAAATGATTTTTCACCCTGTGCTGTGATATTTAAATCACAAGGTTTTAACTTTGCTTAGGCGAATGGAAGGAAAAATTATTTAATTATAGCTTTAGTATGACTATCACCATAAAGAAGTGTAGTAAAATGGAAGGAAAAAGTTGGGAACTTTAGGAAGGTTAGGTTGGGTTAGGTTTAAGTGGCAGTGGCAGCCATCAGACTCCCTTAAACGCTTTGGTCAATGGTGATACCAGAACAACAGGAGAAGAAAGATGCCTTCTAGTTGTTGCCGTTGAACCATCCATCCATGAATGTTCACATCCTCTAAATCAGACAAGTTTTCAAAGAAATGAGAACCTTAAGTGGAACTCCCTCTAACTGTCAGTGCGGGACATATACAGCAGATGTTCTATAGTCTCTTATTTCTCGTCGTCCGCACAGCTTCTGCAGAAGATGTTAATGGCAACTTTCAGTCTTAGCATGTTTTCCTATCAGGCAGTGACCCATCATGAAGGCCACAATGATTGAGACGCCCATTCTAGCCAGCGACAGCAAAGCGGTAAACTTTTTCAAGTGGAGACCAGGCCACATAATTTTGGAGTATTCACAACTCCCACTTTGTGAACATCTATCATTCGTTGTCCTTCGGGCAAGGTCCTGCAGACTTAGCTTACATGCCGCTAGAGGCATATCCCCAGATTCCAGTCCCTGTGGAATGTGTTAGGTAGTCCCGCTCTTCAATTTCCTGGCATATCTCCCGGCAACCAAAACGGGTGAATTTTCAACTGCTCCGCCATCTCGTTGAGAGATCTGCGACAAGTCCTAATGGTGTTAAATGCAGTCACCTGCCGCCTAATCCTGCAGGGCTCTTAACCCCGGGTGAATATAATGCGTCCACCAACGCCCCCAACCATAGCCTAAGCTATGCATGGCTACCAATTCGAGTTCACGTTGTTTGGACGTGTTCTCCCCCTTGGTTAGGGGCGGAGCAGACAGCCAGGCAGCTATTAAATCCCTGGAGAATAAATTTCTGTCGTTCAAAACTGTCCTCGACTGTCGCAGATCTCTCTACCCGCGGTCTGGGTCCAAACCACAGCCACCACGTTACTCCCCACTGGGGCCTCATCATAGTCGGGCTGGTTTGGTGGCGGAGCACTATCTAAAACTCTTTCCGATATATGGGTCACGTCTCCCGGTTGCAATACAACTCCACATCGAGCTTGCGCTCTACCCGCGATATGGGTCCAAACAACAGCCACCACGTTACTCCCCACTGGGGCCTCACCATAGTCGGGCTGGGATTGAAATCTCAGGGGCTCCCGACTCCCGTGGTATCAGATTAAGAACTCCGGTAAGACCTCGTAATCTGGTACCATGGGAGTCGGGAGCCCCTGGTATTTCCATCCCAGCCTGACTATGGTGAGGCCCCAGTGGGGAGTAACGCGGACCCAGATCGCGGGTAGAGCGCAAGCTCGAAGTGGAGTTGCATTGCAACCGGGTTCCGTGATCCATAGATCGGAAGGAGTTTTAGATAGTGCTCCGCCACCAAACCAGCCCGACTATGGTGAGGCCTCAGTGGGGAGTAACGTGGTGGCTGTGGTTTGGACCCAGAGCGCGGTTAGAGAGATCTGCGACAGTCGAGGACAGTTTTGAACAAAAGAAATTTATTCTCCAGGGATTTAATAGCTGCCTGGCTGCCTGAGAAGATATTTATGCCAATCACCGTTATGACATTATGTCTTAGTCATTCCACCACTTCCTTAATTGCAAGGATCTCCGCTTGATACACACTGCAGTGGTCGGGTAACCTTTTCGATTTGACCAGTTCTAGATTTTAAGAGTACACCCCAAGGCCCATCTGGTCGTCTAGTTTGGAACCATCCGTATTGAAGTCTATGAAACTTCCATTACTAGGGATATGGTAGTTCCAAATGGTTCTATCAGGAGTTGTACCACTACTCCTGATAGAAACGTTTGGAACGTACTTTTTATCAAAAAGCGGCTCAGGTTGGGTGTAATCCACACTGCCTGTAACATCGGATATTGTATCAGGTATAACACAGTGTCCGTAGCCTCCAAATGACCAATGATAAAGCTCCCTTACCATCACGGCAGTGGTCGCTGCAATTTGGGTAGTCTTAATGTCCAGAGGCATAAGGTGTAGCATTAAATTCAGTGCATCAGATGATGTCGTCCTCAGTGCGGCTGTGATGCTCAATCAAGCCATCCTATGGATTCGGGTAAGTATTGAGCAGTAGGTGGATTTTTGAAACGCCGTCCACCAGACCACAACACCATATAGCATTATGGATCTGACAACTGCAGTGTATACCCAATGCATGACACGTGGTCTAAATCACCAACTTTTGCCAATGGCTCTCTTGCAGGTGTATAGGGCAAAAGTGGCCTTTCTTGCCCTTTCCAAAATGAGGAGACAGTGCACCTCCTTGAGGAGTTCCTCTGCTGATCCATCTTTTTAGATCCACAGATCCCAAGCCTGTCGTAATGAATCTTTTATTAAGTAAGTTATTAATATACTTTCTTACGGTAGAGTTGATGCCTAGAAACTCCAACTCCATGATTGACGTCGGTTTTGCATTATTGAAAGCACCTTTAATGTCAAGAATTGCTACCATTGTATATCCCTTGACAGCGAGAGAACCCTCTATGTAGCGGACTAGGTCGTGAAGGGCTTTTTCGGTGGATTTGCCTCTACTATATGCATGTTGTTGCCACGACAGGTGATATCCAAAGATATATCTCTATCAACCTCCCAAGAGTCTTCAGCATAAAGGATGACAGACTAATAGGACGAAAATCTTTCGCCTTCGTGTGGTAGGGTTTTTCTGATTTCGGAATGAATATGTCCTTCGTGTCCCTCCATCCCACAGATAGATATAACATTCTGATAAAAGAAGGGTATATCTCCCTATGCCAGGGAACCAGTCTATCAGACACAGCTTGTAATTCAACCGGTAAAACATCATCAGCGCCTGGCGATTTAAAGGAGTCGAAACTTATTTTCGCCCAAAGGATTGTCGGCTCAGGCACAATTTCCCTAATGGCCTCCGGCGCATGTATATCATTGACAACCTCTTCTGGCGCCACGTTTTCCTTTGGAGAATTTCCTGGGAAATGTGTATCAACGAGTGGTTCTAGTATTTCCTCACCCAATGTAATAGGTCTCGAGGACCCACTGTACCCCACTGTAATAGGTCTTGAGGACAGAATCTTCCTTAGCCCAGTGGCCTCAGATGTATCCTCCACGGAGCCGCAGAATTCTACCCAGGATTTGTTCTGAGCCTTTCTAAGCTCTCCCCTATATTTTCTTAGCTCAGCCTTATAGCTGTCCCCATCGTGTGGTGCTCTTGTGGCTTTTGCTCTGTTGAAGAGTTTTCTGCAGTCCTTCCTTAGACCAACCAGCTCTGGGGTCCACCATGGCGGTCGCTGTTTGCCCTTTGGCTTGGCACTAGGGCATGCTGACACAAGCGAGTCTAAAGACCATAAAAGGCGCATTTATTCTCCGATCAAACAGTGATTCGCACTAAGGGCCTCGACATCCGACCTGATTATGGTGTATATCGGAGCAGATTTACATATAGCTGCCATATAGACCGATATGCCGGTTCAGGGTCTTAAGCATATAACAGGTGCATTTATTACCGGATTTCGCTGAAATTCAGAACAGTGAGTTTTATTGGACTCGTCGATACCTGAACCAAAAATGGTCCAGATACGAACATATTTGGATATAGCTGCCATATAGTTGCCATATAGACTGATCTGCCGAGTTTGGGTCCTAGGCCTATAATAGGCGCATTTATTACCGGATTTCGATAAAATTCAGAACAGCTGGTTTTATTTGACTCATCGGTATTCGAACCAAAAATGGTCCAGATCGGATCATATTTGGCTATAGCTGCCATATAGACCGATCTCCCGATTTTGGGTCTTAGGCCTATAACAGGCGCATTTATTAGCCGACTTCGATGAAACTTAGAACAGTGAGTTGTTTTAAGACTGTCAACATCTATACCGAATATGGTTCAGACCGGGCTGTAATTAGATATGGCTGCCATAGAGACCGCTCTACAGCTTTAGGGTCTAAAGACCATAAAACGCGCTGAAATTTCAAACAGTGATTCGCACTAAGGGCCTCGACATCCGACCTGAATATGGTGTATATCGGAGCAGATTTACATATAGCTGCCATTTAGACCGATATGCCGGTTCAGGGTCTTAAGCAGATAACAGACGCATTTATTATCGGATTTCGCTGAAATTCAGAACAGTGAGTTTTATTGGGCTCGTCAATATCTCAACCAATATCTGGTCCAAATCGGAACACATTTGGATATAGTTGCCATAAAGACCGATCTGCCGAGTTTGCGTCCTAGGCCTATAATCGGCGCATTTATTACCGGATTTCGCTGAAATTCAGAACAGCTGGTTTTATTCGGCCCGTCGATATCCGACCCAAAAATGGTCCAGATCGGTACATATTTGGCTATAGCTGCCATATAGACCGATCTCCCGATTTTGGGTCTTAGGCTTATAACAGGCGCATTTATTACCCGACTTCGATGAAACATAGAACAGTGAGTTGTATTAAGACTGTCAACATCTATACCGAATACGGTCCAGACCGGGCTATATTTGGGTATGGCTGTCATAGAGACCGCTCTACAGCTTTTGGGTTCAAGGACCATAAAACGCGCATTTATTATCCGATTTTGCTGAAATTTGAAACAGTGATTCGCACTAGGGGTCTCGACATTCGATCCGAATATGGTGTATATCGGACCATGCTTACATATAGCTGCCATTTAGACCGATATGCTGATTTAGGGTCTTAAGTCTATAACAGGTGCATTTATTACCGGATTTACCTGAAATTCAGAACAGTGAGTTTTATTTGACCCATCGGTATTGGAACCAAAAATGGTCCATATAGGAACATATTTGGATATAGTTGCCATTCAATTTCAGAACGGTGAGTTTTTTTTTGACCCATCGGTATTCGAACCAAAAATGGTACATATAGGAACATATTTGGATATAGCTGCCATATAGACCCAACTGTCGATTTTGGGTCTCAGGCCTATAACAGGCGCATTTGTTAACCGACTTTGCTGAAATTCTGAACAATGAGTTGTATTAAGACTCCCAACATCTGTCTTGAAAATAGTCCAGACCAGGCTTTATTTAGATATAGCTGCCATAGAGACCAATCTTCGGCTTTAGGGCCTAAAGACCAAAAAAAAAGGCGCATTTATTCTCCGATTTTGATGAAATTCGAAACAGTGAGCTGCTTTTAGACTGCCGACATCCAACCCAAATATGGTCCAGATCGGACCATATTTAGAAATAGCTGTCATATATGGCGATCATCCGAATTAGGGCTTAATCACATGAACGGCGCACTTATTACCCGATTTCGTTGAAACTTGGAACTGTTATTTGTAAAGAGCTTCACGGCACCTGATTACAGTCTAAAGACTATATTTGGATGTTTATATGGATGAAGTAATGTTATAATAAATTTTGATAACAATGGTGGTGGGTATTATAAAGTCGGCACCGCCCAACTTTTGGCTTTCCTCTTTCAGTACAAGATTGCGTATGATTGTTATTTATTATTAATACTCATTCGCCTTGTACTGCAGCCTTTGTTTTCCAGCCATGAAAAATTGTTCAACAACAAAACTTTTGCACAAGTCCAACATTTTTCTTTGGCTTTTTTCAATTTTCCTAACTTTAATTTTGACGTTTACACCGAAAATTAATTCCACTTTCTCTCTAATAATACACTCATCCTAACTTGAACATCCCGCCCTCCATACTCTTTTTTACTTTTGACTAATAATTCAGCTGCTTTACTTGCAAATGCCTGTCAAAGACCAAGCAAATACATGAATTTGCATTAATTTTTTATGAAAGTTATACAAAGGCGAACTTTTTCAGCCAGCCAGCATATACGAGTACAATAAGAAAATAAAAGCTAAGAAACTGAATTCCGTTACTTTTTCCTTACGCGCACTTTAGCATGTGTGTGCATGTGCCAGCGAGGAGTGAGCGAGAGAATGTAAACAAAAGGATGTGTGATATGGTTGCCGTTATGATAACATGGTACTTTTGCCTGTTGGTGGGTGCTTCATGGTGCGTGGAGGTTTCTATGTTTGTGTTTCATAAGAATATGGACTTGGCTTGTTGTTTTTGCTTTTGTATGTAGTGCCCGCTGCAGCTTATGTTTATATACTCAATCCTTTTTATTTACATCATAATGGAGAAGGAGTATCCTGGGTGTCTTCTTTCCCTTACTTGTGTTATGAGTTGTTGTCTTTAGGAAATTCTATCCATCCAATGTTCATAAATAATTTTTGAATGTTTTCACTCTAGTATGGCCTTGCTTTGGTATTTGCTGAACCGAAAATGAGTTGGAGTTGGAGCAGTGGTAGTGGAAGGCTTTTCTTCGACTTGTCATGTTATCAAATTATGAAAATTTATTTTCTTCACACTTGTTGGTTGGTTAACGGTGACGGCCAATGTTTTGGCCTTTTTTTTTACAAAACAAAAATGAAGGGAGGCTACGAGTATTAAACCTTGGTTATGAGAATATTTCCTGTTCATATTTTCATTGTTAACATAAATTATGCATTCGCATATTTTTCAGTTGAAAAAAAAAAACTTAAAAGTTGCTCCATACATGTCAGCCTTCTTGAATCTGTGGCCTTAACAGGACGATGTAAGTGGGATGATACCAGGTTATCATCCCCTACAGTAGAAATCTGCTGGCTTTGGGATTGCGTTCCTTGTGCCTTCTGGATTTTAATTAGGAAAATAAATGAGAATTGAGGATTAAGTTTTATTAAAAAAATTTCTTCTTTTTGGAGCCTTTTACTTTTTGGGGCGCTATGAGAAAAAACAAAAACACCAGAACAAACTCCCCCATATTTCAGAAAACGAAAGCGAATAATGATGGTTTATTTAAAAATTCTCATGAAACAAAACAGCAAGCAAAAAAAATCGTATAAAATGTGGTTGAAGAAATTTATTAATGAACGCAATTTGTGTTGCCTCCTTTTTTCGCCTTCTTTGTTATGCCCTTCACCATAGGAAGTGGGTATAGTCATATAATCTATCCGTTAGTAACACCTTAAAATAGTCGTCTAAGAGGCCATAAAATATGTATATTCTTGAGCGTTATGATATTGTTAGTCGATCTAGTCATGATGGTCCATCGGTCTGTCCGTCCGTCTGTCGAAAACACGAAGACTTTTTTCTTTTTTTCTATCAAACAACATGAAGGGGATGTCCCCTATGAATGCAGTGCATTACGTTAGCGAGAGGAAATTGGAAATTGGAGGGGAGGAGGGGGAATGGATGTAGCGCTTATTGACATTTGTCTTTGGATGTGAAAGTGGGTGGGACGAACATTAGCAGGAAGTCGACTCCACATACGAACGGTTCTGGCGAAATCAGAATTCTCCCTTCTTTGCTACGCCCTTCATTTCGGGATGGGGGTATAGTCATATAGTCTATCCGTTTGTAACACCATAAAATAGTCGTCTGAGGCCTCACAAAATATGTATGTTCTTGAGCTTCATGATATTGTAAGTCGATCTAGTCATGATGGTCCATCGGGCTGTCCGTCCGTCTGTCGAAAGCACGCAGACTTTTTTCTTTTTTTCTATCAACCAACACACAGGGGATGTCCCCTATGAATGCAGTGCATTGAGTTGGCGAGAGGAAATTAGGAATTAGAGGGGGGAGGGGGAAAGGATGTTGTGTTATTGACATTTGTTTTAAAACTTTGCATGTCAATGTGGATGGGAAGAACATTAGCCGGAAGTCGATTCCACATACGAAAGGTCCTGCCGAAATAAGAATTCTCCCTATAATGCATTGTGCGGCCCGCTGGCCATTCAATTATAAACGGGTGTGAGTTCCTGGAATGTCTAGTATCCCTGACATACATCCTTACATCAGGAATAAAAAGACGAATATCAGACGAAAACACACCACGAAAAAGTACCGATAGAACAGCGCCAAACAACCCACATTGCGACTATGATCAAGGAAGGTAATAGAGTTGTATACCCTGCAAATGCAAATTTTGTCCATGAACATTCCACTATGGAACAGGGGCAAACTTCTCACATATCAATGAGTGCAGTTCGATTCAAGTTAAAGCTCAATGATAAGGGGCCTCCTTTTTATAGCCGAGTCCGAACGGCGTGGCACAGTGTGACACCTCTTTGGGCAGAAGTTTTTACATGGCAAAATACCTCACAAATGTCGCCAGCAGTAGGAGGGAATAACCACCGCTGAAAATGTTTCTGATGTTCCTGCCAGGATTCGAACCTAGGCGTCCAGCGTCATAGGCGTCATAGCGTCATAGGACATGCTTATCTATGCGCTACGGCGGATTGTATATGGGCCAAATCTTGCAATGATAGGATATAGCTCCCATATTAACCAATCTCCCGATTATACTTCTTGAGACTCCAGAAGGTGCAATTCTTAGCCGATTTGTTTGAAATTCGGCACAATGACTTTTATTTTGTTTTCCAACATTTGCCTCAGTGATGGTCTGAATTGGCCTATTACCTGATATAGCTCCCTTATAAACCGATCTACAGAATGTATATCTTAGGCTCTCAGAGTGGGCAATTCTTACCCAATTCAGCTGAAATTTTGCACAAAGACTTCCAGTATGACCCCTAACATTCGTGCCGAGTATGGTTTGAATCGGTTCATAAGATGATAGAGCTCCCATATGAATCGATTTCCCTTTCACATTTCTTGAGCCTCTAGAGTGCCTCTCTTACCCGATTTTGCTGAAATTTTCCACAATAAATTGCCAAATATGGCCAGCATTTATTCATAACCTATGGGTTGCCCAAAAAGTAATTGCGGATTTTTTAAAAGAAAGTAAATGCATTTTTAACAAAACTTAGAATGAACTTTAATCAAATATACTTTTTTTACCCTTTTTTTCTAAAGCAAGCTAAAAGTAACAGCTAAAAACTGACAGAAGAAAGAATGCAATTACAGAGTCATAAGCTGTGAAAAAATTTGTCAACGCCGACCATATGAAAAATGCGCAATTACTTTTTGGGCAACCCAATATAACATAACTCCCATATAACCTTTTTCTTGATTTGACTTCTGGATTAACTACGGAAAGTAATTCTTTTCTATTTTTTTGCCCCTTTGCCCATTAGGATAAATCGTTCAAAAAACTTGACAAATTCGTTCCACACCGGAGGGTGTATAAGATTCGGCGTGGCCGAATTTATAACGCTTTTACTTGTTTGATTATGCTTTCATTTCGTTGCCTTTGGTTTCCGTTTCGGTTTCGGTTTCTTTATGGCTGATTTTCTTCTTTGGCTCATTTTTGTAAGATAATTAACACACAAAAATGATAAATGGTTCATTGTTTGGTCTTATGCTTTAAAATCTTAACTTAAGTCAACTTTTTCGCTCATTATCGCTCTTTATCCCTGAGGCTAAATATTTTTCGCCTTCTTTGTGTGAGGGGTAGGTGTTGGAAAGTGTTACAACACTTATTTTTTTTTATAAAAAGATAAAAACGTGCCAAGTTTGGCATGGAAACCCACCACCATGGATTCTACTAGCAATGTACCTCAGATCATAAGATCGTTGTATATGGAAGCTATTCAGATTACAAACCGATTCCTATCATAGTCGGCACTGTCGTTAGAAGTCGTAACAGAAGACTACGTTCCAAATTTAAGCCAAATCGGAAAAAAATTGCTGCTTCCAAGGGCTCAAGATGTCAAAATAGAAGACTAGTATATATGGGAGCAATATGTTAGGCTATTGATACATTTGGATCATACTTACCATGCATATTGAAAGTCATAAGACCAGTCAGATCGGATAATAATTGCCACTTCTAGAGGCCCACGAAATGAAGTCGAAGTACAATTTTATATGGCAGAGATATATCCAAATCTGAACGGATATAGCCCATGTGCAACACCTATTGACCAACATCGATAAGACGGTCGGACATGCCAAGATCGACTTGCAATGTCAATACCATCAAGAATATATATGACTAGCCGAACTGGGCCCGCTCCGCAACGCCTTCTTTAACTCTCTAATATCTTCTAAAGGGGGGACACTTCGTCCTTAATGCGGATATCGAATTCGTGCCATTGTAGCCTATGACGCTAAACGCATTCGAATCCTGGCGAGAACATCGGACAAAGCAGTGTTTATCGCCCCTTAATGTTGGCGACATTTGCGAGATACAATGCCATGTATGGTCATTTAAAAAATGTTCCCCAAAGACATGTCGCACTGCGGGACGCCGTTCAGACTCGGCTATAAAAAAAGGTCCCTCATCATTGAGTTTAAACTTGAATCGGAAATCACTCATTGAGAATTTGCCCCTACTCGGTGCCTGGTGGTAATGTTTCCCTTAGTGAAATGTTTTCATTAGGGGAGGGATGGCACCTCAGACATTTCAACTCAAATATGGATAAATATGAACCGTTTGGAGGGTGTTTAGGGGTTGGGGCGGCCACCGACATTTTGACCTGAAATTTGATATCAAATTCGTTCTTTATTCCCAACGGAAATGAAGTTCAGTTTAGGGAGTGCTTTAGGTCGTACCCCAAAACACTTGGCTCCAAAATTGGATATCAAATTCGATTTCTACTCTCAAATACCTTGCATTTGACTCATGATGGATCAAATAACCCATTTGACGTATCTTAAGGCTGAAAAGAACGACCTAGACTTGAACGCAATAAATGCAGCTTTTTGGGCCCAAAACCTTTAATCGAGAGATCGGTCTGTATGACAGCTATATCCAAATCTGATCCGATCAGGGACAAATTGAGGAAAGATGTCGAAGGGCCTAACAAAACTCACTGTCCCAAATTTCAGCAAAATCGGATAATAAATGTGTCTTTTATGGGCCTAAGACCCTAAATCGGAGGATCGGTCTATATGGCAGCTATATCCAAATCTATACCGATCTGGGTTAATTTGAGGAAGAAAAACGAAGGGCCTACCACAACTCACTGTGCCAAATTTCAGCAAAATCGGAAAGTAAATGTGGCTTTTATGGGTCTAAGACCCTAAATCGGAGGATCGGTCTATATGGCAGCTATATCGAAACCTGGACCGATCTGGTCCAAATTGACGATGGATGTCGAAGGACCTAACACAACTCACTATCTCAAATTTCAGCAAAATCGGATAATAAATGTGTCTTTTATGGGCCTAAGACCCTAAATCGGAAGATCGGTCTATATGGCAGCTATATCCAAATCTATACCGATCTGGGTTAAATTGAGGAAGAATGTCGAAGGGCTTAACACAACACACTGTCCCAAATTTCAGCAAAATCCGATAATGAATGTGGCTTTTATTGGCCTAAGATCCTAAAACGGGGGATCGGTCTATATGGAAGCTATATCCAAATCTGGGCAGGATTTACAGTGCATTGTATTCGACCCCTCGACCTCACTGTTCAATTTTCCCAAGATCGGTTGAGAAATATATACCGATCTTCCGATTTTAGGTTTTGGGCCCATAAAAGGCGCATTTATTGTCCGATTTCGCTGAAATTTGAGATAGCTAGTTCGGTTAAGCTCTTCGACATCCCTGTTTGATAAGAACCAGATCGTTCCAGATTTGTATATAGCTGTCATATACACCGAGCTCACGATTAAAAGTTTTGGGCCCTGAAATTTGAGACAGTCAGTTGTGTAAGGCCACTCAACATCCCTGTTCCTTTGGATACAGCTGCCATATAGACCGAAGACAGGATTTAAGGTTTTGGGCCCATAAAACGCGCATTTGTTGTCCGATTTCATTGAAATTTGGGACATTAGGTTATGTTGGAACCCTCGACATCATTGTTCAATATAGTCCAGATCGGTTCAGATTTGGATATAGCTGCCATATGGACCGATCTCACGATTTAGAGTTTTGGACCATTAAAGCCCTATTTGTTATCCGATTTTGCTGAAATTTGGGACAGTGAGTTATGATGGACCCCTCGACATCATTGTTCAATTTAGTCCAGATCGGTTCAGATTAAGATATAGGTGCCATATAGACCGAAATCACGATTTAAGGTTTTTTGCCCTTGAAAGGCGTATTTATGGTTCGATTTTGCTGAAATTTGGCACTATGAAGTGTGTTATGCCTCTCGACATCCCTGTTCAGTTTGGCCCAAATCGATTCAGATTTAGATATAGGTGCCATATAGACCGAAATCACGATTTAAGGTTTTTTGCCCCTGAAAGGCGTATTTATGGTCCGATTTTGCTGAAATTTGGCACTATAAGTTGCATTAGGCTCCTCGATATCCCAGTTCAGTTTGGCTCAGATCGATCATATAGACCGAAATCACCATTTAAGATTTTTTACCCCTGAAAGGCGTATTTATCGTCCGATTTTGCTGAAATTTGGCACTATGAGTTGCGTTAGGCCCCTCGACCTTCGTACAGAGTATTGTCAAGATCGGTCTATATTTCGATATAGCTGCAATATAGACCGATCTCTCAGTTTTTAGGTTTTCGGACCATAAAAGGCGCATTTATTGTTCGATTTCGTTGAAATTTGGCACATGAGCCCAGTTAAGCTTGTCGACATCTTTATGGTTCCGCTAGGTCTATATTTGGTTATAGCTGCCATATATACAGACCATCTGATTAAAGGTTTTAGGCCCAGAAAACTTAAATGTTTGGGCTGATTTTGCTGAAATTAGGCACAATGAGTCGATCTCTCAATTTAAAGTGTTGTGCTCCTAAAAGGCGTCTTTTTTGCCCAATTTTGCTGAAATTTGACTCAAAAGACCTATTAAGCTTGTCGACATTCTTGTTCTATATGGTTCAGATTAGACTATATTTGGATATAGCTGCCATATACACCTCCCGATTTAAGTCCTTAAGCCCATAAAAGTTAAATTTTTGACCCGATTTTACTGAAACTAGGCATAATGAGTCCGATCTCTCAATTTAAGGTCTTGTGATGTGGAGACCACCGTAGCGCAGAGGTTAGCATATCCGCCCATGACACTGAACGCCTGGGTTCGAATCCTGGCGAGACTATCAGGAATAATTTTCAGCGGTGGTTTTTCCCTCCTAAGGCTGGCAACATTTGTGAGGTACCAAGCCATGTAAAACTTCTCTCCAAAGAGGTGTCGCACTGCGGCGATCTTATGATTTTGGTGGAGATAGGAAAATATTGGGTTGCCCAAAAAGTAATTGCGGATTTTTTAAAAGAAAGTAAATGCATTTTTAATAAAACTTAGAATGAACTTTAATCAAATATACTTTTTTTACACTTTTTTTCTAAAGCAAACTAAAAGTAACAGCTGATAACTGACAGAAGAAAGAATGCAATTACAGAGTCACAAACTGTGAAAAAATTTGTCAACGCCGAGTATATGAAAAATCCGCAATTACTTTTTGGGCAACCAATATTTGCATATAGCTGCTATGGGTTAATATATGATACATTTTTTATCGTATTATAACGAAAAGTGGTTTATATCCGAGGTGGTGGATATCCAACGTTCGGACAACGTCTGAAGTAAGGCAAAAAATGTTAATTACATGCATAAGAATAAGTTTCTTAGTTGACCTTTTCAATAAAATAAAATCTCGTCTTTTTTGTCACCTCAAGAAATCTTTCTTGGTATATTTATACCAATATTTCTTCGAATACCAGAAATGCCACACAAAAAGTTTTTTTCTGTGTGTGTGTGTCTCCTTCGTTTTTTTTTTTTTTTTTTGGGCTATAAGAGCACTCAACCATTGTTAGGCTGGCCATTAACATGTAATGCCTTTTTTATGCCATCCTTAGTGTCATCTTCTCTATTAGAGGCCTATGTGTGGGTATGTAAGAGTGTGTTGTTGCATGGGTCTAAGTATCCATTTCATGAGTGTATGCGTATGTTTACCCTCATTAACATAACAAATATACTGGCTTTGAAGTCTGTTTTCCTTTTTTTGGGCCCATTTGTGTGGAGGGGTTTTGAGTCTTGGATTTAGGCTTGTTTGTCACTTTTGGTTTGTCTGTTTGTTTGGCTGCTGTTGGGCCAGGTAACCATCAAATAATTTCTTATTCAAAGTTGAAACAATATAAAGCAATCCATAGAACGACAAAGTTTAGATAATGCTGCAAATAATCATATACAATTTTTATGGGGTTTTACGAGGCTGTATAAACAGATGGGAGGAGCTTATGCATGTCGCCCCAACAAAAACCCAGCAACTGAATTAATGAGATGAATATATTTTGGCAAAGCAAAGCTAAGCAAGCGAAAAAACCAAAACAAAAATGGCAAAGAAGGCAAAAGTAAACAAAGCCAATAAAGATGAGGCATAGGAAAAACGTCAGTCACCGTCACAGCGTCAGCGCCTCAATTACTATAAATCTAAATTAGTGACAAAATGGCACAGGAAATAAACATGTGTATGTTAATGCATGTAGAGCAAATCTAGTTTAGGTTTATTGGCAAAGCGGAAGGAAGGGATCCAGGCGGAAGTGAAGTTATTTTTCCCTCGCCCAATTCCTCTGAAACATGTGTGCAAATAAAACTTCAATAAGGTGCCCCCCTCTACGCCCCCCCCCCCCCCCCCCCCCAAAAAAAAAAAAACTTCAAACCACATAATTTCTTATGAGTTGCTCTAAGAGACAATGTATGGTGGCTTGCTTTGGGTTTTTACTCAAGTCATCTGTTGCTGCCTTAGGCGTAAAGGGCTTTCAATGTTGCCATAAATATAAAATTTTCTAGAAAAACTCTTATGCGCATACATACACTCACATATAATTTATATATATGGCAGCTTATCTATCGTAGGCTATGAGCGTTGCTTTTTATGAATTTATGTGAGAATTAATGTGCATAAATGAAATGCCCTTTGGGCTTGTCATAGCTTGGTTTTATTGAGAAAATATTTATGGATAAATCATGTAAACTGTATACATACTCCACTCGCATATGGCTGTGCTGGAAAATACATACATTCTGGTGTAATAAACTCTGTAGCGAGATATATTTTTAGATATCTAGCACCGCATATGAGAGTAAGTAGTGTTGTACCTAGTAACGTATGAGTGTGATATGTTGGGTTTAATGCAGTATCAATCATTCGCTCCATGGGACTAAGGGAAATAATATCAATCATACGCTCTGAATGTCGCCATGAATTTGACACTGAACCCAAAAGGCCAAGGTTAATAGAAATTCATAGATGATGTATGCTTTTTATATGTCCAGTAGTGGTCACATTTTATTGCTCTATTATGGGTGTGGGGGGGTGCAAATATGAAGGTATATGGCTCGTAATGGGAATCTAATCCATAACCATGGGTACTGACATGTATTTAATGTGGTTATAAAATAAATATAGACATCCATCATTATGATGGATGCCCCAAACTTTCAATGGTGGCAAGAAAACTGGTTGATGATCTCCTCTCAATGCTTTAACAAACAAACAAAACTAGTTAAGTTGAGCATTAAGGGGTTACACAGTATTCAGGCTCAAATGAAACTCTTCCCCTAAAATGCCATATATGGTACGGGGGATATACTCTCATTTTGTTTGTAACGCTTGCAAACACTACAAAGTGATTGGCATGCTATTTTTAGGCTATAAATCCTTGGCAAACAGACCGCCTGACATATATGGGAGCTATTGGGTTGCCCAAAAAGTAATTGCGGATTTTTCATATAGTCGGCGTTTACAAATTTGTTCACAGCTTGTGACTCTGTAATTGCATTCTTTCTTCTGTCAGTTATCAGCTGTTACTTTTAGCTTGCTTTAGAAAAAAATGTAAAAAAAGTATATTTGATTAAAGTTCATTCTAAGTTTTATTAAAAATGCATTTACTTTCTTTTAAAAAATCCGCAATTACTCTTGGGCAACCCATTATATCAACAGAACACCACGTGCAAAATATAAGGCAAATTATACAACAATTGCGGCTTCCTGGGGCTCAAGAAGTCTAATTAGGGGATCGGTTTGTGTAAGAGCTATATCAGGTCATACCTCGATTCAAACCATATTTTCCAAGGATATTGAAAGTTGTAACAGAACACCACGTGCAAAATTTCAGACAAATCGAATATTTAATTACGGCTTCCTGGTGCTCAAGAAGTCAACTCGGTGGATAAGTTTATATGAGAGCTATATCAGGTTATACACCAATTCAAACTGTACTTCGCATGATTGTTGAGAGTTACAACACAACTCCACGTGCAAAATGCCAGCAAAATCGGATAACAGTTGCGGCAATTCAAACCATAATTGTAACGATTTTTGGAAGTCATGACAGAAAACTACGTGCGAAATTGTAGCCCAATGTGAGGGCCAGGGACGTAGCGAGAGGTGGAGGCGGCAATACCCCCTCCCACCACCAAATAATTTCTTTAGAGGGCACATTTCAATAAATATCCTGTAAAGTGAACATTTCAATAAAATATTCTCTAGAGACAAAATTTGGCTCAGGCCCGGGAGCCTGATTTTACATTTTTTCCAAAGACAGAATTAAAATTTTTTTATGACAAAATTTCCTAGAGACAAAATATCAATGAAACTTACGCCCAAACTTAAACAAGAAACTTAAATTAATACAAACAAACATACATTTTGGAAAAGTGATACAGCCAGTACGACAAAGTGCCGGGTTAGTGAGTTTATTCGACATAAACACAGCCTACCAATGTATGACCTTTGAAGTACTCACACCTAAAGATTTCTGATGATGACCTCCTCCTCCTTACCCAGAGGACGAAAGGCGTCAAATCATGGCTGATGTGGTGTATCTCCTATGGTTTTCATTTTTCCATTGTATAAAATGTTCGATCATTAAGCTCATCTCGAAAGATAATTTTAATAATTTGTATACTCTCCACCAAAGGATGGGGATGTACTTATTTCGTCATTCCGTTTGTAACACCTCGAAATATTCGTCAAAGACCCCGTAAAGTATATATTGGGTTGCCCAAAAAGTAATTGCGGATTTTTTAGAAGAAAGTAAATGCATTTTTAATAAAACTTAGAATGAACCTTAATCAAATATACTTTTTTTACACTTTTTTTCTAAAGCAAGCTAAAAGTAACAGCTGATAACTGACGGAAGAAAGAATGCAATTACAGAGTCACAAGCTGTGAAAAAATTTGTCTATATGAAAAATCCGCAATTACTTTTTGGGCAACCCAATATATTCCTGATCGTCATGACACTTTAAGTCGATCTAGCCATGTCCGTTCGTCCGTCCGAGCTACCAAGGCCTTTCTGACCCTAGACTCTAGATTCAAGCCCTAGTTCAGCTTACTGTCCAGAATAATCCCAAGGAACCTTGCCGAGTGCAGCCAGTGCATCATTCTAGGCCGGAGACTCCAACTGCTCCCAACAAGACTCTGACACGAATAGAAGGCCTTTCTGACCTCCTC
Source organism: Stomoxys calcitrans (assembly GCF_963082655.1). Lineage (NCBI taxonomy): Eukaryota > Metazoa > Arthropoda > Insecta > Diptera > Muscidae > Stomoxys > Stomoxys calcitrans. Next base: position 188,033,171 of record NC_081553.1, read on the forward strand.
TGAGACTCCAGATGCAAGCGCCAGTTCAACTTACATTCCAGAATAAGCCCAAGGAACCTTGCCGACCCTGACAGCTCCAAGGCCAGCCCCTACAGTCTTGGCAATCTAAACCCAGACACCTTCCGCCTTCTCGTGAACAATACCAACTCTGTCTTCCTGGCATTCACCCCCAGACCTTGCCCACGAAGCCGTAACGCCGAGGACTGTGTCTAAAATCCCAGAGAGGGTATCCAAGAACTTCCCGGTGACAAAAATAACCATGTCGTCAGAATAAGCGCACACCCTAAACCTCATCGTCCCAAGTCTCCGGAGAATCTTATCGATAATAAGAATCCATAGCAAATTGGGAATAACCCTGCCCTGTGGCGTACCTCTCGTCGCATTTACCAACACATAGATGCCCCAACACTGGACGTTATCTCCCTGTATTTGAAGCATACTCATTATCCAGCCCATAATGCCGCTCTCCACACCAGCTTCCCTTAAAGCTTCCCCTATGTACATACATTATTAAATGCCCTCTGTGGTCAGAAATACCGCCAACGTGAATTCCTTGAACCGAAGAGCCCTCTCCAAGTGTTGCACCACACTATGAAGCGCAGTATCAACCGACTTACCCTTCATATATGCGTGCTGAGACATGGAGAAATAATCCCTTTCGCCCACTCTATGCCGCCAATGCGAATTTCTTGAACTCAAGAGCCCCCTCCAAGTGTTGCACCACACTATGAAGCGCAGTATCAACCGACCTACCTTTATGCGTATATATGCGTGCGACACCTGGAGAAGTAATCCCATCTTAGTCTACCTCTTATATGAAAGTCTAGAATTCTCAGCAGCGTTTTCACGAAGATGGGGGAGAGACTAATCGGCCTCAAGTCCTTGGCCGTAATCCATAGTATCTACCCCGCCTTCGATATGAAGACAACCTTCACCTTCCTCCAAAATGATGGTACCGAGGAGTACCTAATACACGCTCGAAACAAAGTGGCGTCATTATCGCCCTTCTGTAGCATCTCTCTCCAAAGAGGTGTCGCGCTGTGGCACGCCGTTCGCACTCGGCTATTAAAAGGAGGAAGGAAGATTGAACTTAAAAAAAACTTCATTGAGCATGTGTAAATTTTTTTTGCCTTTGGTCCCCCAGCGCGTATGAGTGTTTTAGATTCATTGAATTTTAATTAATATAACTCATACGCTACCTGGTAATACTAAGCAAATAAACAACTATGACGAACATATTGCCAAGGGGGAAGCGTTTTCTTGATGTTTCTCATAAACTTTGTTATTTCATAATTGCTCCTCACATGGCATACTTTCTGTTCATTGATATTTTCTTTTGAAATTGGGTAAACATACTAGAATCTAATATTTGCCATGTAAACTTTGCTATTTTACATTTAATTGAATTCGTAAGAGACTTCTTTTAGCGAATATTTTAAATGAGCTTAATGGGAATTTTGAATTTTTTTACGGATCCTATTACAGCTCAAACCATTCGCCATTGCTTTTTGCCTAGAACAATATTTGGTTAATACTTTATTTTCCCAGCTACTATCAATTATTTGTATAAGATGGAATTTTCATCAAGCCATGACATTGTCGTCTCCCATACCCATGAGACCCCATTTGGGTGATGGCGAAATTGGTGGCGGTGGTGCGATGCGTGTTTGTGCCTGTGATATTTATCCTGCGATTCAATTACATCACTCATATGCCTCATTTCGCTTTATTTGATATGCAAAAATAATCAAAAAGTAATGTGTTTGTGAAACAAACAAACTCCAAATGATGATGGGTGAGCTAAGAGCAAGCAGCGTGTAGATTGACAAGGCGGCACGTGTGCAAGTGTGTGATTGGGCGGTTAGACTAGGAGTGTGTGGCTGCGCCTGGGTGTCTGGTGGAAAATTGTGGCGTTTTTTCTTATTAAATTTCTTTTTGCCATTTCGGCTGAACTTTTTATTTGTTTCAATGCCGCCTTCTGAAAACCGCTTTGGAGACAAAAGACCCTTGGAGTCTTACACTTTTGGCAAATTTAAATTGTGGTCTCATGCAAAATGAGGGCTGGCTGAGACAAACACATAGTGTTGGCAGCTACCAAACTCAAATTGTTGCTCTCCACCCACCCCCATGATTATTCACCAGACAATTCGCCCCTTTGCAATATGTGGCTGATACTTTGAAAAAGCATTTAAGAAAATTAAAATGTTTTTCTTCTGTTTCTCTGTACTGCCAGCACAAGTGTTTGTAAACGCCGCATATCAGTGTATATCTTAACATGTGTGTTAGGCAAAAAGCCATATAAATGTATTGTTCTGTTTGTTTACCTACACACAATCTGCATTGCCTGTGTATTTATGTAGAAATGTTATGTACGTGAGTGTTATCTTAAGGCCCACGAGTTTGTCGTTTCATTCACCAACACATGCATATGCTACGAAGAAACACCACTTCAGCAAATCCCCCACCTTAGAAAGCGAAAAAAGTCTCACTGCTGTTATTTGGGTAGCCCACATATATTTTCTTTCCCTAGCTTCCTCATACTCATCCACCCCCCATCACCCACTTGCATTACGAACAATTTAAATCTTTGATATCCCAACTTACGTACATTGGTGGCATTTGTGCCACACATTTCCCGTTTTCTAACCACAATTGTTTATTTGTGTATTTGTTTGGTGTCCCTCTCAAAAAGACATTAGGAATTTCTTGACTTGTACACGTACATGTGTGATTAAATTAAAATTTTATTTTCTACCTTATTTGATATTTTAATTTATGTAGGCCTGTGAACAAAGGCAGCAAATATACCACAGGAAATAAATGTCTCATTTTTTTAAGCTTATAATAACAACAAAAACCAAAGGAAAGACAGCTAAATTGTAAATATTTAAATGAGTCGAATAAAGGATATTTAAGGACACGCGCTCATGAGGGGGGTACTTTTTCGGTATATGTTTTGGCAATTAATACCAAAGGATAGACAGAATATAAACCAACCTGAACAAAGTACAAAATACCCTTTTCATGATTAACATACAACGTCAACCTTTTAAATTCCCCTATTGCGTATGATTAATATTAATAACAAAATAATAGTCAATATTGATCATACGCACCCCAGGTAATTTTTTTAAAGGATACAAACCATCCAATATAGCCTGACGGTATTGAAATTTTTTTTAAACCCTTATTCAGCCAGATTGAAAAATTAAGAATAGGTTACGAGAACCTACATCTAATACTTCTAAGGGGTAAGGATCCGAACCAGCTATGCAGATGGGCAGAAGAAGTCTTGCAGATGGCAATACGCATACGTACCCCAGGTAATTTATTTAAAGGCTACAAACCGTTCAACATAGCCTCACTGTATTGAATTTTTTTAAACAACCCTTATTTAGCCAGACTGAAAGATAAAGAATAGGTTAAGAAACCCTATATGTAATTCTTCTAAGGGGTAAGAATCCAAACCAGCTATGCAGATGGGCCGAAAAGGTCTTGCAGAAGTCACACCACTTGGCTAGACGTAGGGGTCTTAATATTAACCCAGAGTAGAATGTAATCTGCCTGTTGATGAGAAAGACGAAGGTAGGTTAATTTGACGCACCATGTTTCCTCAATAGAAGGTCGAATACCTTCTCAGATATTGAACTGAATTGGAAGTGTCACACGCATGTGTCCAAGGGCACCAAAATAATACTCTTCACCATTTTTTTAACTTCAAATACAAATTGCAAATTTTGCCCATGAACATTCCACTAAGAAACAGGGGCAATCTTCTCACATATCAATGAGTGCAATCCGATTCAAGTTTAAGCTCAATGATAAGGGGCCTCCTTTTTATAGCCGAGTCCGAACGGCTCTCTCTCTTTGGAACTTCTCTCTTTGGAGAGAAGTTTTACATGGCATAGTACGTCAAAAATGTTGCCAGCCTCAGGAGGGAGGCTGAATTGAAGTTTTCCTATAGAAAACCTAATTCAGCCAGGCTGAATTGAAGTTTTCCTATAGAAAACCTAATTCAGCCAGGCTGAATTGAAGTTTTCCTATAGAAACCCTAATTCAGCCAGGCTGAATTGAAGTTTTCCTATAGAAAACCTAATTCAGCCAGGCTGAATTGAAGTTTTCCTATAGAAAACCTAATTCAGCCAGGCTGAATTGAAGTTTTCCTATAGAAAACCTAATTCAGCCAGGCTGAATTGAAGTTTTCCTATAGAAAACCTAATTCAGCCAGGCTGAATTGAAGTTTTCCTATAGAAAACCTAATTCAGCCAGGCTGAATTGAAGTTTTCCTATAGAAAACCTAATTCAGCCAGGCTGAATTGAAGTTTTCCTATAGAAAACCTAATTCAGCCAGGCTGAATTGAAGTTTTCCTATAGAAAACCTAATTCAGCCAGGCTGAATTGAAGTTTTCCTATAGAAAACCTAATTCAGCCAGGCTGAATTGAAGTTTTCCTATAGAAAACCTAATTCAGCCAGGCTGAATTGAAGTTTTCCTATATAAAACCTAATTCAGCCAGGCTGAATTGAAGTTTTCCTATAGAAAACCTAATTCAGCCAGGCTGAATTGAAGTTTTCCTATAGAAAACCTAATTCAGCCAGGCTGAATTGAAGTTTTCCTATAGAAAACCTAATTCAGCCAGGCTGAATTGAAGTTTTTTCCTAACAAAACTCATTTTTCTGCTCCAGTATTACTTTTAAATTTAGGTACACAATATCGCTTTGCATTTCTTAATTGCTTTCTTTTGAAGTTTCTCTAAATGCTTTTTTAAAAGGTTTTTTTTCATTCCTTTCACATTAATTGTAGCACAGAGTTAACCTTACTTAAGATATTTATTCATTGCGTTGATAATGTTGTTCACTTAGTTTTTCATTTAGATATTAAATGCATATAATTATGCATATTAACTCAATCATATGCTCTCTAACTAATGAACATAAACTGAAGCAAAGCTGTATAGCAACGGCAAGTTGTAGTAGATATCATTAAAAAGAAATGACCTGGCCTAGTTGCTGTCAAACAGACACTTGTTGTTGGTGGCAATAGAGAAAGGATGAGTCGTAGCTTCGATACTAAAGCGCCACAAAGGATTACGGCAAATAAAACAAAGTCCTCAAAAAGCAAACAAACGCTTGAAAGCAGGTATGAGGAATTTGAATTGATATCTTATCCAATCCCTGTTTAAAGTTTCTGGACATTAGGTAACAAATAAAACGAATGGGTTTGAAGGGTTTTTGGGGATGGGGTGAACCTCCAAGGTTCTTTAAAATGGATACTGTATAGGTGCTCTACTCCCACTTAACTTATCTTTGAGTCCCATGTTGCCATGGCCGTTAAATATGTTCCGTTTGGGGATGGCTCTCAAAATATATGGATGCCAGATTCAAGTTCTTCTCTAAATTACGCTTCATTTGAGTACTATATTGTGCTCTTCTTCAAATTCTTCGATTATTGGGTAAGTCGATCCCCCACGTACCCTCCCCTCTAAATAAGCATACCACAGATTTTTTTTAATGTCACCATAGAATAAAGCCAAAAATACGATTGAACGTCCCCACCCATTTCTAAGATCTGGCGTTTTTGAAAATAATTGTAAGTGGAAAAACTCTTTTTTATCTACCAGATGTGCGTTGTAAATGTATTTGGAGGGATTATTGTAAGGACAGTTTGTCCATGCTCTCTAAATCTCGAGTGTTTCTTAAGTCATAATTCACCCGCCATAGGCTGTCGTCAAAACTAAGTCTGAGCGTCTAGTGTCAACATAGGTACACGCACTGTGCATACACATTAACATGAGATTTTTGCAAGGATATAACTCATCATGTCTACACTCACATAAAAACATAGTCATTGACATTTATAAGAATGGTTCGTTAGCAGCAGAATTTTTAATGAACTTTCAGCGCATTAAGAAAACGGGGTTGAGTGGATGCGCGTGGCAAGAAATTGAATTCATTTAGCATCATTTAAATAATCAAAGTCAAAGATGAGAAAAAAATGTTGATATACAAAGATGAGGGTTGATTTTGTTAAGAACAACTTCAAATGAGCATGGCTGAATGTAGCTTTCCTAGGGGAAAACTGAAATTCAGCCTGGTTTTCAAAACTGAACTTCAGCCTGGCGGAAAAAGGTTTCTTCCTGCAGGGAAAACTGAAATTCAGCCTGGCTGAATAACGTTTCCCCCTTTTGGGGGGGAAAACTGAAATTCAGCCTGGCTGAATAACGTTTCCCCCTTTTGGGGGGGAAAACTGAAATTCAGCCTGGCTGAATAACGTTTCCCCCTTTTGGGGGGGAAAACTGAAATTCAGCCAGGCTGAATAACGTTTCCCCCTTTTGGGGGGGAAAACTGAAATTCAGCCTGGCTGAATAACGTTTCCCCCTTTTGGGGGGGAAAACTGAAATTCAGCCTGGCTGAATAACGTTTCCCCCTTTTGGGGGGGAAAACTGAAATTCAGCCTGGCTGAATAACGTTTCCCCCTTTTGGGGGGGAAAACTGAAATTCAGCCTGGCTGAATAACGTTTCCCCCTTTTGGGGGGAAAACTGAAATTCAGCCTGGCTGAATAACGTTTCCCCCTTTTGGGGGGGAAAACTGAAATTCAGCCTGGCTGAATAACGTTTCCCCCTTTTGGGGGGGAAAACTGAAATTCAGCCTGGCTGAATAACGTTTCCCCCTTTTGGGGGGGAAAACTGAAATTCAGCCTGGCTGAATAACGTTTCCCCCTTTTGGGGGGGAAAACTGAAATTCAGCCTGGCTGAATAACGTTTCCCCCTTTTGGGGGGGAAAACTGAAATTCAGCCTGGCTGAATAACGTTTCCCCCTTTTGGGGGGGAAAACTGAAATTCAGCCTGGCTGAATAACGTTTCCCCCTTTTGGGGGGGAAAACTGAAATTCAGCCTGGCTGAATAACGTTTCCCCCTTTTGGGGGGGAAAACTGAAATTCAGCCTGGCTGAATAACGTTTCCCCCTTTTGGGGGGGGAAAACTGAAATTCAGCCTGGCTGAATAACGTTTCCCCCTTATGGGGGGGAAAACTGAAATTCAGCCTGGCTGAATAAGGTTTCCCCCTTTTGGGGGGGGGGGGGAAAACTGAAATTCAGCCTGGCTGAATAAGGTTTCCCCCTTTTGGGGGGGGAAAACTGAAATTCAGCCTGGCTGAATAAGGTTTCCCCCTTTTGGGGGGGGGGAAAAACTGAAATTCAGCCTGGCTGAATAAGGTTTCCCCCTTTTGGGGGGGGAAAACTGAAATTCAGCCTGGCTGAATAAGGTTTCCCCCTTTTGGGGGGGGAAAACTGAAATTCAGCCTGGCTGAATAAGGTTTCCCCCTTTTGGGGGGGGAAAACTGAAATTCACCCTGGCTGAATAAGGTTTCCCCCTTTTGGGGGGGGGGGAAAACTGAAATTCAGCCTGGCTGAATAAGGTTTCCCCCTGTTGGGGGGGAAAACTGAAATTCAGCCTGGCTGAATAAGGTTTCCCCCTTTTGGGGGGGGGGGGGGAACTGAAATTCAGCCTGGCTGAATAAGGTTTCCCCCTTTTGGGGGGGGAAAACTGAAATTCAGCCTGGCTGAATAAGGTTTCCCCCTTTTGGGGGGGAAAACTGAAATTCAGCCTGGCTGAATAAGGTTTCCCCCTTTTGGGGGGGGAAAACTGAAATTCAGCCTGGCTGAATAAGGTTTCCCCCTTTTGGGGGGGGAAACTGAAATTCAGCCTGGCTGAATAAGGTTTCCCCCTTTTGGGGGGGGAAAACTGAAATTCAGCCTGGCTGAATAAGGTTTCCCCCTTTTGGGGGGGGAAACTGAAATTCAGCCTGGCTGAATAAGGTTTCCCCCTTTTGGGGGGGGGAAACTGAAATTCAGCCTGGCTGAATAAGGTTTCCCCCTTTTGGGGGGGGAAACTGAAATTCAGCCTATATTTCCAACTTACCTTAGCATTCCCTCAAATTTATGCGAACCTCTCTTATATACCTTGACATGAATGTCGCTATACGAGTTTACAATAGGCTTACGCAACTAAGCACACGTTAAAAGTCAAGAACATGATTCTAAGCCTTTTTCCCACATGGATTGCTTACCTTTGTGTGTATGTGCAGGTGTGTGTGTTTGTGTTTATATGTTTCCGTGATTCTGTGTGTTTGACGGGTATGTAAATCCTATTGGGGCTGATATGCTTTTATGTCTGCTCCATATTGCCACCTACATACAACCATGCATATTTGCTACTACATAAATATAGATACACGTAGAGAATGTCATGTGTAGCTAAATATAAGCATACATACACACATACGACTGTGTGTATGGACGCAGCTTGAGCATAGGTAAACATGGCCATAGATACTGGCAAACATACACATATCACGCATTTAATCGTTTACGTGGTAAATGCAGACATGCTCTCAATGTAAATCTCGCTTACACGCTGACTCTCACTCTAGGCCAACCCTATCCCATATTCACTTACAGCTGCTCTTAGCTAGACTCAACAGTGTGGGGCGAGAAAGCCCTTTGTTTTGCTTTTGCCTCCCCCAGAATATGGGGCATTTAAGACCATGACCCCCCCCCTTGACAATTGATGTTGGCTGTGGAGATATGTTGCGTGTCAGTTTGGGTGTTTGCGAGTCATGGCAGCTACAACAACAATCGTCGCCATCATCATCATCGCCATTGCCATCGTCGCCTTCGCTTGGTCGTCATAAAAGCTAAGTCTCGTATCAGTGAACTTTAATGCGTGAGCGTGTGGTGTGCGGATATATAACGTCCTGCAGTTATTGATAACTGTTAGCTCACAAGCAGGCAGGCATTGCCAGTCAAGCAAACTCGCATACCTTTGAGCCAAAATGCCATTTGCTGGAAACGTGTTTATTTTTGTATCTTCAGGCTTAATTCGCCATTCGTTAATAGCCCTTCATGGGAGGTGAGATAATACGCTCTGTATTAAATACTACTCAGTTGAACTGTAGAAAGTGATTGAAGGTTGGGGGGCGAACAACTCCCTATAAACCTCTCCCCCTTTCCTATCTTTAACCTCATTTTCCCATGAATGCATTTATAATCATCATGGTACATATCTGGGGTTATAAATAGAGGAAGTCAAATGGCACAGCATACGTGGGAAAAACCCTGGATTATCTTTAACCAATGCTTTGGCAATGGTTTGATTTTTTTTATCCCTTAGAGAGGATTTAATGCTTAAAACTTTACCAGCAATACATTTAAGCCAATTGGGAGGGTAATTTGTGTAATTCAAATGGATTGTTTCCATGTACTGTATAGGTGTGGTATTTTCGAAACGTTTTATGAATTTTCATAAACCTTGTACCAATTTTTTTGGATACTTTAAAATTGCATGAAGAGAGGATTTGTTTTTTATTCGCTACGCAGGAATATGTCTGAAATTGTACTGCTATTAAGGAATGCTACAACAGCATTATTCTCTTAAAGGTAAATGGTCTACATAGTCACCCTGGAAGCTGAGATAGTCGGATTATCAGTGCAGAGGCCATGGGTTCGATTCCCACCAGAAGCCTGGTATATCGCTACTATGGCATCACAATGGACTAAAACAGACTGAATGAGTCTGTCTAGAAAATAGACTGTCACTCTTAACTAACCTAACTTAGTGGTCTACGTGTGTTCTCTACTTAAGAGGCAGAACAAAAGCCCGGTCGGATGTTGGGAGGTCTTAACCTAATGACTGTTTCAAATTTTAGCGAAATCGGTTAAAAAAAAGAGCTTTTATGGGCTTCACACCGTTTATCGGCAGATCGGTCTATATGACACTTATATCTAAATAAAGTCTGATCTGCACCATATTTAAGTCGGATGTTAGGAGGCTTAAAACTGCGCACTATTCCAAATTTCAGCGAAACTGGGTAATAAATAAAGCTTTTATAGGCTTGAGACCCTTTATCGGGAGATCGGTTTATATGGCAGCTATATTTAAATATGGACCGATCTAATCCATATTTAGGTCAGATGACGGGAAGCTTAAAAAACCCACTGTTCCAAATATCAGCGAAACTGGGTAATAAATAAAGCTTTTATGGGCTTTAGACCCTTTATCGGGAGATCGGTCTATATGGCAGCTATATCTAAATATGAACCGCTCTAATCCATATTCTGGTCAGATGTTGGGAGGCTTAAAATAGCTCACTGTTGCAAATTTCAGCGAAATTGGATGAAAACTAAAGCTTTTATGGGCTTTAGACCCTTTATCGGCAGATCGGTCTATTTGGCAGCTATATCAAACTATGGACCTATCTAATCCATATTTAGGTCAGATGTTGGAAGGCTTATAATAACCGACTGTTTTAAATATCAGTGAAATCGGGTAATAAATAAAGCTTTTATGCTCTTCAGAACCTTTATCGGGAGATCGGTCTATATGGCAGCTATATCTGAATATAGTCCGATCTGAACCATATTGGAGTCCCAGATGGGAGCAACGTGTTGGCTGTGTTTAGGCCTTAAATCCAGGGAGGACATTTCGATGCTCTGTGTGGTGTTGCATGTAATCAACCGGGTGCCGTGACCCATAGATCGAAAGGAGTTTTAGATGGTGCTTCGTTCTTAACCAAGAGTACGATCAGGTTAAACACCCTGGGATCGAATTGTTATTCGTGCTGGCTTCGGTCGTATAAGGGAGCCATGGTAGACGCGTTATATTCACCGGGGGTTAAGAGCCCTGTGGGATTAAGCCCACACGGCAGATGCCTGCATAAACCCCTAGGACTTGTCTGAAAGACCGTAAATTCTTCAGACAATCTTACCGACATACCGACGGCGAATATCTTGGAGTTTACCAACAATCCGGAGGCCACCGTAGCGCAGAGGTTAGCATGTCCGCCTATGACGCTGAACGCCTAGGTTCGAATCCTGGCCATTATTCCATTAGAAAAAAATTTCAGCGGTGGTTTTCCCCTCCTATTCTGGCAACATTTGTGAGGTGCTATGCCATATAAAACTTCTTTCCAAAGAGGTATCGCACTGCGGCACGCCGTTCGGACTCGGCTTTAAAAAGGAGGCCCCTTGCACTCATTGATATGTGAGAAGTTTGCCTGTGATCCTTAGTGGAATGTTCATTGGCAAAATTTGCATTACCACCAATCTCGAGTACCCAATATCGTCCCCAACTCCGTCTTGGGGCCATCCATAAAGACCGTGGTCTCGTCCTTTCCAAACACTTCATCCCCATTACACTCCACTTTCCGTCACGGAAAAGCGAAACCCAAGCATCCAAGGTCTCAGTGCGAGGAACTTGGAGATCCTCTTCCTTCTACCCACCGCATCCATAGTACCCAGCACACTTTTGAATACCTCAATATGTTGCAATTCCTCAGTAGGTGGCTTATCATTAGGTTGCATATCCAGCATCGCTTTCATACCTGCCTGTTGGGTGGATTCTAACGCTCCCGAGATTCTGCAGCCCATTCATTGTATCTAGTGAGACTATAAGTGCACAGAAAGAGTGGGTTTGGATATTCAGGAAATGCCTCAACAATTGTTGCTGATGACAAAGACCAGCAGTTCCTTTGTCCACCTTCGGACAAAGGCAGTCCTTCATCCACCTTCAGTCGACGGTTGGCCAGAATATTCCGACAGTTAGGTAAATTCGGCCTCCGTCAGTCTTTCCGACATCGAGTATCATGGAGTATACCCCAAATTTCGTCCCTGACCCAGACCTTCTTGGAGCCACCTGTGAAGACCGTTGTCTCAACTTCTTCAAACAATTCATTCGCCTCCCACTCCACTTTGCCTCCCGGGATGGCAAATCCCGAAGATCCTTGGTCTTAATCTCGGTGTGGGGTTGTCGGAGTTCCTCTTTAGTCTACCCACCGCATCAATAGTGTACGAAACGAAACAGTGGTCCTTCCCTGCTTTCCTTCCCTCATCCTGAGCGCAACCTTGTAAGAACAGTTACGATTGCTTCAATAGGTTGCATAACAGTAGTTTGCCTATCAATCATCGTTTTCAAACCTGCCTACTGTATGGACGTTAACGCTCCCGTGATTCCGCCGCAGGCTAGTCGTTTTATCTGATAAGACTTTATATGCACAGACAAGTTTGAGTGGAAGGGTATTAAAACTATCCTTCCCTAAGTGAAAGGGTATTAAAACTATCCTACCCCAAGTGGAAGGGTATTAAAACTACCCTACCCCAATTGGAAATGTATTAAAACTACCCTATCCCAAGAGGAAGGGTATTATAACTACCCTAACCCAAGTGGAGGTGTATTAAAGCTATCCTACCCTCATTAAAACGGTATTAAAACTACCCTACCCCAAGTGGAAGGGTATTAAAACTACCCTCCCCCAAGTAAAAGGGTATTAAAACTACCCTACCCCAAGAGGAAGTGTATTATAACTACCTTAACCCAAGTGGAAGGGTATGAAAGCTATCCTACCTTAAGGAAACGGTATTAAAACTACCCTACCCAAAGTGGAAGGGTATTAAAACTACCCTTACCCAAGAGGAGGGTATTAAAACTATCCTACCCTAGGTGTAAGGGTATTAAAACTACCCTACCCAAAGTGGAAGGGTATTAAAACTACCCTACCCAAGTGTATTAAAACTACCCTATCCCAAGATGAAGGCTATTATAACTACCCTATCCCAAGATGAAGGGTATTATAACTACCATAACCCAAGAGGAGGGTATTAAAACTATCCTACCCTAAGTGAAAGGGTATGAAAACTATCCTACCCTAAGTGAAAGGGTATTAAAACTACCCTACCCCAAGTGGAACGGTATTAAAACCACCCTACCCCAAGTGGAAGTGTATTAAAACTACCCTATCCCAAGAGGAAGGGTATTATATTGTAACTACCCTACCCCAAGTGGAAGGGTATTAAAACTACCCTAACCCAAGTGGAAGGGTATTAAAGCTATCCTACCCTAAGTGAAACGGTATTAAAACTACCCTACCCCAAGTGGAAGGATATTAAAACTACCCTCCCCCAAAAGGAAGGGTATTAAAACTACCCTTCCCCAAGAGGAGGGTATTAATACTACCCTACCCCAAGTGGAATGGTATTAATATTACCCTACCCCAAGTGGAAGGGTATTAAACCTACCCTACCCCGCGACTACTCCAACGCATTTCACTATCCGCAACATGTGGATGCTCCCGGTAGCTCCCATCTAAGCTTCTCGTGATAGCTTGACGTCGTAGAAGTCACCGTAGCGCAGAGGTTATCATGTCCGCCTATGACGTTCAACGCCTGAGTTCGAATCCTTATAAGCACATAGGAAAAAATTTTTATCGGTGGTTATCCCCTTTTAATTCTGGCGACATTTTTGAGAAATCCCAGAATATCCCATGTAAAAACTTCTCCCCAAAGAGGGCAAGCCTCTTTCGGACTTGGCTACAAAAATGAGGACACATATCATTGAGCTGAAACGTGAATCGGACAGAACTCATTGATATGTGGAAAGTTTGCCTCTGTTCGTTATTGGAATGAACATGGGCAAATTTTGGATTTTGATTTTGAATTGACGACGTATTACGGAAAGCTGAGGATCTCTACATCTATAAAAAAGGGGCAGTAGAGCAAAAGCTCAAAGGGGTTTATTACTTTTTACACTGCTTTGGACTGTTGCCAAAACAATAATTATTATTTGATCTCTGCTAAAGGAGGCAATGAAAACTTGTTAACTCATCCAACTCTTATGAATTCCCTCTCCCAAAAACCCTTATCACACTTTTATTATGCATTCTTTAAATGATGAAATTCTAATCTTGGTGCTTCAATCAACCACTATTCCCTAAACAGTGTGACTCTCCCTCTCTTTGTGTAAATGTCAAGAACATGTTTAGATTACAACAACAAATAACTTTTTATGAGTGTTCACATAAAAAAGACATAGCATTAGTTATCCCCAGACAGGACATCATTCGTAACATCACCACACATAATGATAACTGGAAAAACATACTCAAACTTTTGTTAGCACACTCACGCATACACATATGAACAAACTCAAAGCCCTAATTATATAAAAACAACAGCCATGCAAGACTCATTTGAAAGTTTTCTCTGACCTATAGTCGTGTATGTGTGTGTGTGTGTGTGGGCGTAAATGTGTTTAATGGTAGCCATATTCCTGTAGTTTAAATAGCATTGTGTGTGAATGCCAAGACAAATGAGTGATGTATGTAATGGTGTTTTGTTTTGTTAGCTGATTTTAATCAGCGGTGTTTGTGCACATATGTGTGTGTGTGTGCGTTTGTTTGTCTTCATAATATTTGTGTGTTAATTTCTTAATTATGACCAAACAGATAAAACCAACTGTAAAACTGGTGTTAACAAAGTTCATGAACAAAACTAACAAGAGTTTTGAATAGCTGCCCTCATTCCCTCAACAACAACAACACACCATCGCTTGCCATAAACTCTTCATCCTCGCATATAGTCTATGGCCATACATGGTCATATGAGTTTAGCCTTACCTAACACCAAAGTTTGCAGTTCAACAATAAAAAGTCACTGACATTCAAATTTATCTCCCCCTCAATGTGTACCTAGAAAACAAAAGGATCATCATAAAAATGTCTATCACGATATCTTCTTGTGAATGGCATAAAGCAGCGTTTGGTTTTTATATACCCATGAGTATTTCTTCCGCCTGAGAGCGCTTGTGTTATCTAGCTAGGTGGAAGTGTTATAGGGATTTGGTGGAAGTGTTAGGTGGAAGTGGAAGTGTTGAAGATTTCAAATGGATGCTTGTGTGTGTGTGTGCGTGTGTGTGCTTGAACTTTATTATATATGCCTTTGGAATTTTTATTGTTTATAATGAATGTGTGATAAAGTCTTGTCTCTGGCCCAGTAGCATATGATGCGTTCACACGTGAAAATGGGGGAAATGAGAGTTCTAAAGAGTAAAAGGGTTGTAAAGTAAGCTTAGCACCAACGAATGATTGCTTACAAACTTATGACGGAATTATAACAATGTGGGTGGAAAATTTCATGTTAGGGTGACTATTTTAGGTCACTAGATCAAAACTGCAACACATTCTGGACTTATCGGGGCATTATACACCAAAGACAAATGGTCTACAATAATTTCTCTAGACTTAGAAGGCATTGCTGGCAATGTAGACAGAATTATAAATTCAGTAGTGAGGTTTTTAAGACAGTTGCCCAGTTGGGCAACCCACTACTTTGGATTCTGCTAAAATTTGGGAGCAATATCTGGTTATGGACCGATTTGGACCATACTTGGCATAGTTGAAAGTAACAACGGAACACTATGTGAAAAATTTCAGCCAAATCGGACACAAATTGCAGCTTGTAAAGGCTCAAGAAGTCAAATCGTGAAATCGGTTTATATGGGAGCTACATCAGGTTACAGACCGATTTGGACCGTACAAATCGGAAAAAAATTGGCTTGTAAGGGCTCAAGGAGTTAAATCGGGCGATCGGTTTATATGGGAGCTATATCAGGTTATAGAACGATTTGAACCGTACTTATCACACTTATTGGAACGCGTAACAGAACACCACATGCAAAATTTCAGCCACATCGGACGAAAATTGAGGCTTGTAAGGGCTCAAGAAGCCAAATCTGGAAATCGGTTTATATGGGAGCTATATGAGGTTATATACCGATTTAGACTGTACTTGGCACAGTTGTTAGAAGACACAAGGGAACTCCATATGCAAAATTTCAGCCAAATCGGACACAAATTGTCGCTTATAAGCACTCAAGGAGTCAAATCGGGCGATCGATTTATATGGGAGCTATATCAGGTTATAGAACGATTTGAACCGTATTTGGCACACTTGTTGGAAGTCATAATAGAACACCACATGCAAAATTTCAGCCAAATCGGACACACATTGGAGCTTGTAAGGGCTCAAGAAGTCAAATCGGGAGATCGGTTTATATGGGAGCTATATCAGGTTATGGACCGTACTTGGCACACTTGTTGGAAGTCGTAACAGAACACCACATGTAAAATTTAAGCCAAATCGGACACAAATTGCAGCTTGTAAGGGCTCAAGAAGTCAAATCGGGAAATCGGTTTATATGGGAGCTATACCAGGTTTTATTCCGATTTGGACGGTACATGGCACAGTTATTAGATGTCACAACGGAACACCATGTGCGAAATTTCAGCCAAATCGGACACAAATTGGGGCTTGTAAGGGCTCAAGAAGTCAAATCAGGAAATCGGTTTATATGGGGGCTATATCAGGTTACTGACCAATTTGGACCGTGCTTAGCACAGTTGTTGGAAGTCATCACAGAACACTATGTGCAAAATTTCAGCCAAATCGGATGAAAATTGAGGCTTCCAGTAGCTCAAGAACTCAAATCGGGAGACCCGTTTTGTATGGAAGCTATACCAGAATCTTGACCGATTTAGACGGTACTCAGCCCGGTTGTTAGAAGTCATAACACAACCCTATGTTCAAAACTTCAGCCAAATCAGATGAAAATTGAGGCTTCCAGGGGCTCAAGAAGTCAAATCGGGAGATCGATTTATATGGGAGCTATATCCAAATCTGAACCGATATGGGCCATTTGCAATCTCCAACGACCTACATCAGTATTAAGTATGTGTGCAAAATTTCAAGCGGCTCGCTTTATGCGTTCAACCGCTATCGTGATTTCGACAGACGGACAGACGGACGGACAGACGGACGGACAGACGGACGGACAGACGGACGGACAGACGGACGGACAGACGGACGGACAGACGGACGGACAGACGGACGGACAGACGGACGGACAGACGGACGGACAGACGGACGGACAGACGGACGGACAGACGGACGGACAGACGGACGGACAGACGGACGGACAGACGGACAGACGGACGGACAGACGGACGGACAGACGGACGGACAGACGGACGGACAGACGGACGGACAGACGGACGGACAGACGGACGGACAGACGGACGGACAGACGGACGGACAGACGGACGGACAGACGGACGGACAGACGGACGGGCAGACGGACGGACAGACGGACGGACAGACGGACGGACAGACGGACGGACAGACGGACGGACAGACGGACGGACAGACGGACGGACAGACGGACGGACAGACGGACGGACAGACGGACGGACGGACGGACAGACGGTCGGACGGAAAGACGGACGGACATGGCTAGATCGACTCAGGATGTCGAGAGGATCAAGAATATTTACATTATGGGGTCCTAGATCAATATTTCGAGGTGTTCCAAAGGAATGACAGGATTAATATGCCCCCATCCTATGGTGGTGGGTATAAAAAAAGTCCAAAAGAAACCCATGATGACAGCGGGAGTTTCATTATATTGGGAAGCAGGTGTCAAAGGCTTAACAAAAGCACCTAGTATGAAATCGGTAGCCTACTTGGGCTAAGACTACCTTAAACTCTGGGAATGCATAACGATAACCAGAGCGACAAAAAAACAGCCCCTGTATCCGACCGCCTGACTGCATACGGTCTTACAGGTGGAACCGGCAAGTAAAGAGCTGACGATTTGGCAGTGTAGACCAGAGAACTGCTTTCAATAGAAAACATGTCAGATATTATATCCCCATAGGACTCGGACTTGGCCGACCCGAAAGGCTCGAGTCCTATGGGGAGATCCGTATCCTGAGAAGACGAGACTATTACTGAAAAGAAGTTAAAAGAAGATCAGTATAGCTTTCGGTGTCATAACATATAGAACCACGAGTTCACTTACAGCAAAATAGTTGCGGCAAGTGTTATCATATGTGGGCCATATGGGAAAGATGATGAGACGTTGGAGAATTTCCTTTCCCATTACCCGGCTTTCGCGGCTAACAGACACCGGCATTTACGTGGGGATATAATATCTAATATGAACCACCAGCCGAACGTAGAATAGCGTTCCAAACGCCTCAATCTCCTGCGCTCATTCTAAAATCTCTTACACCAAGTTTCGAGATGTCTCCCACCATTTGATTTTTACATCGGACTTTTTGTCTTCCCGCTTTGCCTGTACCACCGTGTTTGCCTTCAAAAGACTTTTTTGCAGTAGCTTTCTCATCCATTCTGACAATATGACCTAACAATATGACAATATGGTCAACGCTATTTCAACGCTATCGGATAATAAATGAGTCTTTTATGGTTTTTACAACAGATTAAAATTTTTCCCATGAACATTCCTCTAAGCCACAGGGGCAAACTTCCACATATCAATGAGCGCAGTCCGATTCAAGTTTAAGCTCAATTATAAGGTTCCTCCTTTTTATAGCCGAGTTCGAACGGCGTGCCGCAGTACGACACCTCTTTGAAGAGAAGTTTTACATGGCATAGTACCTCACAAATGTTGCCAACATTAGGAGGGGAAAACCACCGTTCCTAAAAACGTTTTGGGATCAGTAAACATGGTTTTCATAACGGAAGGTTTTTTCCATCTCAATGCAATAACCCTTTGTTTCTGCTTTGCATACGCTATAAAAGTTTTTTCCCGCTTTTGTGTATAGGTCTACCAGATGCCTTGTCTTGACTCTATAATCAGTTTTTACGATATAATTATTCCATTAAAGAGTTGCACATACTTGTAATAATGTCATAAACTTTCTTTTTCCCTCCAAGTAAGGAAGCCAACAACAGCATAGTAAAGATAAAAGCGAAGGAAGTTTCGACAACAAATTCTTAGTAACTGGAATTCTTTTTTTTTTTTTGTTTGGTTTCTGCAACATGCAATCCTATTATCATGGTGAAACTTAAGGAAGTGTAGGAGAAATTTTTGTTAATGTAAAAGCATACAGATAAGTGTGAGCCGGAAAAAAATTTGTTTCCAAGGAAAACAGAAAATAAGATTTTATGATTTTCATAATATTTGAAGGAGTTTTCCATTGCCATCTGTGATTCAAGTGTTGGAGTGTGACCAAACACAAACTCTAAGTTTTTCAACTTAGAACACAACATTCATCATAGAAAAATTCAGGCAAATTTCTTGTTTGATGGTTCTAAAATAAGAAACAAGTAAAAACGTGCTAAGTTCGGCCGGGCCGAATCTTATATTCTCTACACCATTGATCGCATTTGTCGAGTTCTTTCCCGGTATCTTTTTTTAGACAAACAAAGGATAAAAGAAAAGAATTGTTATGCTAATTGAATTGAGTGTTGGAGAACACAGTAGAAGTCTATGTATAAAATTTCCGCCCAAATTGAATAAGAATTGGGCCTTTTAGGGTCCCAAGAAGTAAAATAGGGAGATCGGTTTAAAGGGGAGCTATTTTAGGCTGAGGACCGATTCAGACCATATTTGACACGTATATTGAAGGTCACGGGAGAAGCCGTTGTACAAAATTTCAGCCAAATCGGATAATAATTACGCCCTCTTGCGGCTCAAGAAGTCAAGATTCCAGATCGGTTTTTATGTCAGCTATATCAGATCATATACCGATTTGAACCATATTTGACACAGTTTTTGGAAATCACAACAAAACAACTCATGCAAAATTTCAGCTAAATCGGATAGAAATTGCGCCCTCTATAGGGTCAAGAAGTCAAAATCCAAGATCGGTTTATATGACAGCTATATCAGGTTATGAACCGATTCAAACCGTACTTGCCACAGTTGTTGGACGTCACAACGAAATAAGTCATGCCAAATTTCAACAAAATCGGATAGGAACTGCTCCTTCTACAGGTTCAAGAAGTGAAGACCCCAGATCGGTTTATATGACAGCTATGTCAGGCTATGAACTGATTTAAAGCATAATTGGCACAGTTGTTGGAAACCATTAAAAAAACATCTCGTGCAAAGTTTCAGCTAAATCGGATAAGAATTGCGTCCTCTAGTGGCTCAAGAAGTCAAAATCCCAGATCGGTTTATATGGCAGCTATATCAGATTATGGACCGATTTGAACCATACTTGACAAAGTTTTCTGAAATTATAACAAAACACCTCATGCAAAATTTCAGCAAAATCGGGTAGGAATTGCGCCCTCTAGAGGGTCAAGAAGTCAAAATCCAAGATCGGTTTATATGGCAGCTATATCAGGTTATAAACCGATTTGCGCCATACTTAGCACATTCATTGGACGTCATAACAAAACACCGCATGAAAAATTTCAGCTAATTCGGATAAGAATTGCGCCCCCTAGAGGCTCAAGAAGTCAAGATCCCAGATCGGTTTATGTGGCAGCTATATCAGATTATGGACCGTTTTGAACCTTATTTAACACAGTTTTTGGAAATTATAACAAAACACCTCATGCAAAATTTCAGCTAAATCGGATAGGAATTGCGCCCTCTATAGGGTCAAGAAGTCAAAATCCACGATCGATTTATATGGCAGCTATATCAGGTTATAAACCGATTTGAACCATATTTGAGAAAGTTTTTGGAAATCATAACAAAACACCTCATGCAAAATTTCAGCCAAATCGGATAGGAATTGCGTCCTCTAGAGGCTCAAGAAGTCAAGACCCCAGATCGGTTTATATGACAGCTATCTCAGATTATGCACCGATTGGAACCATAATTGGCACAGTTGTTGGAGACCATAAAGAAACATCTCATGCAAAATTTCAGCCAAATCGGATTAGAATTGCGTCCTCTAGTGGCTCAAGTCAAGATCCCAAATCTGTTTATATGGCAGCTATATAAAAACATGGACCGACATGGCCCATTTACAATTCCTACCGACCTACACCAGTAAGAAGTATTTTTGCCAAATTGCAAGAGGCTAGCTTTACTCCTTCAAAAGTTGGCGTGCATTCGACAGACAGACGGATGGACGGACGGACAGACGGACGGATGGACGGACGACGGACAGACAGACAGACGGACAGTCGGACGGACGACTTAAAATATCATGACGATCAAGAATATACATACTTGATGGGGTCTTAGACGAATATTTCGAGGAGTTACAAACAGAATGACAAAATTAGTATACCCCCATCCTGTGGTGGAGGGTATAAAAAGATTTTATCAAATTTTAGAACTTTCTAATTTCCTTAGTCCCGGGTGCGTATTAGTAACCTGAATTGTATTGGACCTCATTAATATGAATCATACGCTCTCTTGGACATCTTTTAATTCCCTGCACTGTCTCCTTTGAGTGCATATGGAAATAAATAACAATTATTATATATATATTTTTTTTTCTTGCAACAATTGTGTCGCATTCTAATTTCATGGAAATGGCAAACAAAAAAGTTTGTATAGCAAGTAATGTACAACAATTCTCATGGTTACTGCTAATTGGTTTTAGCAAAAACCTAATTTATTGCCATTTGCAACATAGAGTCACCTTATGCCCAAGGATAGTCTTAATCAAGGACACTATGGATGGCGTTTTATGAACCTTGGCGGTGATTTCAATGATTTTTTTTTTTTGTTTGGCTTTAGTTCATGCTTTTACAAAACCAAGTACTCAATTAGCATGAAAAGTTCATTGATGCGTATGATTGCTATTAATTCGAATGCACAACAGAATGTATCGTATAAGGCGTTTTAGAATTTCATGCGAATTCTTGATTGTGATTATTCTAAAGAGAGAAAATATTTTGATACTTAGAATCGGATTATTTAATAGGGATTTTCAAGAAATTTGGGATATTTTAGAGTTAATTATCGTTAAATCTAAGCTGATTAAATGATGCGTCTCTCCGTCTGCTATTATCTCTCTCTCTCTCTCTCTCTCTCTCTCTCTCCCTTTCTTTCTATACGTTGTTATGACATTTTCGGTAATCTTAAAAAAAATAAGCTATTGTGCTACTGACTAGGAGGCCATCGTAGTGCAGAGGTTAGCATGTCCGCCTACGACGCTGAAAGCCTGGATTCGAATCCTGGCGAGAACATCAGAAACAATTTTCAGCGGTGGTTTTCCCCTCCTAATGCTGGCAACATTTGTGAGATACTTTGCCATTTAAAACTTCTCACCAAAGAAGTGTCGCACTGCGGTACGCCGTTCGGACTCGGCTATAAAAAGGAGGCCCCTCATCATTGAGCTTAAAAACTTGAATCGGACTGCTCTCATTGATATGTGAGCAGTTTGCCCCTGTTCCTTAGTGGAATGTTAATGGGCAAAATTTGCCTTTTGCACCAACTGTTTCGCCTTTCCACAGTGTTACATGTGCATTCGTCGAACACGCCCTTACTTCGGCTTCGGGTTAACCAAGTTTATTGACGGCAGTCCTCTGGCCTTAACCACCAAATCGTCTGCCCATTCATTCTCCCTTACTCCGTTATGCCCTGGCACCCAAATAATACAAATTGTGAAATCCTTAGAGAAAGGGTTAATCTCCTTCTTTCATTCCGATATTGTTTATGATCTCACCGTCCTGGTTGTTATTACCCTTATGGCCATTTTACTGTCCGTAAATATGTTCATACTCGGCGTCCTGGAGGTGACGCGAGAACGTCGTCGGTTGTGTTAGACCACTCAACATCCTTCTTCAATTTGGCTCCGATTAGTCCAGATTTGGATACAGCTGCCATATTGACCGATATCTTGATTTAAGGTGACATTATTTTCCAATTTCGCCGAAATTAGGGTCAGTGAGTTGTGTTATGCTATTCAAAATGTTACTGCAATTTGGCCCAGATCGGTGCAGATTTGGATATAGCAACCAGTTAAACCGATCTCTCGATTTAAGGTCTTGGGCCCATAAAAGCGCATTTAATTTCCGATTTCGCCGAAATTTGACACAGTGACCTATGTTAGACTTTTCGACATCCGTGTCATATATGGTCCAGATCGGTCTATAATTGGATAGAGTTACCAAAAACACCAATAATTTGTTCTACAAAATTGAACAATGACTTGTGCTTATTAGACCACTCAATGTCCGTGTCGAATTTGGTCCAAATCGGACCATATTTCGATATAGCTGCTATTGGAGCATAAATTATGCATTTTCACCGGATTATGACGAAAGTTGGTTTACATATACACCTGAGGTGATGGGTATCCAAAGTTCGGCCCGCCCGAACTTAACACCTGTTTACTTGCTTTTATTTTATTTCATTATACTCACCACGGTAGGATAGGTGGTATATTCATTTTGTCATTCCGTTTGCAACACATCGAAATATCAATTTCCGGCCCTACAAAGTATAAACATTTCGGGTCGTCTTAAAATTCTAAGACGATATAACGATGTCCGTGTGTCTGTCCGTCCGTCCGTCTGTTGCAATCATTCTACAGCCTTCAAAAATTGAGATATTGAGCTGAAATTTGGCACTGATACGTCTTTTTAATGCACGCTGGTTAAGGTCTTGAACGGGTCATATCGGACCATATTTGGATATAGCTGCTATATAGACCGATCTGCCGATAAAGGGTCTTATGCCCATAAATGCTTTATTTTTCACCCGATTTCGCTGAAATTTGAAACGGAGAGTAGATTTAGGGCTCCTAACATAGCACCCAAATATGCTTCAGATCGGACTATATATATATATATATATATATATATATATATAGCTGCCATATATACCGATCTGCCGATAAAGGGTCTGAAGCCCATAAAAGCTTTATTTATTACCCGATTTCGCTGAAATTTGAAACGGAGAGTAGGTTTAGGCCTCCTAACATGGGACCCAAATATGCTTCAGATCGGAATATATTTAGATATAGCAGTCATATATACCGATCTGCCGATAAAGGGTGTGAAGCCCATAAAAGCTTTATTTATTACCCGATTTCGCTGAAATTTAAAACAGAAAGTTATCTTAAGCCGTCTGATATCTGACCTAAATATGGTTCTAATCGGACTATATTTAGGTATAGCTGCCATATGGACCGATATCCTGGTAAAGAGTCTAAAGCCCATAAAGGCTTTATTTTTAACCGATTTCGCTTAAATTTGAAACATTGTGTAGTTTTACGTCCCCTAACATAGGACCCAAATGCGGTTCAGATCGGACTTTATGTAGATATAGCTGTCATATAGACCGATTAAGGGTCTGAAGCTCATAAAATCTTTATTTATTACCAGATTTTGGTAAAATTTTAAATAAAAAACTGAGCAGTGACATAATTATTAGACCACTCAATATCCGTGTCGAATTTGGGTGCATAAGTTATCAAATTTTCACCGGATTGTGACAAAAGGGGGTTTTCATATATACCCGAGGTGGTGGGTATCCAAAGTTCGGCCCGGCCGAACTTAATGCCTTTTTACTTGTTTTTTATTACTTTATTTTGAGCGCCTTGGAAACGGGCCTGTTGAACTTTTCGGAACTTCTTGTTGGGAACCACAGCTTCAATCAAAATTTCTTTGTTTTGGAGGTCCTTACATTAAAAATTGCAAAGACTTCGTTATATTCCAAAAATAAAAGGCAGTCATAAGGATTACCACAAAACGCAATCATTTATTAAATATTTATCTTACCAAGATATCAGGACATGTGGTGCGTATGATTGACGTTAATTGAAATAAAACTATTAAAATTGCGTATACCACCCGGGGTCTTCAAACAGAATTTTAAATTTTGTAAACATAATTCATATTTTCAATTTTCTCTTCATAATCTCTGAAACGCAAGAAAATATTTACAAGCTTTACAAACAAACGAAGAAAAAAAAACTATTTTTATATTTTATCCTGCTAACAGCTTCATTGTTAAAATATCTTTCAAACAAAACATCGAAAACAAAAGATGAGTTAAGATGAGTGGAGAAGAAAATAGAAACACAAGCCCAAGAAGAATTTCTGTAAACATTACTCGAGAAAGGAAAGAATACACATATGCATTTATGTATCACATTACTCAACTACCAACTCAAGCTTTCACACTTTCTACATGCAAGTGCGTGTATGTGTGTGTGTGTGTCTTATACAGCCTAACAACAATAAAGAAATTGAAGAAAAAAATCAAAAGCTTAGAACTGTTGGCCCAACAAGACGGGCAAGCAATAAAAGTTACTTAAAAGAAAGAAGCATAGAGTTAACTGCAAAGTACCAACAACTAGGGAATGATACAAAAACGAAATCACCATATGTTTATGCGAATGTAGAGCAGAGATTTTTTTGTTTTGTTTTTTGCTTATGGGCATATACTCGACCCATGTGTCTGAGTGTCTTTGAGTGTATTTTGTATATTTATGTTTTATATATGTATAAAATATATAAAGTTTTCTATGTGTATAAAGACATTTATATATAAAAGAGCTCTAGTTCAAGCTGTGCCATAAACTCTAATGCAGGCCAATATATGTCTGCACTTAAGTTTTGTCCTTTTTATGGTTAAGCACTTTTTAAGAGGTCTGCAGCAAAGAACATTTGCCATGGAAGCATGTCAGCCGAAAGTAGTCTAGCAGCACTTGTTTTTGCAACATTGTCAGTAAATGTTTATGTGTAAAAGAAAGAATGGTAGATGTTTGGGATAACACAAGTTTTAAACAAAAAATAATATTGATTTAAAAAGGTTTGTGATAGAAAAACAAAACCATATGCTTCTTTATATATATATGAACTAAAGAAAATAAGAGACGAGCAAACAATTTTACAGAAATTTTGTACTTGCATCAAGCTACAAAATTCTAAGGAATTTTTGTGCCAAATAAACAGTTTATTATATTTTATTATACCCACCACCGGGGTATATTCATTTATTCATTCTGTTTGCAGCACATCGAAATATCAATTTCTGGCCCTACAAAGTATATATATATTTCGGATTGTAGCAAAATTCTAAGACGATTTACGAAGTCCGTGTGTCTTTCCGTCTATCCGTTTGTCCGCCCGTCTGTTGTAATCACTCTAGAACCTTCAAAAATTGAGATATTGAGCTGAAATTTGGCACAGATACGTCTTTTTGATGCACGTTGGTTAAGTTATTAAACAGGCTAAATCGGACCTTATTTGGATATAGCTGCTATATAGACAGATGCCCGATAAAGGGTATAATGCCCATATTTCTCATCCGATTTTGCTGAAATTTAAAACAGTGAGTATTTTAAGGCTTCCCGACAGCTGACCCAAATATGGTTCAGATCGGACTATATTTAGATAGACCGATCTCCCGATAAAGGGTCTGAAGGCCATAAAAGCTTTATTTTTTATCTGATTTCGCTGAAATTCGGAATAGTGCGCAATTTTAAGCCTCCCGACATTTGACTCAAATATGGTACAGATCGGACTATATTTAGATATAGCTGCCATATAGACCGATCTCCCGATTAAGGGTCTGAAGGCCATAAAAGCTTTATTTATTACCCGATTTCGCTGAAATTCGGAATAGTGCGCAGTTTTAAGCCTCCTAACATCGAAATATAGACCGATCTCAAAAATGGTACAGAGAGGTCTATATTTAGATCCAGCTGTCATATAGACCGTTCTGCCGATAAAGGGTCTGAAGCCCATAAAAGCTTTTTTATTACCCGATTTCGCTGAAATTTGCAACAGTGAGTTATTTTAAGCCTCCCAACATTCGACCCCAATATGGTTCAGATCGGACTATATTTAGATAGACCGATCTCCCGATAAAGGGTCTTAAGGCCATAAAAGCTTTATTTTTTATCTGATTTCGCTGAAATTCAGAATAGTGCGCAATTTTAAGCCTCCCGACATTTGACTCAAATATGGTTCAGATCGGACTATAATTAGATATAGCTGTCATATAGACCGATCTGCCGATATGTAATGTCCCGCTTGGGAATGGATGAATTTATATTGAGTTTGATCATCTTAAAATCTATCTAGAAAGTAGGACTGTGGGAGCCATTGAAAGACTAGCAGTCAGCCGGGGGGGAGTTCGGATCCTCCTCTAAATAGATCTGATTCCATTACAAGTCATTATTATAGACTCCCGATAAACCAGTTTGAACTTTATATGGACTGCTCTGATTATATACAAAAGATCCCCCAATATAATCATAGATATAACTAGATTTGATAGTGAGAGGATATACTTTGGAAAACAATTTGTTAAATTCTCTCAAGATGTTCTGAGGGATGCCTCATTACCCTCGCCAACCTTCGTTCTATGTGGCATGAAATTAATCTCTATAGAACCCCAAATACAACCTTCCACCTCAGTGGCTTAGCAAGAAAACTTTAGCAAGAACTCTAGTGATTCATATTGAAATATTTATTTCTAAAATTCATAAAAAAAACTTTTACGGCTATTTTAACCTAGAACTTAGTAGAAATATTCACATGATAAATTCCAGTAGGAAAAATAATTCATATGATCTTAAATATATCAGGGAAATATGTTGGCCCTTAAGGGGCTAAGAAACTAATCTCATTGAATGTAAAAGATACAAAAATACTCCCAACAAGATATAAAAAAAAAGAAAAAAAATGTGCGGTTTAGGAGACTATGAGAGAATCATTTATCAATGAATTTTGTTTTGATCTCCTCAATGGTGCGTAAAAATGAGCAATAGGTGGAATGTAAGTGAAACAATACAAGTGATAAAAAAAAATACTATGTTGTCTCATTGTCTACCATCCACATGGGGGAAAAAAATCAATGCAAAGCAAAAAAAAACAATTTACAACAAATAAACAGGTTACATTTGACTTACCACACATCTCAAATTTGAAGAAGGCCTTCTGCAGAATTGGAGCGGGTTTTTTCTTTTGTTGTTTCAGATGATCGTGTTGCTATGTAAATATGAAGAAATTTGCATTGATTTTAAAGGGAGTGCATGTACCTATAACTAATGATAATTAATTAGCACTAAGAATAAGAAAAAATATGATAATGATGCTCATGATACTTAAACGAAACCCAGCTTAGGTTGGGTTATTGATAAAATGCTTTGTAGAACGCTCATGTAAAGGGTACGTCCATGGGCGTGACAGCTATTTTTCCTTAATGTTGCGGCGATAAAATTATATAATTTCATGTGATTGTCGGGACTGTCTGCACTGGTATCGATGGTGAGTTGCAAGTTAGGAAGGGAAGAATTTACGAAGTGCCCACATTATACAATGGAAACTGGGTTCCTCCTCATGTTAGAGGTGCATTCTCGGATTTTAGAGGTTTATCTTCGCATGTTGGTGGCTTATATTCGGATGAAGGTTTTATGAGGATAGATGTCGCAGTTTTACGAGCTTAGCTGTTGGACAAAAGGCACCTTAAAGTGTGGCGTAATTACGTCTGTGCGTTGCCTCCAATGGATAATTATAAATTATCAGAAAAGCAAACTGGTCATAGGAAATTCTGATTTTGGTGATGTTGCTACCAAAACATGGCTTGCAATCGCATGTAACCTCTTACGTCAGACAAATGGTAGCTTTTCGCTTATAATAGAAGGGCACATGTGGCTCGAAAATACTTTGATGAGGGATGTTAGGAATTTATTTAACCATTTTCTATGGGCCACATCTATATACACGTGTTGCACATTTTCTTCGGTTTAGTCGCTTTCTTCCAGCTTTCTAATATAACAGACTTTTAGAAAATTTCACACAATCGACTTCTTCAAGCTAATAGGAGTTATAGGTGTTATTGTTCTCCTAGGAACCTTATAAAAATCGATGTTTCCTCCTGGTTATAGTAACTTGCGAGTATACGCTTACCCTGTGGGTAAGGCATCTCAAAGAAAAATGTGGTCTCCTCTCGAAAGTGATATATATGGGATGGCACCGTAAATGATTTATTTAGGCTTTCCACTGTTCTTTTAAATTTAAAATCGCGAATATTGAATTAAAATAAGGGAATTCTAGATTCCAAAGATTTTTTTGATTTCTTTACGAGAAAGATTTAAGTTGTGAACTCTTCAAAAGTCGCAGCTAATAGGAAGAACTAAAAATAGCGTGGTTTGTTCGTAACCTTTTCTTCTGCTCACTTAACACCGATAAATCTTTGGTTTTTTCCCTAAGCGTAGTTGCCACTTTCGATAATATGTGGTGAAAATATATGCGAGAAAAAAAAATTATAGCAAAACCCGGTTTTACGTCAATTTATCCTTTAATCCGTATTTATTTAAAAATAACCAAAAAAAATAATTAAAACAATATAAAAACCAACGTACTAAAATATTTTAAGATTTGTTGACTGAATGAAATTTGATGCAAATGACAAAAAACTACTGACAATTATATGACTGTCTGTTTGCGGTACCATACGAAACTCTTTAACAGTGGGCTAAGCGACAAAACTACTAATGAATAAAAGCAGAGTGAAAAAAAACAAAGCAGATAGATAATTCCTCTCCCTGTTTGCACTGTGACAGTTACCATGTGTATCTTCATAGTGGAGAACAAATGTGAACTGAGAAATGTCTCAAATAGAAAAAAATTTGGATGATTAATAGGGTGGTCTGTATTTCACTTGAAAGAAAAAAATTATCCGAACCATAAAAATAACGCCATTACAAATCGCATAATTCTGGTTTAAATTTCAAACAGGAATTAGGAGAAAAAAGCGTTATTTCCTAATATCCTTTGCGTGGAAGGTGCCTATTAATTTGCCATCTAAGTCCTCGAGAATATAATAATGACTTCCGACCTTCTCACGCACGCGGCATTTTATAAATAATGGAGATAACTTAGCGTTAAAACCGCGTTCAAAATTGCTCTGAGCAAAATTTCTGCGCAGGACTTCATCGCCAACATTGAAAGACTCATATCTGACCCGTAAGTTATATTGCCTCTCGTTCCTTTCAAACGCCTCCTTCAAACATTTCCGCAATTTCGTTCTAATGACCTGGAGTTGGTCATCGCGTGACAGCTTGACTGTAGGCTCATCCAAAAGAGAAAATTGTCTCATCAAACCATAAGATGAGGCATGGGTGACCATGTCAAACCCAAAGACAGCGTGATAAGGTGAACATTGGATCGTCTGGTGACAAGAATTGCGAAGTGCACAGCTTATGAAGCTCAACTTTTCGTCCCACTGACGATGATCATCTTTCAAATAGGCCCTGATTCCAGCTATAAGTGACCTATTTACCCTCTCAGAGGCGTTAGCCTGTGGCGAGTAAAGGGCAGTATACGTGTGATTAATTCCATATGAAGTGAAAAAGGCATTTAGTTCGTTAGCCCGGAACTGGCTGCCGTTGTCGCTGACAATAGTTTCTGGAATGCCATAAACATGAAAAATGTCTTTCAACAGAAAATTCTGTATACATGATGAGGTGAACTTTTTGAGTGGGAAAAGCCAATGAAATTTCGTGAGATGGTCAAGCACTATAAGAATTCCTATGTATCCCGTCTTGCTACGTGGATAAGGCCCTAAGATGTCTATGTATAGACGTTGAAAAGGACGAATCGTAATTATCTGCCCGCCCATCGGAGGTTTTAAGACCATATTGGGAGCTTTAGTAGATTTACAGATGTCGCACTGCCGTATATAATTCCGGACGTCTCGCACCAGACCTGGCCAATAGAAATTACGTCTGATCAGCTCAATGGTCTTAAACATGCCACCATGCGCAGAAATAGGAACATCATGTGCCCTCCTAATAACATCCTGACGAAGTCTAAATGGTATCCATAGTTTCCAACTTAGCCCTTCCTGCTCCTCATCGCCGGAATAATGGTCCGTACGGTAATAAACGAATTTATCAACGATCTTCACGTCAGGAAATGTACTAGCATTCCGTAAAATCTTCTCCTTCAAGTCCGTATAATCCTTATCATCAAAGAACTCAGAATCTAAGTCCACCTCTGGCTCAACAACCTCCAGAGATGAGATATCGTCACAGTGAATCCTAGACAAAGCATCCGGGACAACATTATCTCGACCCCTTCTGTGGCTTATGGAGAATCTATAAGGCTGGAGTTTAAAAACCCACCTAGCCAACCTACCGCTAAGGTCCGGTTGCTTCATAAGCCACAGGAGGCTAGAATGATCTGTTATAACTTCAAAATCTTGAAGTTCAAGATAACAGCGAAATTTCTTTATTGCCTCTACAGCGGCCAAGCACTCACGCTCGGTGACGCTGTAGTTGCGCTGTGCCGAGTTGAGCTTCTTGCTCATAAAAGCTATGGGTTTTTCCTCTCCGTTGTCGTCCAGTTGAACCAGGACGGCCCCTATACCTGTATCGCTGGCATCGCAATGCAGATAAAACTTTCTATTAAAGTCCGGGTTGGTCAAAATGGGCGCAGAAGTCAGTAGCGTCTTAATCCTATTAAAAGCCGTCTGGGCTTCATCTGTCCAGGCAAACTTCCTCTTAGTAGACAGAACGTCAGTTATAGGCGAAACCTCTGAGGAAAAGTTCTGGATGAATCGTCTATACCATCCAGCCAATCCCAAAAAGCCTCTTACCTGCCTGAGCGTTTTTGGAATTGGCCAGTTGGTAATCGGCCAAGAATTCCTATGTATCCCGTCTTGCTACGTGGATAAGGCCCTAAGATGTCTATGTATAGACGTTGAAAAGGACGAATCGTAATTATCTGCCCGCCCATCGGAGGTTTTAAGACCATATTGGGAGCTTTAGTAGATTTACAGATGTCGCACTGCCGTATATAATTCCGGACGTCTCGCACCAGACCTGGCCAATAGAAATTACGTCTGATCAGCTCAATGGTCTTAAACATGCCACCATGCGCAGAAATAGGAACATCATGTGCCCTCCTAATAACATCCTGACGAAGTCTAAATGGTATCCATAGTTTCCAACTTAGCCCTTCCTGCTCCTCATCGCCGGAATAATGGTCCGTACGGTAATAAACGAATTTATCAACGATCTTCACGTCAGGAAATGTACTAGCATTCCGTAAAATCTTCTCCTTCAAGTCCGTATAATCCTTATCATCAAAGAACTCAGAATCTAAGTCCACCTCTGGCTCAACAACCTCCAGAGATGAGATATCGTCACAGTGAATCCTAGACAAAGCATCCGGGACAACATTATCTCGACCCCTTCTGTGGCTTATGGAGAATCTATAAGGCTGGAGTTTAAAAACCCACCTAGCCAACCTACCGCTAAGGTCCGGTTGCTTCATAAGCCACAGGAGGCTAGAATGATCTGTTATAACTTCAAAATCTTGAAGTTCAAGATAACAGCGAAATTTCTTTATTGCCTCTACAGCGGCCAAGCACTCACGCTCGGTGACGCTGTAGTTGCGCTGTGCCGAGTTGAGCTTCTTGCTCATAAAAGCTATGGGTTTTTCCTCTCCGTTGTCGTCCAGTTGAACCAGGACGGCCCCTATACCTGTATCGCTGGCATCGCAATGCAGATAAAACTTTCTATTAAAGTCCGGGTTGGTCAAAATGGGCGCAGAAGTCAGTAGCGTCTTAATCCTATTAAAAGCCGTCTGGGCTTCATCTGTCCAGGCAAACTTCCTCTTAGTAGACAGAACGTCAGTTATAGGCGAAACCTCTGAGGAAAAGTTCTGGATGAATCGTCTATACCATCCAGCCAATCCCAAAAAGCCTCTTACCTGCCTGAGCGTTTTTGGAATTGGCCAGTTGGTAATCGATGATATCTTTTCGGGGTCTGCCATGATGCCACCGTTTCCTAAAATGTAGCCTAAATAATTAACCCTCGTCACACAGAAGCTGCTTTTCGAAACGTTAAGCGTTAAATTCGCCTTCCGAAATTGGGAAGCAATTCTGTTAAGGATTTCAAGGTGGGTGTAAAACTCGTCCGATACAACAACAAGGTCGTCAAGGTAACCAAAAACGCAATGTCTTAAATCCGGGGGAATAATTTCATCCATCAGGCGACACATGGTTTGGGGTGCATTGCAGAGCCCAAATGGCATAACCACGAATTGGTACAATGGTCTGCCTGGTATGGTGAAAGCCGTCAGTTCCCTCGATTTATCATCCAAGGGAATTTGCCAGAAGGCGTCCTTTAAATCCAATTTGGATATAATATTAGCCTTCGGAAGCCTGGCAAAAATTCCCTCGATGTTGGCCAACGGATATGCATCCTTTTTAGTCACCGAATTAAGTTTCCGGGCGTCTAGACACAACCTCACTTTATTAGGCTTAAGGACGAGCCGCATAGGCGAGCTCCAAGCCGATGATGACGGTTCAATTACCCCTAGTTTCAACATACGGTCTACCTCCTCAAACATCAACTTCTCCACCGCAGGTGAAACTGGGTAGAACCGTTGTTTTATAGGGGTAACATCCCCTACATCAATCGAATGTCGTATGAGGTTTGTTCTGCCTAGACCCTGAGTCTGAAAATTCGGGAAAAGACCTATTATGGTCTCCAATTGTCCTCGTTGTTCCACGGAAAGTGGGAACAAGTCGTTGCCTGTGTCAATGTCTAAGGATTCACATCTCGGAAAAGAAAGGGGCTGTACTGGCACACTCGAGCCTAATACATCGAAAGAATCTGCAAAATCGGGCAAAAGATTAAAAATTCGCCAAAAGTCTACTCCAAGGATAAGCCTTTGGGAAATTGAAGGTATAATAAATAAGCGGATAGTTATAGTCTTCCCTCTAAACGACATGTCTGTATCTATCCAACCACGAACAGTTTGAGTCGCACCATCAGCGGTTCTTACACAAGATTTACACTTAAAAAAGTTTGGAAAATTTGAAAAGTCATTGGAAGCAAGTTCTCCGCCCACGCAACTAACATTCGCTCCTGTGTCGAGCAGACCGTATTCTTGAAAAGTTAAAAAGGAAACATGAGCATAGTATCTCATATCATTGGGACTCAAGACAATTGTAGAAATACGTAAATCCTTACAAACTTTTCGCATCTTAAAATATCGTCGAAGGCGCAATGTAGATCTCTTTGTTCTCTTCGGAGGAGAAATTGCAGAAACATCAAAAATCTGATCCCTTTTACGCAGATAGATCTCCCATCGCCTATGATATGGTAAACCTGGATAAAGAATTCTAGAAACATCTTTTGTGGAACATCTATTGTCAACATACGGACGTCTCAGGATAGATTTGGGTTGAAAGTCTGGGTTTCTAATTGAAAGGTCATTGTCAGGTAAATTTCTGGGGTTTTCCGATAGTTTCTCGGAAATAGGCTGATCATTTATGGTAGGTCTTTGTTCGAACCTGGAAGATTGAAGTTTTTTGACACTATAGATTTCCTAATGCCACATTTTGAACAATTTGGCTTGTAGGTATCTTTCAACCCGCAACCATAGCAAAAGATTGTGCGCGTTTCCACACAATCATGCCAGTGATGGCCAACACCATCGCAATTCCAACATGTCATGTTACCAACTTTGTGAAATGCCTCAACAAACCTATCTTTCCCCTCATCATCGTGGTTAGGTTCATCATCCAAAGCCTCAAGTTCCGATATATTACGCCGTGGCATATGCTGAACATTAGCAGGACGACTTGTCAAAGACTTACGGACATATTCGTCGTTTAAAAAGTTTTCTCGCTTTTGAACGAGCCTCCTTAGATGCGATAGGGAATTAATCTGGACAAAAAGCAATTCCTGCCTAATATCAGGGCGCAAATTCCTACATAGTATCTCAACCAGCTCGTATTCTGGAACTGGTTCTGGCAACCTATCCATCATAGTAGTAATAGAATCCAAGAAGGCATCAAAGGTTTCACCGACCTTTTGCTTCCGGCCTCGAATTTCTTCCTTAATATCAAAGGGAGATTTGAATTCTTTATATTGACTGCGAATTGCATCGCAAAAGTCATCCCATTGGACAGTTGTCACCCTCTTATGGTATCTCCAAAACCATTCTCTGGCCTTGCCTATCAAAAGGATATTGAGATTCCTACATATGACATTAAAGTCACCTCGAAAATTGTCCTGTGTCAGAGACCTAACGCGATATAAGAATTCGTCCACATTGAGGCCCGTGGAGGAGCCATCGAATTTCAAATTCCAATTCTGTATGATAGACGTGATTTTATCACAAGGGATATTACTTATATTCGGATCAAAGCGGATAGAAGGGTCTACATTCGTGGACTGGGCATTGACATCCCGTATATCGTTAGGCATATCATTCCGGGTATTATCCTGACGACTAGTATTTCCAGAAGGGGTATTCCTTCTCGTACTACCTGGCGGCAAATCCAAACTACGCAATAACCGAGACAAATTCATTTCAATCATGCGATTAATTTCCCCATAATCTACGACAATGGCATTCTCGGTCGGTTGCGAATTCCTAGGAGGGGTGGTCTGACCAGATGTCTGATCCTGATTCACATCAGCTGGAAAGTTAAAACTCGAGTTCTGAGCATCACCCTCATTTCGCGCCGCACTTCGCGTTTTGTAGTGCTTCGATATAGCGCCCCTACCTCTACCAGCACTCGACTTGAATGGAGGATTAGTTTTTGAAACAATAACAAGTTTCCTGAGTTCCTTCAGCTGACAGGGTCTATGACAGATCGGGCATTCCGACATTGTGGAAAGATAAGTTTCAATGCAACTTCGATGAAACGGATGCAAACAGTCATTAACAACCAAACAATCATCTCCTTCATTCATCATTTCCTTACAACCCTGGCAAGAAGAAGGAGCTATGCTGACCTGTTCAGGGACATTCATGGAGGGTAAAGAATGCGGGGGTGTTCTTTCTAAGGACATTTCAAAATCTATTTTTTTTCTCTTTGTATAAAAAAAATATATAAATGACTGCAATTAAGAAAATTGCTATTAGGTGCTGTTCAAATTTTCTTCTAAATTCATAAAAATTTAAGTTTTCTTGCATAAGGTTCACTTGGAAGTAGAAGGGTTAATGTTTTCCAAAGCATATAGGAGAAAAGTACTGGGTTATGGTACCAAAGTTAAATTAAAACATCTCAATGTTGAGTAAACCAGCTGATTGGTTTTGCTCTCGTGTCATCTATTGGTTTATGGTCGATATTTCGGTCTAAGCCAAAATAACGAAATCCTTATAAATCAATAGGCGCTGATAACTAAACTCGCGAAAGAAATAAATGTAATAAAACAGTAGGTAAACACAGATTAAAGACTAATTCAGAACGATCGTAATCTGAGGAAAGTATTTCCAAAATATTAAAGGTTAGAATACTCGACCATTTGGAACCTCAAGTACCTAAAAATCCACTTAAATTTTGAAAAGTATTCAAACAGAATATTTCATGTCACCAAAACAATCAGTAACCTTTGGCTGGTTTTGAAATTTAAACTATTGAACATTAAGAACAAAAAAATAAAAATTTTAGAGCCAAAAGACATAGGTATCTTCAGCCCCACGTTGGGCGCCAAATTATTGTAATGTCCCGCTTGGGAATGGATGAATTTATATTGAGTTTGATCATCTTAAAATCTATCTAGAAAGTAGGACTGTGGGAGCCATTGAAAGACTAGCAGTCAGCCGGGTGGGGTGAGTTCGGATCCTCCTCTAAATAGATCTGATTCCATTACAAGTCATTATTATAGACTCCCGATAAACCAGTTTGAACTTTATATGGACTGCTCTGATTATATACAAAAGATCCCCCAATATAATCATAGATATAACTAGATTTGATAGTGAGAGGATATACTTTGGAAAACAATTTGTTAAATTCTCTCAAGATGTTCTGAGGGATGCCTCATTACCCTCGCCAACCTTCGTTCTATGTGGCATGAAATTAATCTCTATAGAACCCCAAATACAACCTTCCACCTCAGTGGCTTAGCAAGAAAACTTTAGCAAGAACTCTAGTGATTCATATTGAAATATTTATTTCTAAAATTCATAAAAAAAACTTTTACGGCTATTTTAACCTAGAACTTAGTAGAAATATTCACATGATAAATTCCAGTAGGAAAAATAATTCATATGATCTTA
This sequence comes from Stomoxys calcitrans, assembly GCF_963082655.1. Lineage (NCBI taxonomy): Eukaryota > Metazoa > Arthropoda > Insecta > Diptera > Muscidae > Stomoxys > Stomoxys calcitrans. Next base: position 188,069,765 of record NC_081553.1, read on the forward strand.
AATATATCAGGGAAATATGTTGGCCCTTAAGGGGCTAAGAAACTAATCTCATTGAATGTAAAAGATACAAAAATACTCCCAACAAGATATAAAAAAAAAGAAAAAAAATGTGCGGTTTAGGAGACTATGAGAGAATCATTTATCAATGAATTTTGTTTTGATCTCCTCAATGGTGCGTAAAAATGAGCAATAGGTGGAATGTAAGTGAAACAATACAAGTGATAAAAAAAAATACTATGTTGTCTCATTGTCTACCATCCACATGGGGGAAAAAAATCAATGCAAAGCAAAAAAAAACAATTTACAACAAATAAACAGGTTACATTTGACTTACCACACATCTCAAATTTGAAGAAGGCCTTCTGCAGAATTGGAGCGGGTTTTTTCTTTTGTTGTTTCAGATGATCGTGTTGCTATGTAAATATGAAGAAATTTGCATTGATTTTAAAGGGAGTGCATGTACCTATAACTAATGATAATTAATTAGCACTAAGAATAAGAAAAAATATGATAATGATGCTCATGATACTTAAACGAAACCCAGCTTAGGTTGGGTTATTGATAAAATGCTTTGTAGAACGCTCATGTAAAGGGTACGTCCATGGGCGTGACAGCTATTTTTCCTTAATGTTGCGGCGATAAAATTATATAATTTCATGTGATTGTCGGGACTGTCTGCACTGGTATCGATGGTGAGTTGCAAGTTAGGAAGGGAAGAATTTACGAAGTGCCCACATTATACAATGGAAACTGGGTTCCTCCTCATGTTAGAGGTGCATTCTCGGATTTTAGAGGTTTATCTTCGCATGTTGGTGGCTTATATTCGGATGAAGGTTTTATGAGGATAGATGTCGCAGTTTTACGAGCTTAGCTGTTGGACAAAAGGCACCTTAAAGTGTGGCGTAATTACGTCTGTGCGTTGCCTCCAATGGATAATTATAAATTATCAGAAAAGCAAACTGGTCATAGGAAATTCTGATTTTGGTGATGTTGCTACCAAAACATGGCTTGCAATCGCATGTAACCTCTTACGTCAGACAAATGGTAGCTTTTCGCTTATAATAGAAGGGCACATGTGGCTCGAAAATACTTTGATGAGGGATGTTAGGAATTTATTTAACCATTTTCTATGGGCCACATCTATATACACGTGTTGCACATTTTCTTCGGTTTAGTCGCTTTCTTCCAGCTTTCTAATATAACAGACTTTTAGAAAATTTCACACAATCGACTTCTTCAAGCTAATAGGAGTTATAGGTGTTATTGTTCTCCTAGGAACCTTATAAAAATCGATGTTTCCTCCTGGTTATAGTAACTTGCGAGTATACGCTTACCCTGTGGGTAAGGCATCTCAAAGAAAAATGTGGTCTCCTCTCGAAAGTGATATATATGGGATGGCACCGTAAATGATTTATTTAGGCTTTCCACTGTTCTTTTAAATTTAAAATCGCGAATATTGAATTAAAATAAGGGAATTCTAGATTCCAAAGATTTTTTTGATTTCTTTACGAGAAAGATTTAAGTTGTGAACTCTTCAAAAGTCGCAGCTAATAGGAAGAACTAAAAATAGCGTGGTTTGTTCGTAACCTTTTCTTCTGCTCACTTAACACCGATAAATCTTTGGTTTTTTCCCTAAGCGTAGTTGCCACTTTCGATAATATGTGGTGAAAATATATGCGAGAAAAAAAAATTATAGCAAAACCCGGTTTTACGTCAATTTATCCTTTAATCCGTATTTATTTAAAAATAACCAAAAAAAATAATTAAAACAATATAAAAACCAACGTACTAAAATATTTTAAGATTTGTTGACTGAATGAAATTTGATGCAAATGACAAAAAACTACTGACAATTATATGACTGTCTGTTTGCGGTACCATACGAAACTCTTTAACAGTGGGCTAAGCGACAAAACTACTAATGAATAAAAGCAGAGTGAAAAAAAACAAAGCAGATAGATAATTCCTCTCCCTGTTTGCACTGTGACAGTTACCATGTGTATCTTCATAGTGGAGAACAAATGTGAACTGAGAAATGTCTCAAATAGAAAAAAATTTGGATGATTAATAGGGTGGTCTGTATTTCACTTGAAAGAAAAAAATTATCCGAACCATAAAAATAACGCCATTACAGATAAGGGGATTGAAGCCCATAAAAGCTTTATTTATTACGCGATTTCGCTGAAATTTAAAACAGTGAGTTTTTCTGAGCCTCACGATATCCGACCTTAATATGGTTCAGATCGGTTTATAATTGGATATATCGGCCAAAAAGACCAATATTTTGTTTTACAAAGTTGAATAGTGGCATATATATTAGACCACTCAATGTCCGTGCCGAATTTGGGTGCTAAGTTAACCAATTTTCACTGGATTGTGATGGGGTATACTAATTTTGTCATGCCGTATGTAACACTTCGAAAAATGCTCCTGAGACCCCATAAAGTATATATACTCTTGATCGTCATGCCATTTTAAGTCGATCTAGCCATGTCCGTCCGTCCATCTGTCTGTCGAAAGGACGCTAACTTTCGAAGGAGTAAAGCTAGGCCCTTGAAATTTTGCACAAATTCTTTTTATTAGTGTAGGTCGGTTGGGATTGGAAATGGGCCAAATCGACCCATGTTTTGACACAGCTGCTTTATAAACCGATCTTGGGTCTTGACTTCTTAAGCCTCTTGGGAGCGCAATTCTCGTCCTATTCGACTGAAAATTTGCACGTGGTGTTTTGGTATCACTTCCAGCAACTGTGCCAAGTATGATCCAAATCGGTTCATAATCTGGTATAGCAGTCATATAAACCGATTTTGGGTCTTGACTTCTTGAGCCAATAGAGGGCGCAATTCTCATTCGATTTGGCAGAATTTTTGCATGAGGTGTTTTGTTAAGACTTCAAATAACAAATCGGTCTATAACCTGACATAGCTGCCATATAAACCGATCCGGGGTCTTGACTTCTTGAGACTCTAGGGGGCTTCTTTAGCCGCTAGAGGGCGCAATTCTCGTCCGACTTGGCTAAAATTTTGCACTTCGTGTTTGGGTATCACTTCCAATAATTGTGCTAAGTACGGTTCAAGTCGGTCCATGTTTTGATAAAGCTGCCTGATCTTGGATCTTGATTTCTTGAGCCGCTAGAGAGCGCAATTCTCATCCGATTTGGCTGAAATATTGTATGAGGTGTTGAGACTTTCAATAACTGTGCTTAGTATGGCGGACATCGGTATATAACTTGATATAGCTGTTATATAAGCCGATATGGGATCTTGACTTTTGGAGCCTCTAAAGGGCTTCTTGCCGCTAGAGGGCGCAACTCTCATCCGATTTGGCTGAAATTTTGCATAAGGTGTTTTAATGTGTCTTTCAATCAATGTGCTAAGTATGGTGCATATCGGTACATAACCTGATATAGCGGCCATATAAACCGATCTTGGGTCTTGATTTCGAGAGCCCCTAGAGGGGGCAATTCTCGTCCAAATTCACAGAAATTTAGCACATAGTGTTTTGGTATCACTTCCAACAACTGTGCAAAGTATGATCCAAATCGGTTCTTAATCTGGTATAGCTGTCTGGTAAAGCTGTCTTGCATCTTGACTTCTTGAGCCAATAGAGAGCGCAATTCTCTTCCGATTTGGCAGAAATTTTGCGATGTGTTTTGTTGAGACTACCAATAACTGTGCTAAGTATGGCGGAAATCGGTATATAACCTGATATAGGTGCCATATAAACCGATCTGGGATATTGACTTCTTTATCCTCTAGAGAGCTACTTAACCCGCTTGAGGGCGCAATTCTCATCCAATTTTGCTAAAATTTTGCCCTTTTTTATTTTATGTTTTGTGCTTAATTTTTATTTTGTTTTATTTAATTTTTTTATTTATTTTCTTTTATTTTATATTACTTTATATTATTTTATTTTATTTTTTTTTTATTTATTTTATTTTATTTTGTTTTTTTTTATTTTATTTTTCTATTTTATTTTATTTTATTTTTTTTTTTATTTTATTTTATTTTAGTTTAGTTAATTTTTTTAATTTTATTTTATTCTGAGATTGTTACGGGCTCGAATTACCAGCTATGTAGCCCCTGTGATATCACAATGGAAACAATGTCTCTGTTTGCTTAACCCCCTCCTTTGGAAATAAGAAAAATTCTGCCCTTTTTGAGGCATCTGCCAGGCTGCCAGTAACACTTTCGTTTTGTCTTGATGTTACACTGGACATGTCCAGTCCACAATTTGACTTCTCCATTTAATGCCATCATTCTTGTTTTATTGAATTTTTCTTTTTCTCTTGATTTTTACCACTTGTTTCGAGTTGAATTCATTCGATTTCATTTCCTTTATTTGTTCATTGAAACATTTTCTTAACTGAGAAAACGAAGCATACCAGTGGGCCTCTTGATGCGAATCATTCAGACCGTTTTGAGGCTTCTGCATATTTTTTTCCATTTTGAACACTGAATCCCTTTCACGTATTGTTGTGTGGTGCGGCTAAGGTGGGGTGGCAAACAAAAGCGTAGCGTGCCACAATGTCTGACAGTTGTTGATAAATTTCAATTATAAACACTCAATGGGGTCCCTGCTACATGGCTAAAACATCCGCTTTATTTTACATTTCTTTCTTTCCTTTTCTCCCTTGGCGTTTGTTTGGCAATTTCGTTATTCCAATATGGCTTTTGAAGTGACACAAAACTTTCATTATCTTGTCCTTCGAATTTGCATGAGTTCGTGATGTGAATGAAATTTGAGATTTTCTTTATGGATGGGAGATTTCGGTAATGGTTGACTTCAATACATAAAATCGATTATAACGATTGGCTTTGGAAATTCTTATTGAATAAATATTTGTCAATGGACTTAAAAATCGCAAATACTTGCCAATTATTATGGACACCCACATAAATGATGGGGAGGTCTTGGCAAATTCTTTGAACTTGGGAGGCTAAAGTTTTTAATGTGATTTTGTTTATGTTTGCCTAATTTTTGTGAGAATTAGGACCCCCTGTGGTAAACATGGAAATTAAAGAAGAGGAGAATGAAAACCCTATTCAGCATGGCTGAATTTTAGTTTTCCCCTAGGACAACTTTATTCTGCTGTGATGAATTTCAGTTTTCCCCCCAAGGGGGAAACCTTATTCAGCCAGGCTGAATTTCAGTTTCCCCCAAGGAAAACCTTATTCAGCCAGGCTGAATTTCAGTTTCCCCCAAGGAAAACCTTATTCAGCCAGGCTGAATTTCAGTTTCCCCCAAGGAAAACCTTATTCAGCCAGGCTGAATTTCAGTTTCCCCCAAGGAAAACCTTATTCAGCCAGGCTGAATTTCAGTTTCCCCCAAGGAAAACCTTATTCAGCCAGGCCGAATTTCAGTTTCCCCCAAGGAAAACCTTATTCAGCCAGGCTGAATTTCAGTTTCCCCCAAGGAAAACCTTATTCAGCCAGGCTGAATTTCAGTTTCCCCAAGGAAAACCTTATTCAGCCAGGCTGAATTTCAGTTTCCCCCAAGGAAAACCTTATTCAGCCAGGCTGAATTTCAGTTTCGCCCAAGGAAAACCTTATTCAGCCAGGCTGAATTTCAGTTTCCCCCAAGGAAAACCTTATTCAGCCAGGCTGAATTTCAGTTTCCCCCAAGGAAAACCTTATTCAGCCAGGCTGAATTTCAGTTTCCCCCAAGGAAAACCTTATTCAGCCAGGCTGAATTTCAGTTTCCCCCAAGGAAAACCTTATTCAGCCAGGATGAATTTCAGTTTTCCCCTAGGAAAACCTTATTCAGCCAGGCTGAATTTCAGTTTTCCCCTAGGAAAACCTTATTCAGCCAGGCTGAATTTCAGTTTTCCTTAGGGAAAACCTTATTCAGCCAGGCTGAATTTCAGTTTTCCTTAGGGAAAACCTTATTCAGCCAGGCTGAATTTCAGTTTTCCTTAGGAAAAACCTTATTCAGCCAGGCTGAATTTCAGTTTTCTTTAGGGAAAACCTTATTCAGCCAGGCTCAATTTCAGTTTTCCTTAGGGAAAACCTTATTCAGCCAGGCTGAATTTCAGTTTTCCTTAGAGAAAACCTTATTCAGCCAGGCTGAATTTCAGTTTTCCCCCAAGGAAAACCTTATTCAGCCAGGCTGAATTTCAGTTTTCCCCCAAGGAAAACCTTATTCAGCCAGGCTGAATTTCAGTTTTCCCCCAAGGAAAACCTTATTCAGCCAGGCTGAATTTCAGTTTTCCCCCAAGGAAAACCTTATTCAGCCAGGCTGAATTTCAGTTTTCCCCCAAGGAAAACCTTATTCAGCCAGGCTGAATTTCAGTTTTCCCCCATTGAAAACCTTATTCAGCCAGGCTGAATTTCAGTTTTCCCCCAAGGAAAACCTTATTCAGCCAGGCTGAATTTCAGTTTTTCTTAGGGAAAACCTTATTCAGCCAGGCTGAATTTCAGTTTTCCCCCAAGGAAAACCTTATTCAGCCAGGCTGAATTTCAGTTTTCCCCCAAGGAAAACCTTATTCAGCCAGGCTGAATTTCAGTTTTCCCCCAAGGAAAACCTTATTCAGCCAGGCTGAATTTCAGTTTTCCCCCAAGGAAAACCTTATTCAGCCAGGCTGAATTTCAGTTTTCCCCCAAGGAAAACCTTATTCAGCCAGGCTGAATTTCAGTTTTCCCCCAAGGAAAACCTTATTCAGCCAGGCTGAATTTCAGTTTTCCCCCAAGGAAAACCTTATTCAGCCAGGCTGAATTTCAGTTTTCCCCCAAGGAAAACCTTATTCAGCCAGGCTGAATTTCAGTTTTCCCCCAAGGAAAACCTTATTCAGCCAGGCTGAATTTCAGTTTTCCCCCAAGGAAAACCTTATTCAGCCAGGCTGAATTTCAGTTTTCCCCCAAGGAAAACCTTATTCAGCCAGGCTGAATTTCAGTTTTCCCCTAGGAAAACCTTATTCAGCCAGGCTGAATTTCAGTTTTCCCCTAGGAAAACCTTATTCAGCCAGGCTGAATAAGGCTGAATTTCAGTTTTCGTTGTGGAAAACCTTATTCAGCCAAAACCTTATTCAGTTGAATTTCAGTTTTCATATTCTTCTCTTGCAAAGCATGTTTCTGAAATGAATGATTTATTATATCTAACATTAAAGGTAAAAAAATAATGCTGGAAAAACTTATAGACTGTCTTTTTTTCACTCCTTCATTAGCTGCGAAATATTGAGCTGTGGCTCTTCTCAGTAATTACTTAATAATGAGTTGGCGAAAATAGTCTTCAAGCTCAGAGGGCTTTGTTATTAACAACATGAACATGAAGGGAGACCACATATCAAACATGACATTGTCTTTTAAGAAACACCACACGCTCACGCACACACACACAAAAGTCAATATTTCCCTTATTTTTGCTCTTCAGTAATTCCTAGAGCTAGGAGTTCTTTGTTTAGTAAACATATGCGCTGTTGAAAAAGCTTCACGCTATGCCAACTTGTCATAGATTGTAGGCGTTTTGCAAACAGTGGTAGCTTTTTTTTTATACCCTACATCGATGAACGGGGGTATATTCATTTTGCTATTCCGTTTGCAACACATCGAAATATCGATTTTCGACCCTATAAAGTAGTCATATTTTTATACCCACCACCATAGGATGGAGTATCCATTTCGACCTTACAAAGTGTATATATTTCGGATCGTCGTAAAATTCCACGTTGATTTACCCATGTCCGTGTGTCTGTCCGTCCGTCCGTGTGTCCCTCATTTTTAATCACGCTACAGTTTTTAAAATTTGAGATACTGATCTGAAATTTTGCACAGCCTCGTATATCTTTCATACGCAGGTTAAGTTCTTGAATGGGCCAAATCGGACTATCTTTGGATATAGATCCCATATAAGACCAATGTGGCGATTTAGGGTCTTAACCCCGTCAACGCCGCAGTTTTTGTCCGATTTCGCTGAAATTTGAATCACGAAGTTGTACTAGGGGCCATAAAAGTCACAATTATTATCCGATTTTGCTGAAATCTGAAATAGTGATTTGATTAAAGCCTCCGGACATCTGACTCAAATATGGTTCAGAACAGACTATATTTAGATAAAGCTGTCATATAAACCGGATCTGCCGATTTGGGGTCTTAAGTCCATAAAAGCCGCCATTATTATCCGATTTCGCTGAAATTTAAAATGGTGAGTTAATATAAGCCTCCCGACATCCGACCCAAGTATTGTTCAGATTGGACTGTATTCAGATATAGCTGCCATATAGACCGATCTCCCGATTAAGGGTCTGAAAGCCCATAAAAGCTTTATTTTTCAACCGATTTCGCTGAAATTTGAAACATTAAGTAGTTTTAGGCTACCCTTCGTCCGACCCAAATAAAGTTGAGATCAGACTGTTGTTTTTGTTGTTGTAGCCGTTTCTTGTGTTCTATCTTTCGTCTGCTTGATTCTGTTGAGTGTCAAGACCAAGGAACTCTACGACTAAAATGGGGTGCGTCCACAGGGATCTGGTTCTGAGTCGAGTGGGTCTGGCCGGGCAGTTAAACAGGTGACGTGTATCGTGCGGTCCCTGGTTACAATCGGGACATACATCTTGCACGACGGCATCAATCCTAGCTCTGTGCGAATTGAGGCGGCTGCATCTGCCGGAACGTAATTGGGCCAGAACTACTCTGGTTTGCCGGGGAAGATCGATATCTTCGGGTGCAATGGGTGGCACTCTTTCTCCAAGGACTACATTCACCCGGTAGCCAATTACCGCATCTGCTACCGTGTCTGCATGAATGTTGTTTAAACCCGCTTGACATGCTGCTTGATCTAGAGGTTCTCTCTAGTAGCGCTGAACCTCACGCTCTAGATCGTGTAGATCTACCTTAAGGCTTCTGGGCGGTGGGTATCTATCCACAAGATGATGATTTGGATGGTTTCTGCGACAACTGCTCCAAAGGTATTGCTTGGACAGCATGTAGTTATGTCTTCGGACTGGTAGGATCTTTGTCTCCTTATGGAGGTGGTCCACATGAGAACTGAGGAGACAGCCCGTCGCAGTTCGGAGGGCGGCATTCTGACAGATCTGAATATTATTCCAATGCGTGTCACAAAGTTGACGAGACCACACTGGCGCTGCACAACTTACCACAGACCGGCCAATTGCCTTGTACGTGGTCAACAAGGTTTCTTTGTCTGCACCCCAAGTGCTGCCAGCAAGTGACTTGAGGACCTTGTTTCTACTTTTGACTTTATTGCAGATTGCTGTGGCATGTGAGGAGAATGTGTAAGAGCTGTCAAATGTGACGCCAAGTATTTTGGAACACTTGATGGTCGGATCATTTCTCCATCGACCATCACAGTCAGCTCAGTATTCATCTCACGCGTATTTGTAGTGAAAAATATGGCTGAAGATTTGGTGGCGGATATCTTCAGATTTCTTGCAGCGAAATATGAGGCAAGCTCGTTGAGGTAGACGTTCAACCTATCGCAGATGTCATCAATGGGTTGGGGCCTGATGCCATGATCGTACAATCGTCCACATTTGATACGATCTCTATTCCGTCTGGAGGGGGTGGAATGGAGGATAGGTAGAGGTTAAACAGTGCCGGAGATATCACCCCACCTTGGGGAACTCCCTGTTTCACTCTACGGTGTTTCGACTTCTTATCCCTAAATTCCACAAATAACTGGCGACCACACAGATAATTCGCGACCCATCGTTTCAAGCCAGGCTGGAGGGACGTGTTGGCGATGTCCTCAAATAATTTGGCATGGCTGACCGTGTCGAATGTTTTCGATAGGTCCAGTACCACGAGGATCGTCCTATCACATGGCCTGGGCTGATTGAAGCGACGGCAAATGTGTGCGGTGATGGCATGCAAAGCTGTTGTTGTGCTGTGCAGTCTCCGAAATCCATGTTGATGTTAGGCGAATGAAAATTCTCCTGCGAGGCTCGAGAGGAGTAATGCCTCAAGCGTCTTTGCCACTGGTGAGAGATGGGAGATCGGTCTGTACCACTCCCCCAAACTCGGGTCTTTAACAGCCTTCAGTAGCGGAATCACTCTGCCTATTTTCCAGACATCGGGAAGAGTGTTCAATGACAGGTTGAGGACAGTGGTAAGGTACTCAACTCCAGGTGAATCCAGATTCTTCAACATCAATGTAGAGATTCCTTCGGAGCCCAACGCCTTAGAAGATTTGGCGCCACGGATGACATTCGTAACTTCGCCCACGGTAAATTGTGATGGCTGTTCATCGGCTCGGAGACCACAAATACGGCGAATGGCTCTCCTCCTTGCCCTGTCTCTCTGGGGATGCGCAATAAATTAACGGTTAAACAACCTGTCGCATCTCTTCGGATTAGTCACGGTTATTTCGCCAAAAGTGACTGAGGTCCTGTCATCCCGTCTACCGGGGTTCGAGAGTGACTTAACAGTAGCCCGCAGTTTGCCTACGCCAGTGCCTAAGTTACATTGCTCCAAGTGTTCCAGCCACAAATTCCGCTTATGTTCGTTGACTACCCTGTTTATTTCCAGATTCAGCTCGCTGATTCTGGGTTTAGCGGGGTCCATAGCACGAATCCCATCACGCTCGTCTGCGAATACCACTGCTTGCGCCGGGAAATTGGGCCGCACTTGGGGTATTCGACCGGCTGGTATAAAGCGAGCGGCTGCTGCGTTAATGATGTCTCGGAATTTCCTCTCGTCCACAAGCACATCAGCAGTTCACTGAAGCGGCGATTGGTATACTCTCTGAAGCCAGTCCAATCGGCCTTCTTATAATTGATAAACGTCCGACGCTCAGAGGTTATAGTAAGAATTATGGGGAGGTGGTCTGACCCCAAAGAGATGACGGCTTGCCAGGATACGTCACTCAGGGGATGCAATGGAGATGTCTGCCGAGCTGTTGCACCTCATCATAATCCTAGTGGGGCCATCCTCATTCACCATGCAAAACGTGGAGCTATCAATCTCCTCTGCCAAAGCTATGCCACGCTGGTCGTTACCTTGGGAAAAATGCCATGTAGTGTGATAAGATCAGACTGTATTTAAATATAGCTGTCATATAGACCGATGTGCCGTTTCTGAAGCTCATAAAAGCTTTATTTATTACCAGATTTTGTAGAAATTTTAAATAAAAAATTAAACAGTGACATGCTTATTAGACCACTCAATGTCCGTGCCGAAAACGGCTGCATAAGTTATACAATTTTCACCAGATTGTGACGAAAGGGTGGTGGGTATCCAAAGTTCGGCCCGGCCGAACTTAATGTCTTTTCACTTGTTTCATTTCTTAATGAAGCATTCCATCTTTAGTGAGTAGTCTTAAGATTATCTTCAAGAGTGACATAAGCATCATTAGAGAGCATTACCAGTTTTCTCCTACGAACAATTAAGTTTCAAGAGTTGTGAAAAGACAGCCTACGCAAATAGACTTGCAAGCTGTATCCCAATTTTGAGATAATAATAAAAATGACTTAATTCCTTTGGTTCTGCGTGGCGTGTTGCTCCAACAGCAGTGTACACCATAAGGCATAAATCAAGTCTATAACTAGAAGTTGTGATGATTTTCAGAAAAATCAACAGCAAAGGCCAAAGTCCCTGAATAGCAACAAACAAATACTAAAATATTACAAAGTTTAATTTAATTTTAAAAATATTTTAAACAAATTGCAGCTTCTTTTTCTCACTCTTTCCTTTCACTCTAGTAACAGCTTTTAAATTGTCAATGTGTTTTCACTAGCAGTGATGTCTGTAGTATTAGTGGCTTTATATGCCACCCCACCGCCTTGTTGCTTTTAGAGCACTCCTCCTTTTTAAGTTGGCACTGTTCACACCCTTTGTAATTAATGAAGTAGCTGTGAAAAGCATAGACTATCATCACTAGTTTGAAAGTTTCCTTACTACCCTTATTGCAGCTCGTCATGACTGCATGAATGCCAGTGATAATTAAGCTGTCACTATGGCTTTCGTCATGAAAAATTTTCATTCACACTTAAGTGCACTGCCCAAGGTAGTAAATCATCTTTGGTGCAGTGAAACATATTCTCCAGCAATGCTTGAAATCAGTTCCTGGTAATTAATTTCTGCTAAGTAGTTGCTGTGTACTATTTCACAGAATGATGGGTTCCTTGGAAAATAATTATTAAATAAAAATTAATGAAGGGTATTTGAGATGATGGAAATAGCAAAACATTAGCATTGCTATTTAGTTGAAGAAATTGTGTGTTGGAAAGTTTAGAGCAATGGAGCAATTAGTTTAATGTTCCTTTAAAAAGTATTTCGTATTTTTTGTTAAAAAATACTGCTAAAGTGGTTCCTCCATTAAGCAGAACAAAGGCGTATTGAGATGACTTCGACTGCATTACAGCACTGTTCCTTGTAGACCTGAGAAGGAAATGGAAACTCCGAAGGACAAAGAAATTATGGGGAAGAGAATCACAAATGCCCCAAATGACTCCCCAAAGTCTGCATATATTGGGTTGCCCAAAAAGTTATTGCGGATTTTGATAAATGAAAGTAAATGCATTTTTAATAAAACTTAGAATGAACTTTAATCAAATATACTTTTTTTAAAATTTTTTTCTAAAGCAAGCTAAAAGTTACAGCTGATAACTGACAGAAGAAAGAAAGCAATTACAGAGTCACAAGCTGTGAAAAAATTTGTCATCGCCGACTATATGAAAAATCCGCAATTACTTTTTGGGCAATCCAATAGATAAGAGTGTTACTATGCTATTTGAGCTATATCATGTTATGCACCGATTGGGGCCGTCGTTACAGATCTCCAAAATCCAAACCAAGTAGGCTTTTGGACACCTGTAACGACGAGTTTTCTCCGTTAGCCGGGGTAAGGCTCGCGGGGGAAGGGTTCGCCACAGAAACATATATTTGGATGGATAGGACTCCTTGGCGACTGAGTGGAGACCTGCATCGGTACTCCTGGGCCATAAGCAGGGGTAAGGCTCGTGGGGGAAGGGTTCTCCCCAGAAATATACATTTGGATGGATAGGTACTCCTACGCCTGCGTGGAGACCTGGATCGATGCTTCTGGGTCGGTGATAAAGTCCTGCTCCGGGCGAATTCGGCGAAGACCTCGATCGATACTCCAACTAACACGGGAACTCTGACTTCTCCTCGGCTTTGGAATGCCGGCTGAGACCTGGGTCGGTACTCCGGTGTTTATGAAGGCTCCGACTCCACTATCTGTGCTGTGATTCCCGCGGAGATCTGATCAGTACTCCGGTCCGTGGGTACTGTCTGCTCCGGGGATGGGGTTCGGGTCAATGATCGCCACTAGAGGATGAGGTCTAAGGCTGCGCGACAAGGTCGGAGTGGGACTTTCCCCAGCGAGGAAGAATGGGAAAGGGAATCACAAATGCCCTAAATGACTCCCCAATGTCTGCAAGAGCTCAACAACGACCGCCATTGTGATACCCAGAACAAGGTTGTCTGTAAAAATGTTGTAGAAGCCTCTTCAATAGAAGAGGCTCAGAAGAGATCCTGTATTGAACTATGCAGTTCCCTAGAATATACTAGAATATCTGAGGCCTCTAAGCCACCAATTATAGGGGGTTTTTAAGAAGTCCAAAACCGAAGTCTCAAGTAGGATACCACTAGAAATGCAAATTTTGCCCATGACCATTCCACTAAGAAACCAGCGCTAACTTCTCACATATCAATGAATGCAGTCCGATTCATGTTTAAGCTTAATGAGCATCCTTATTATAGCCGAGTCCGAACGGTTTGCCGCAGTGCGATACCTCTTTGTAGAGAAGTTTTACATTGGCATAGTACCTCACAAATGTTGCCAGCATAAGGAGCGGAAAACCACCGCTGCATCACCTTCTGATGTCCTCGCCAGGATTCGAACCCAGGCGTTTAGCATCGTAGGAGGACATGCTTACCTCCACGCTACGAAGGCCTTGCATTTTTACCATCTGATGCGTTTCATTTAATGCTACACCTTATGCCTCAGGACAATGGTGTGAGTTTAAGGTAGCTGACTCTTTAGTCATGCGTCGGCCATGTACACTGTGTTATCCTTAATACACAAGGTAGTGTTGATTACACATTGCCCGAGGGGCTTTTTGATAAAACGTAGTGTACCTCTATTCCCGGTAGAATCGATTGGAACTACAATATCCATGGTAATAGAAGTTACAGTGACTGCTAAACGGATGATTTCAAACTGGTTCCACTGTAGTGTGTATCAGGCGGAAATCCTTGCAACTAAAAAAGTGGTGGAGTGGCTAAGATGCTATGTCATAACGACAACTGGCATAAATATCTTCTCCCAGGCAGCCATTGTCGCAGATCTCTCAACGAGATGGCTGAACAGTTCAAAATTCACCTGTTCTGGGTGCCGGGCCACACAGATATCCCAGGGAATTGTATAGCGGACGAGCTTGCGAGACTAGGAACTACCTTTCATACTGGAATCTGTGGGTATGCCTCTAGCGACATGTAAGCTTAGTTTTCAGCACTAGGCCCGAAGGACAACGAATAATAGATGGTCACAAAAGAGGGGGCTGTGAGCATTCCAAAACTATGTGGCCTAATCTAGACGCGAAGAGGTCTAGCAGTTTGCAGTTGCTAGAACAGACGCTAAGTCTTCTAGATCAGGGATGGAGGGCAATGAGTGACAGGTGGTTACAAATGGCGGGTAGTGAACATTCCAATGTTATTTGGCCCAAATGAGACTTGAAGAGTTCTAGCGCTTTGCTGTCATTAGAACAGACCCCTTAGTCATTGTGTCCGTCCGATAGACCCCTTTTTCGATTACTGCCCCATTCAAGAGTTGGAGAATGTCGAGCACCTTTTACTGTACCACAATTGTGAAGAGAAGACAATGGATGGTAGGTGAACAAATTTTTCTGCTCCTCAATTCCCTCCAGGGTCTTAGTTCTCTTGTTATTCCGAAGGCTTGTAGATACCGGAGTTAGCATACTCGCACCGCTGAGAATTTCTTCTCGGTCTATATGGTTCCCACCGGAGGAGGCAACCGTAGCGCTGAGGTTAGCATGTCCGCCTATGACGCTGAACGCTTGGGTTCGAATCCTGGCGAGACCATCAGAAAAAATTTTCACCGGTGGTTTTCTCCTCCTAATGCTGGCAACATTTGTACCATGCCATGTAACACTTCTCTCCAAAGAGGTATCGCACTGCGACACGCTGTTCGGACTTGGCTATAAAAAAGAGGCCCCCCTATCATTGAGCTTAAACGTAAATCGGACTGCACTCATTGATATGTGAGAAGTTTGTCCCTGTTCTCTAGTGGAATGTTCATGGGCAAAATTTTCAATTTGCAATAGGTTTCAAGGACAGAATCTTCCTTAGCCTATAGGCCTCAGATGTATCCTCCACAAAGCTGCAGAATTCTAACCAGGATTTGTTCTGAGCCTTTCTCAGCTCGTCCTTATATATTTCTTAGCTCGGCCTTATAGATGTCCCAATCGTGTGGTGCTCTTGTGACTTTTGCTCTGTTGAAGAGTTTTCTGCAGTCCTTCCTTAGACCAACCAGCTCTGGAGCTCACCATGGCGGTCGCTGTTTGTCCCTTGGCTTGGCACTAAGACATGCCGACACAAGCGATTCATTCAGGGCCTTCGTGATCCACTTGACCGCTATGTCTATATCCTCCGTAGTTTCCACTTCTTTTTCTGCTCTAGAAGGCATAGACGTGCAGAATTTGTGCCGAAATTTATACCAATCCGCCTTTCTTCTGTTTAGACGAGGGACCACTTTTGCAGTATATTCTCCAATGCTGAAACTATTGGTTGCCCAAAAAGTAATTGCGGATTTTTCATATAGTCGGCGTTGACAAATTTTTTCAACAGCTTGTGACTCTGTAATTGCATTCTTTCTTCTGTCAGTTATCAGCTGTTACTTTTAGCTTGCTTTAGAAAAAAAGTGTAAAAAAAATATATTTGATTTAAGTTCATTCCAAGTTTTATTAAAAATGCATTTACTTTCTTTTAAAAAATCCGCAATTACTTTTTGGGCAACCCAATAATGTAATGACGATCAGAGAAGCTGTGGTTATCCCATACTTCCCAGTCGTATTCTTCCACTTATATAATCCGATACAAAGGTAATATCTAGTACCTTCTGCCTGTTCCTGGTAATAAAGGTCGGTTTATCCCCTTTATTACAAATCGCAACTTTTATTATATTCGAAAAGCTGGCCACCCCTTTCGTTGACATCCAAACTTCCAATTTCTGGTGATGTGCATTAGCATCACTTCCCACAATGAGGCTTATCTTCCCTGCAGAAGCGGCTTACCAGCGACTTAAGGTTTGAAGGCGGCATCTCTGAATCGTGTGCCATATATAGGGAAGCCAACCGGTAATGAGACTTGTTTATTTCAAGGCTGGCTACTACTAAATCTTCAGTGCTTAGGGACGGTAGAAGAAAAACATTTCGACAATTCTTTGCAAAATACAGGCCTTGCGTCCCCCAAGTAGTTTAAATCCTGGAATTATGAGTCCACAAACCATTCCTCCACACACCCATGGTTACTGGATAAGAACCACGTCAAATCTCACTGCCATCAGGAGGAACTTTAGTGCCGCCGAAGCGGCCTTACAAGGGGATATTCACCTCATAACACATATATGTGCACATAACTGTTTTATGGTTTTAACATGCCCCCCCCCAAAAAAAAAAAAAAAAAAAAATCTGGCTACGTCCCTGCTGACAGTCCAAAACCCTAACGTAACCTAATTTCAATTGAAAATTTATGTTTCCTAACAAAATTTCGATGAAAACTCTTGTAGGGAACTCATATAAAATTCATTATCCTATTTTATTGCCCAATTTCCCTAATGCCACATATGGCATGCTTTCATTTAGGCAAAAACAAAAACGAAGTAAAAAAAAATCTAAAACAATTTCTCTTCATTTAATTTCAAACTTTGTAATTCTAACTTGATTTTATTAAAAACAAATTCTCAGTTGAATATCCCTTCCCCAAAAAACATTGCCCAACGAAAACGCAAAAGAAATTTCATTAAAAAATGGAAAAAGTTTGCTACGCTTCTTCATTTAGAATTTTTATAGCCTACACCACTGCTGTGGTACAGGGTATTATGACTTTGTGAATTTGTTTGAAACACCCAAAAGGAAGAGAGATAGAGCCAATGATAAGTATACCGATCGATCCAGAATCACTTTCTGATTCGATTTAGCCATGTCCGTCTGTCTGTCCGTCCGTCTGTCTGTCCATCTGTCCATGTTAATTTGTGTACAAACTACAGGTCGCAATTTTCATCCGATCGTCTTCAAATTTGGTACAAACATGTTTTTCAGCCTAGAAACGAAGCCTATTGAAATTGGAAAAAAACTGTTTAGATTTGGATATAGCTCCCTTATATATGTTCGTCCGATTTGCAGAAATAATGCAATAAAATGATCATTTGTTAACCGATTCTCTCGAAATTTGGCAGAAAGGGTTTTCTAATGACTCTCGGCATTAGTGGTGAATTTCATAGAAATCGATTCAGGTTTAGATATAGCTGGCATATATGCATATCGCCCGATTTTCACTCCTAGAGCCATTGTAAGCGCATTTATTGACCAATCTTTCCAAAATTTTGTACAACGCCTACCTCAACGACTACCTCAATATATGAGAAGTTTGTTCGTAATCGGTTCAGATTTAGATATAGCTCCCATATATATGTTCGTCCGATTTACAGTAATAATGCAATAAAATGGTCATTTGTTTACCGATTCTCTCGAAATTTGGCAGGAGGGATTTTCTCTTGACTCTCAATATTACTGGTGAATTTCATGGAAATCGGTTCAGATTTAGATATAGCTCTTATACATATATATAGCCCGATTTTCACACCTAGAGCCATTGCAAGCGCATTTATTGACCAATCTTCCCAAAATTTTGTACAACACCTTCCTCGACGACTACCACAATATATGAAAAGTTTGCTTGAAATCGGTTCAGATTTAGATATAGATCCCATATATATGTTTGTCCGATTTGCAGTAATAATGCAATAAAATGGTCATTTGTTAACCGATTCTCTCGAAATTTGGCAGGAGGGATTTTCTCTTGACTCTCAATATTACTGGTGAATTTCATGGAAATCGGTTCAGATTTAGATATAGCTCTTATACATATATATAGCCCGATTTTCACTCCTAGAGCCATTGCAAGCGCATTTATAGACCAATCTTTCCAAAATTTTGTACAACGCCTTCCTCAACGACTACCTCAATATATGAGAAGTTTGTTTGAAATCGGTTCAGATTTGGATATAGCTCCCATATATATGTTCGTTCGATTTGCAGTAATAATGCAATAAAATCGTCATTTGTTAACCGATTCTCGCGAAATTTGGCAGAAAGGATTTTTTATGGCTCTCGAAATTACTGGTGAACTTCATAGAAATCGGTTCAGATTTAGATATACCTCTCATATATATATATATATATAGTCCGATTTTCACACCTAGAGCCATTGCAAGCGCATTTATAGACCAATCTTCCCAAAATTTTGTACAACACCTTCCTCGACGACTACCACAATATATGAGAAGTTTGCTTGAAATCGGTTCAGATTTGGATATAGCTCCCATATAAAGGGTGATTTTTTTGAGGTTAGGATTTTCATGCATAAGTATTTGACAGATCACGTGGGATTTCAGACATGGTGTCAAAGAGAAAGATGCTCAGTATGCTTTGACATTTCATCATGAATAGACTTACTAACGAGCAACGCTTGCAAGTCATTGAATTTTATTACCAAAATCAGTGTTCGGTTCGAAATGTGTTCAAATTTTGACAAATTTTGTTCAGCGATGAGGCTCATTTCTGGTTGAATGGCTACGTAAATAAGCAAAATTGCCGCATTTGGAGTGAAGAGCAACCAGAAGCCGTTCAAGAACTGCCCATGCATCCCGAAAAATGCACTGTTTGGTGTGGTTTGTACGCTGGTGGAATCATTGGACCGTATTTTTTCAAAGATGCTGTTGGACGCAACGTTACGGTGAATGAACACATTTCGAACCGAACACTGATTTTGGTAATAAAATTCAATGATTTGCAAGCGTTGCTCGTTAATAAGTCTATTCATGATGAAATGTCAAAGCATACTGAGCATCTTTCTCTTTGACACCATGTCTGAAATCCCACGTGATCTGTCAAATACTAATGCATGAAAATCCTAACCTCAAAAAAATCACCCTTTATATGTTCGTTCGATTTGCAGTAATAATGGAATAAAATGGTCATTTGTTAACTGATTCTCTCGAAATTTGGATGGAGGTATTTTTTTACGACTCTCGACATTACTGGTGAATTTTATAGAAATCGGTGCAGATTTAGATATAGCTCTCATATATATATAAAACCCGATTTTCACTCCTTGAGCCATTGCAAGCGCATTTATTGACCAATTAACCGCCTTTCCTGACGATTTCCACATTATCTGAGAAGTTTGTTCGAAATCGGTTCAGATTTAGATATAGCTCCTATATATATTTTTGTCAGATTTTAGGCAATTTAAAGTTTGAACATATTTGCTCGCCGAGGTCAATCAAAATTGGATCAAAATTGAATAGAGCTGCCACATTGTACTTATAGGGTAGGCATAGGGTATTATACAGTCGGCACCCCCTGTTTTTTTGCCCTTCCTTACTGGTTTATATGTTAGCTGGTGTTTCTGTTTTTTTTTTTTTTTTTTGCTGCCATATGGGTGTATGTGTCTTTCAAGGCAATGCCACATATTTGTTTTGGATGCCCCTAGAATTTAATACTTTTGTTTTTTTTTTTTTTTTTTTGGTTGAACCACCAGCAGTAAAAGGCTGGCCGCCAAACCAACAGCGGATGTGGCAAGAATATAGAAAAGTTTTTCTATTAATAAAACTGTGTGCTGTAATAATAATAATAGTAATATAGAAGGAAAAACTCGATTTCGGTTTTGGGAGCCCATAAAGAAACTGTAGGCGAGAATTGCAATTATGTAAAGGCCATGAGTTGGTGTTGGCAAACAAAAGACCAACAGCAAAGACCAAATGGCCCAGCGATTTTTGGTTTCAAACACCAACTGTGTTATATGGGAACTTGTTGGCCCGCCCTCCAAAATAGGCACATGGCCACAATGTGTTACAATGGCCTTTTAAAAACTTCATTTCACTGGCCTTTTATTAAATCTTGAAGGTTGGGCCATGGCCTGGATATTGACAAAACATTTTCAATAATATCCTTATTATGCCAGGACGATAAATGCATAATTAAAAAAAAAAAAAAACTTTCTCTTTGGCATCATTTTATTTTCATTGATTTTTGGGTATTGCCAGCCAAGGCACAATGAAAAGGAGAGAAATGACAATAAAAATAAACTTTTCCAACGAAATCGTTATTTTGTTTCTTGTTTTTTTTTTTGTCTCTTCAACTCATAAAATGTTTTTTTTCACCCCAGCTCTAATACCCATCTCGTTGGTGAATTTTGTGTTTTTTTGTTTAGCTGCCGCTTTAATTCCCTTTCCTTCCTTTGCCTAAGCCTTGACAAAATGCTAAATATACCAGATAATGTTTTACTCCGTTACGACTTCGCTGGTCTTGCTGAATAGAGCAGTAAAATTTTCATTTTTATTGGTATTTAAGTTTTGATGGCATTTTGAATGAATGTGAGAAACAACTTTTTTTTATGTTTCTTTTATTTATGAAGGTTTTTTTTTATGGATATTCTATCACTTAAGATGCAGGCTTGCCGGCTTGCCCTTAAAACGAAGGGGTAAATCTGCCATATACTTGTGTGTGGTTAATCTGTTAGGGCTTTACACTTGAGCCTGCTGTTGTTATGCTTTGCGTTTGACTAAAAATTATGGCCAAAGTTTGAGATTTTATGTTGGAGAAAAGCATTTTCCATACTTAAGTTTATGTGGCGTATGATTAATATTAATTTAATAAAATTGATTATACGCACGTTGGGAGCATTCTGATTTATTACAAAAAAAAAAACCGTTAAATGCAATAAATAACAACTGGAGATGGCATAAGGGTAAGGTTAGGGGGTGAGTGGATGCAATTGATAAAAAAAAAACAAATTTATGTTATAAGGAATTCTCATAAAATTATTTGTACAAGCCAGCGGATCCTTGGCCCAGAGAAAATGTTTTTAAAATAACCGACTTCGAAAGATAACAGAAAGTATTGGTTTATGACAAAAAGGAGGTATAGGTAAGGTAAGGTTGAAGGGCACCCAATAAGCAACCTTGGTTACTAGCCGCTTCACTCCTGGCTAGGACCCTGGAAGGTCTTAACCTACTCACTGTTTTTAATTTCATCGAAATCGGATAAAAAATAAAGCTTTTATGGCCTTCAGACCCCTTATCGTCAGATCGGTCTATATGGCAGCTATATCTAAATATAGCCCGATCTGTACCATATTTGGTTCGGATGTTGAAAGGGTTAAAACTGCGCACTATTCCAAATTTCAATGACATCGGATAAAAAATAAGGATTTTATGGCCTTTAGACCCTCCATCGGGAGATCGGTCTATATGGCAGCTATATCTAAATATAGTCCGATCTGTACCATATTTGGTCCGGATGTTGGAAGGCTTAAAACTGCGCACTATTCCAAATTTCAATGAAATCGGATAAAAAGTAAGGATTTTATAGCCTTTAGACCCTCTATCGGGAGATCGGTCTATATGGCAGCTATATCTAAATATAGCCCAATCTGTACCATATTTGGGTCGGATGTTGGAAGGCATAAAACTGCCCACTATTCCAAATTTCAATGAAATCGGATAAAAAATAAGGCTTTTATGGCCTTTAGACCCTCTATCGGGAGATCGGTTTATATGGCAGCTATATCTAATTATAGTCCGATCTGTACCATATTTGGGCCGGATGTTGGAAGGCTTAAAACTGCGCACTTTTCCAAATTTCAATGAAATCGGATAAAAAATAAGGCTTTTTGGCCTTCAGACCCTCTATCGGGAGATCGGTATATATGGCAGCTATATCTAATTATAGTCCGATCTGAACCATATTTACATCAGATGTCGGGAAGCTTAAAATAACCCACTGTTAAAATAACCCAAATTCCAGCGAAATCGGGTAATAAGTAAAGCTTTTATGGGCTTCAGAACCCTTCTCGGCAGATCGGTCTATATGGCAACTATATGTAAATATAGGCCGATCTGTGCCATATTTGATCCGGATGTTGGAAGGTTTAAAACTGCGCACTATTCCAAATTTCAGCGAAATCGGATAAAAAATAAAGCTTTTATGGCCTTCAGACCCTCTATCGGGAGATCGGTCTATATGGCAGTTATATCTAAATATTGACCGATCTAACCCATATTTAATTCAGATGTCGGGAGGCTTAAAATAACCCAATGTTGCAAATTTCAGCGAAATCGGCTAATAAATAAAGCTTTTATGGTCTTCAGACCCTTTATCGGGAAATCGGTCTATATGATTGCTATATCTAGTCAGATCTGAACCATATTTGGATCAGTTATCGGGAAGCTTTAAACTACTCACTCACTTTCAAATTTCAGCAAAATTGGATGAAAAATAAAGTTTTTATGGGCATTAGACCCTTTATCGGAAAATCGGTCTATATAGCAGCTATATCCAAATATTGTCCAATTTGGCACTTTCAGCCAATCCAGCGTGTTTCCAAAAAGACGTATCTGTGCCAAATTTCAGCACAATACCTTAATTTTTGAAGGCTCTAGTGTGATTACAACAGACGAACGGATAGATGGACAGACATACGGACATCGTTAAATCGTCTTAGAATTTTACGACGATCCGAAATATATATACTTTGTAGGGTCGGAAATTGATATTTCAATGAGTTCCATATGGAGTGACTAACTGACTATACCCCCTATCCTACGGTGGTGGGTATAAAAATCGTGTTAATTTGGACCGGGCTGTATCTTGGAAATTCACCATCATGGATTTCAATAGACATTTCCTCAACATCTCACTGATGATATGATCCAGTCGGCCACTTCAGGCCTATTGAGAGCTCCAGAATGACAATATGACTAGGTTAGGTTCAAAAGAGTTTGCGGATATTAATCCGCTTCATGCCACTATGGACATACACATAAGCCAGTAATCGGCTTGTTGTGCTCTCTAAATACTTAAGAGTAACCTCGAAAAAGAAGATCTAAGTCAGGAATTCCGTGCTGTTTATAAAATTCTTAATTGTTGGGCATACCACGCCCCTTAGTTGATTTATTTCTGGTATTGTGTCTTCACCTAAGTGCCGGTTTCTGTTAGCCGCGAAAGCCGATCTCATCATCTTCCTCGCATGCCCTACACATGCTATCACTTGCCGCACCGATTTTGCATAAGTGAGCTCATAGGAGGAGGCCTATGAGGCCACCGTGGCGCAGAGGTTAGCATGTCCGCCTATGACGCTGAACGCCTGGATTCAAATCCTGGCGAGACCATCAGAAAAAATTTTTCGGCGGTGGTTTTCCCCTCCTAATCCTGGCAACATTTGTGAGGTACTATGCCATGTAAAACTTTTCTCCACACTGCACTGCGGCACGCCGTTCGGGCTCGGCTATAAAAGGGAGGCCCCTTATCTTTGAGCTTAAACTTGAATCGGACTGCA
The DNA here is from genome assembly GCF_963082655.1 of Stomoxys calcitrans. NCBI lineage: Eukaryota > Metazoa > Arthropoda > Insecta > Diptera > Muscidae > Stomoxys > Stomoxys calcitrans. The sequence goes on from NC_081553.1 coordinate 188,093,317, forward strand.
CTCATTGATATGTGAGAAGTTTGCCCCTGTTCCTTAGTGGAATGTTCATGGGAAAAATTTGCATTTTTTTTGAGCTCATGTGCCCTGCTTTACTTTAACTCCTGCTTGCTTTCTTTCAGTAAAGCCTCGTCTTCTCACAATCCGGATCTCCCCATACGATGTTCATCATCCTACCGACCGTTTCGCTGTTCCACAGTGTAGCCTACGCTCTTAACTCGGACGGCGTCGATCCGAAAGACTTTTGGTTAACGGAGTTTGTTGCGAAGGCAGTCCTCTGGCCTTCGCTGCCAAATCGTCTGATTTTTTATTCACCCTAACTCCGTTATGGCCCAGCACCAAAACGATGCGGATCGCGCCATTCTCAGAGAAGAAGTTAATCTCTTTCTTGCATTTCCAGACTGTTCGTGATCTTACCGTTTTGGTTTTTATTGTCCTTATGGCCTGTTTACTGTCCATTCTGTGTTCACCCAGATTTCCGCGTGCAGAACTGTATTGTGGTCAGGCAGTCTAAAACAGATCTCAGTCCCTGGGTTCTCAATGTAGACCCCCAGGGACTGAGATTTTTTATAGACCTGCCTGACCATAATACGATCGATATAGTGTCCAGCAAAACATTATCCAGAACCATTGATTTGTATGATTCAAACGAGTTCACCGCCCAAAATATCTACCCTTTCCTTATCATATCCTCCACCACGACCAGTGACTAGACACCGGGTACATCGACTCACAAGGAACCTCGCAGCAAATTTGTATCTCGAGCGTCTTAGAGTAAAACCCCGAAGGCTCAGTCATCTGTTAGAGTGCTTCCAAAAGATTTTCGCATCAATAGAGAGCACTCTATGGAATCACCGGCTAGGTCCGAGGAACCAGAAATGGGGGCCTGAATCCGAGAATAGTCCACTGGCTCTACAGAAGTGTAATAAGACCAACGCTTACTTACGCCTCAATAGTTTGGTGGACTGCTATGGGGAAAAAGTGCAACGTTAGGACGATACGACAAGTACAGAGAACATGTTGTCTTGGCAAAGGCGGAGCGATGTAGACTACGCCCACTAAGGCACTGGAGACTATTCTCCGATATCCGAAGCATAGACATACAGATTAAGTGTGAACCAGTCAATGCGGCTATGAGACTTAAGACGATGGGAGAATGGATTGAGGATGGTGGTATAATCGAGACGACGATAGGAAACCTAAAAGAATGGGAAGAGGTTTCCGATCGGATACCTGTGACGGCACTTGAGGTAGAGTGCGAGGCACTGCTACCTGCGGCACAGTCTTGGACTGATGGTCAGTATAGCTTTTGGTGTCATAAAGGGACACATAGGACTACGAGCTCAGTTATGCATAATCGGTGATAGCATGTGTAGGGCATATAGGGAAGATGATGAGACGTTGGAGCATTTCCAGCCGTCTTTCGCGGCTAACAGACACCGGTACTTAGATGGGGACACGATTCCAGGCTTGAACCAACTAAGGGGAGTGGTATGGTAAACAATTAAGGACTTTGCAGGCAGCAGGAAATTCCTTGGATATAGCTGTCATATAGACCGATCTCTCGATTTAAGGTTTAAGGTCCATAAAAGCCACATTTCTTATTCGATTTTGCTGAAATTTGGGCCAGAGAGTTGTGTTAGGCCTTTCGACATTCTTCTTTAATTTTGGCCCCCATCGGTCCAGATTTGGATATAGCTGCCATATAGACCGATCTCTCGATTTATGGTTTTGGGCCCATGGAAGGCGTATTCATTGTCCGATGTCGCCTAAATTAGGGACAGTGAGTTGGGTTAGGCCCTTCGGCATCCTTCTTTAATTTGGCCTCGCTGCCTAATTTGGATATAGCTGCCATATAGACAGATCTCTCGATTTATGTAAGGCTTTTCGACATCCGTGTCATATATGGTTCAGATCGGTGTATATTTGGATATATTGTTTCACCAATCATTACTTTGTACATCTGGCCACCCTAGATTCCAATGCATTTTAAATAGCCAAGCCAAACTTCAAGTTTTATTAACCCTATGCCCTTACTGCTTTTGTAAATGCCATAATTATAACAATATGACATTGCAATTAAAGCGCCATTGAATTATCGCTTAATTGCATATAATTATCACAGCAATAATTTAATTAAATAAATGTTGCACCACGATAATGGCAAATCAATTTGCCAATAAAGGAAAATAAAATTATGTTGTGGCCATAAACAAATTAAAATAGACAAACAACAAAAAAAAAGAGGAAAATAACCACGACCATCATTAGCCATACCGATTTGCTAATCATAGTTAGCAAATTTAAATAAAAAAAAAATATTTTTTTTGCTAATTTTATCAAAAAAAAAAAAAAAAAAAAAAAAAAAATTTTTTGATTTTGTCTGAACTTTTTTCTAAAAACATTCACCTACAGTTTTAAAATTTAATTTCTAATTGCCTTTGACATTGGACTTTATAAAATGTTTATATATGTATTTTTTTCTGTCTTTTTTCCTTTTTGCAGATAGTAAAACATGTTCGCCCGAACAATTTACGTGTAGAACAGGCGAGGGTGAATGTATACCCTTGGCCTGGATGTGTGATCAGAGTAAAGATTGTGCGGATGGTTCCGATGAGGCTTCATGCAGTAAGACCCAAATACCCTATAACACTCTATATGCGCTTTTGTCACACCACAGTCACAGTCATGTAGTTTGCCAAAAATGTGAAAAACACACACACACACACACACATAGAAGAGATGCACACATACACCTTCACCTGGCCATGTGGTGATGGTGTGTGGCTTTGTGTCCTTTTATTTTCTTGTTCTTGTACACCTGCACAATTTATTATGTAGCTTTGTTTTATGTTTTTTTCTTTCCGTTTCTTTTGTGGTTATCTTTTATGGCACCTGCTTACGTTGTAGCTCACATATCTTCCTTCTTGTTTTAAAAAGGATACACGCACAAACTTGTTTCTGGTTCTTCTTTTTGTTTCAATTCTGGCAAAAAGTAAAATGTAAACTTAAAGAGTTGTTCTTATGTTCAGAGTTGAAAATAAATGATGTATCCATACACTTTAGATTTTCATTTCTTGCACTTCAATACTAGAGTTTTTCTTCTTAGACTATAGATGCACTTTTTATTATATTGGTTGCCCAAAAAGTAATTGCGGATTTTTCATATAGTTGGCGTTGACAAATTTTTTCACAGCTTGTGACTCTGTAATGGCATTCTTTCTTTTGTCAGTTATCAGCTGTTATTTTTGGCTTGCTTTAGAAAAAAAGTTAAAAAAAACTATATTTGATTAAAGTTCATTCTAAGTTTTATTAAAAATGCATTTACTTTCTTTTAAAAAATCCGCAATTACTTTTTGGGCAACCCAATAAAACATTTGCTATATGGTTTTCTTTTAACTTTATGGTTGTGGATTTCCACACTATTGCCTTTTTGCTACTGGTTCCTTATCCTGTTTTATGTATTCCTTGGTTTCTGGTTCCTTTTTTTTTTTTGTTTTGTTACTGGTGTTGGTTCTATTATTTCATTACTTTGTTATAAATATAAAATGTTTTTTAGTTATTGAAGCGTAAGTATAAAATTTGAAAAGAAAATTCTCGTTTTAGTGAAAAGTACCACCCTTTTCAACGCTACACTACCTCTTGTTAACGAATAAATGTTTGCGATTCCATGACTAAACCAAAAACATTTCTTCCAGCGCTTCCTTTATTTCTAATGGCAAATTTTAAAATGGTAACTTTATCCAAATACAGGTCGATCTCGAACTTAACTAGCAAGAATAACGAGTGGCTCAACACAACTCACTGAGCCGAATTTCAGCGAAATCAGGTAAATATGGCTTTTATGGTTCTTAGATCTTTAATCGAAAGATCGGTCAATAGAGAGGCTATATTTAGATAAAGTCTGATGTAGCCCATCTTCGAATTTAACCAGCCTATGGAAAAGAGTCTAAGCAGTGTTTCATCTCAATATCTTTATTATACCCACCACCGAAAGATGGGGGTATATTCATTTTGTCATTCCGTTTGCAACACATCGAAATATCCATTTCCGATCCTATAAAGTATATATATTCTTGATCATCGGCAATATCAAAGACGATCTAGCCGTGTCCGTCCGTCTGTCTGTTGAAATCACGTTAAAGTCTTTAAAAATAGAGATATTGAGCTGAAACTTTGCATAGATTCTTTCTTTGTCCATATATGGCGGAATATAATGATATAGCCCCCATAAAGACCGATTCGCCGATTTAAGGTCTTAGGGCCATAGGAAATATGGGACAGTGAGTTGTGTTAAGCCAGTCGACATTCTTCTTCAATTCGGCCCAGATCGGTCCAGATTTGGATATAGCTGCCATATAGACCGACCTCTCGATTTAAGGTCTTCGGTTCAAAATAGGCGCATTTATTGTCCGATTTTGTCAAAATTTGGGACAGTGAGTTGTGTTAGGCCCTTCGACACTCTACTTCAATTTGACCCAGATCGGTCTATGTTTGGATATAGCTGCCACCGATCTCTCGATTTAAGGTCTTGGGCCCATAAGAGGCGCATTTATTGTCCGATGTCGCTGAAATTTGGGACAGTGAGTTAAGTTAGGCCGCTCGACATCTTTCTGCAAAATTACCAAGATCGGTTCAGATTTGGATATAGCTGCCAAAAAGACCGATCTCTCGATTTCAGATTTTGGACCCATAAAAGGCGCATTTATTGTCCGATGTCGCTGAAATTTGGGACAGTGAGTTAAATTAGCCCGCTCGACATCTCTCTGCAAAATGACCAAGATCGGTTCAGATTTGGATATATCTGCCAAAAAGGCGCATTTATTGAACGATGTCTCTAAAATTTGCGACAGTCCCATCATAAAAGGCGCATTTGTTGTCCGATTTCGTCGAAATTTAGAACGGTTAGTTATGTTAGGCCCTTCGACATCCCTCTTCAGACCGATCTCTCGATTTAAAATCTTGGCCCCATAAAAAGCACCTGATAAACCGATTTCGCTGAAATTTGAGACAGTGACTTATGTTAGGCTTTTCGACATCCGTGCCGTATGGTGTTTTGTTATGACTTCCAACAACTGTGCTATGTATGCTTCAAATCAGTTCATAACCTCATATGGCTGACCAATTAACCGATATTTGATACTTGATTTCTTGAGCCATCCGATTTGGATGAAATTTTGCATGAACTGTGCTGAGTATGGTCTAAATCGTTCCTTAACCTGATATAGCTGCCATATAAACCGATCTGCTATCTTGACTTCTTAAGCCTCTAGAGGGCGCAATTCCTATCCGATTTTGATGAAATTTTATATTACGGCTTCTCCCGTGACCTCCAACATACGTGTCTAATATGGTCTTAATGGATCTATAGCCTGATACAGCTCCCATATAAACCAATCTCCCGATTATGCTTCCACAAGACGAAATTCTTATCCGAATAGACTCAAATATTTTCCAATGACTTCTACTATGGTCTTCGACATTCAACTCACTTATGGTCCGAATCGGACCAATAGCTATACTGACCTCCTTCTTACTTCCCTTCAGTAATAGCCTCGTCCTCTCACGATCCAGATCACCCTATACGATATTCGCAGTCCTACCATCTGTTGCATTGGTCCATAGTGTTACATGCGCATTCGTCGCCCACTCCCTTAACTCGAACTGCGTCGACCCGAAAGACATCGGATTAACTCAGTTTTTTAAGGGGAGTCCTATAGCCTTCACTGCTGAATCGTCTGCCCTTTCATTCCCCCTTACTCCGCTATGGCCCGGCACCCAACATATGCGGATTGTGCCATACTCAGAGATGGCGTTAATCTCCTTCTAACACTGCAAGACTGTTCGTGACCTTACCGTCCTGGTTGTTATTGCCCTTATGGCAATTTTACTGTCCGTAAAGATGTTCACACTCGACGTCCTCGTGTTAGCTCCACTCCCACCTCACGCATTCCGTGATTGCCCAGATCTCCGTCTGCAGGACCGTATTATGGTCAGGCAGTCAAAAACAGATCTCAGTCCATGAGTTCTCAATGTAGACATCCAGGCTCACTCTGTACTCTAGCTTTGATCCATCCATGTAACATGATCTTCCAAATGGCAATCCAGGACTGTGCCGCTAACATCAGTGCCTTGCACTCGACCTCAAGTGTCGTCTCAGATATCCGATCGGAAACCTTTTCCCTTCCTTGCAGGTTTCCTATCGTCACCATGATTATACCGCGATGGTATGAGCTGCTTCCATCCTCAATCCATTCTCCCATCGCCTTAAGTCTCATAGCCGCAGTGGCTGCCTCACACATAATCTGTATATCTATGCTTCGGATATCTAGAATATTCTTCATTGCCCTAGTGGGCGTGGTCCTCATCGCTCCACCTATGCCAAGACAACATGTTTCTCCTGATCCCGTTGTATGGTCCTTATGTTGCACTTTTTCTTTATAGCAGTCTACCAAACTCCTGAGGCGTAAGTAGGTATTGGTCTAATCACGCTCCTGTAGAGCCAGTGGACTATCCTCGGATTCAGGCCCCATTTAGAGCGTACGGCCTGTCCACATAGTGCCCAACATCTGTGAGCCTTCTCAGTACGCTCCTGAATGTGACACTTTCAATTAAGTTTCCTATTCAAGATCACTCCTAAGTAGTGGACCTTGTCAGATGTCGAAATATTTTTATTGAGGAAACGTGGACATCGTCAAATCTTCTTAGAATTTTACAACAATCCCAAATATGCATATCTTGTGGGATCGGAAAAGGATATTTCGATGTGTTCAAACGAAATGTCTAAATGAACATACCCCCTATCCTATGGTGGTGGGTATAATAATGTCAGTTGGAAGTCGTGAGATAAATCATTGCACAAAATTTTAGCTCAATCGGAAGAAAAATGCGCCCTCTATAGGCGCAATGTAGCTTATAGGATACCATTGGTGTCGGATCGCATATTTTTGCTGAAAGTCTCAATAAGACACATATCAATCGATATTCAGACAAAAAATAAAATATCGATAGTGCCATCGATATTTTGCCAGCTCTAGGCGATAACCACCTCTGAAAATTTTGTTATTGGATGTTCTCGTCAGAATGATAACCAAGAAGTTTACCCTATTTTAAAGTTTTCGTCGCAGATAATGGCCTTCCCCTTTGCCGCCTAGCCTAAACAATCTTTTTTTAGTACTGTGGCTCACAAAAAAGACCCATACTATGAAAAATTACCTTAGTGCTTACGCTTATTAAATAGAAACGCGTAGGCTAGAACGATTTTTTGAATCTTTTGGCCCCACATGACCTGATAGTCATTATTGTCATTGGGAATAGCTGATAAGAATAAACTTTCTTACTATCCCCCCTTATCAAGCGACGAAACAGTCCCCATACTTTTGGCTAACCATGTTGTGCTGTACTTTACCAAAATTTTCTAAATTCCAATGTTCTACAATAGATGGCATTAATGCATTGTTTTCTGCCTAGGAGAATTCAAATGTGTTTTGAAAAAATTTTAGTTCATTACTTCACGCTAATTAATCTCTTCCCAGTTTTCAAGGTGATAATTTTGTTTTTGTTTTCCCTTTTCATTAAACTTTTACTATGTAAATTCGTTGTAATTTTGTTTTCTGTGTAAGTAAGTACTTGTGGAAATCCTTTGCACCTTTTTCTGTTATTTCTAACTAACACTCTACTAATCCTTTGGCTTTAAATTGTAGTAAAAAAAAACTCACAAATGTTTAAATTCACCATTTTTTAACTTAAACATGTTTTAATGTATTGCCAACTTTCTTTTGCCTTGATGTTTCATTTTTTACTTCAACATTAAGATGAGACTTGCCGTTCGGATGAATTTACCTGCGGCAATGGCCGTTGCATACAGAAACGCTGGATTTGTGACCACGATGATGATTGCGGCGATGGTTCCGATGAAAAGAACTGTGCCAAGGAGCCATGTGCACGACATGAATTCACCTGCACGAATGGAGCCTGCATACACAAGAAATGGAAGTGCGATGGCGATCCAGATTGTTATGATGGTTCTGATGAAGTGGTAAGTGAAATCTCTTTGAGGCAAGCATAAAAAATTTGGGATTTTTGGGGGAAATTCGGGAGACACAGGAAGAAACACACAGATTGTGTAGGTTTGTCTGGAAGGAAACATAGGCTATATATTGGGTTGCCCAAAAAGTAATTGCGGATTTTTCATATGGTCGGCGTTGACAAATTTTTTCAACGGCTTGTGACTCTGTAATTGCATTCTTTCTTCTGTCAGTTAACAGCTGTTATTTTTAGCTTGCTTTAGAAAAAAAGTTAAAAAAGGGTATTTCATTAAAGTTCATTCTAAGTTTTATTGAAAATGCATTTACTTTTTTTAAAAAAATCCGCAATTACTTTTTGGGCAACCTAATAATTTTTATACCCTACACCACTACTGTGGTACAGGGTATTAAAACATAGTGAATTAGTTTGAAGGAAGAGAGATAGACCTATTGATAAGTATACCGATGGACTCAGAATCACTTTCTGATTCGATTTAGCCGTCTGTCTGTCTGTCCGTCTGTCCATGTTAATTTGTGTACAAACTACTGGTCACAATTTTAATCCGATCGTCTTCAAATTTGGTATGGGTGTGTTTTTCGGCCCAGAGATGATCCCTATTGAAATTGGAAAAAATCGGTTCAGATTTGGATATAGCTCCCATTTATATGTTTCATCCGATTTGCAGTAATACTGCATTAAAATGGTCATTTGTTAACCGATTTTCTCGAAATTCGGCAGGAAGGATTTTCTTATGACTCCAGAAATTACAGGTGAATTTCATTAATATCGGTTCAGATTTGGATATAGCTCCCATATATATGTTTCATCCGATTTGCAGTAAAAATACAATAAAATGGTCAGTTGTTAACCGATTCTCTCGAAATTCGGCAGGTAGGATTTTCTTATGACTCCAGACATTACAGACGAATTTCATTAAAATCGGTTCAGATTTGGATATAGCTCCCATATATATGTTCGTCCGATTTGCAGTAAAAATACAATAAAATGGTCAGTTGATAACCTATTCTCTCGAAATTTGGCAGGAAGGATTTTCTTATGACTCCAGACATTACAGACGAATTTCATTAAAATCGGTTCAGATTTGGATATAGCTCCCATACATATGTTCGTCCGATTTGCAGTAATACTGCAATAAAATGGTAATTTTTTTAACCGATTTTCCCGAAATTTGGCAGAAAGGATTTTCTTATGACTCCAGACATTACAGACGAATTTCATTAAAATCGGTTCAGATTTGGATATAGCTCCAATATACATGTTCGTCCGATTTGCAGTAATACTGCAATAAAATGGTCATTTGTTACCCGATTCTCTCGAAATTTGGCAGGAAGGATTTTCTAATGACTCTCGACATTACCGGTGATTTTCATGGATATCGGTTCACATTTAGGTATAGCTCTCGCCCGATTTTCACTCCCAGAGTCACAGCAAGCGCATTCATAGACCAATTTCCCCACAACTTCGTACAACGTTTTCCTCGAAAACTGTCACAGTATCTGAGAAGTTTGCTCGAAATCGGTTCGGATTTGGTTATAGCTCCCATACATATATTCGTCCGATTTTGAAAAATATTGCAATAAAGTGCTCGTTTGTTGAACGATTCTCTCGAAATTCGGCAGAAAGGATTTTCTTATGGCTCCCGATATTATTGGCGAATTTCATAAAAATCTGCCCAATTTTAGATATATTGGTTGCCCAAAAAGTAATTGCGGATTTTTCATATAGTCGGCGTTGACAAATTTCTTCACAGCTTGTGACTCTGTAATTGCATTCTTTTTTCTGTCAGATATCAGCTGTTACTTTTAGCTTGCTTTAGAAAAAAGTGTAAAAAAAGTATATTTGATTAAAATTCATTCTAAGTTTTATTAAAAATCTATTTACTTTCTTTAAAAAAATCCGCAATTACTTTTTGGGCAACCCAATAGCTGTCATTTACGTATATCGCCAGATTTTCACCCCAAGAGCCACTGCAAGCGCATTGTTTGATCAATCTTGCCGAAATATTGCACCACGTTTTCCCCAACGACGACCACATTATCTGAGAAGTTGGCTTGAAATCGGTTCAGAATTACATATATAGCTCCCATATATATGTTCGTCAGATTTTGGGTAATTTGCAAAAATTTTGTCATTTGTCAACCGTAGTTATTACGATTTGAACATATTTGCTTGCCGAGGTCCATAAAAATTGGTTCAGAATTGGATATAGCCCCCCACACCCTCCTGACTTTCGCCCTTCCTTACTGGTTTGATATCAGAAGGGGGGGGGGGCGGACTCTCCCCGATCAGAAGATCGGGACAATAAGGGACTCAAACGAATGCTTTTCGGGAGAAAAGTACGAATTTTATATTAAAAATAAGGTCCAAAGAACGGGGGGAGCCAACCCGACCCCAAAACACTCTAAAATAGGTTTTTTTGGACGAGCATGACAATATGACACTCAAATGGAAGATATTCGGTAGTAAATTACGAATATAGTCAGGCAGAAGGAAAAGGCTTTATAATTTATTGATATCGGAAGGGACGGATCGTACCCTGTTACCACAAAAACACCACCCACAAGCAAAAGTTGACCGATAAGGACAATCTGGATATCAAATGAAAGGCATTAAAGAGTAGAATACGAATAGGTTATTAAACATTGGGTCCAAGTACTCAGGAAGTCGCCCTAACCCAAAAACTACTAAAAGCAGACAAAATGAACGTCCATATCAACATTGGGCTCAAATGAAAGGTATACGGGAGTAGATTACGCATATGTCGTCAAAAATCTAGTCGAAGTATAGGCGGTCAGCCGACCCCTGAAAAACGCCCCAAATGGGCATATGACCGATCATGACTATATGAGACTCGGTTTGTTGGTTACTCTACGTAAACCGACTGAACCGATTTTCCTAAAATTTTCACAGATTGTGTAGGTTTTTATGGAAGGAAACATAGGTTATATAATTGTTTTTTTTTTTTTTTTATATCGGATGGTAGCGGACCCTCCCCTTACCCCAAAAAACCCGACCCAAAAAATGCGACCTTAGAAATCATTGTGTAATATTTCAGTTCATTCGGATAAGAATTGCGCCTTGTAAGGGCTTAAGAAGCAAAATCGGAAGATAGGTTAATATGGGAGCTATATCAAGCTATTGATCGATTCAGAACATATGGTCATGGTATGTTAAATGTCATGAGAGAAGCCGTTGTACAAAATTTCTGCCAAATCGGATGATAATGGCGCCCTCTAGAGGCTCAAGAAATCGAGATCCCAGATCGGTTTATATGGCAGCTATATCAGGTTATGTTCCGATTTGCGTCATACTTAGCACAGTTATTGGAAGTCTTAACAAAACACCTCATTCAAAATTTCAGCCAAATCGGATGAGAATTGCGCGATCTATTGGCTCAAGAAGTCAAGATCCAAGATCGGTTTATATGACAGCTGTACTAGATTATGAACCGATTTGAATCATACTTAACACAGTTGCTGGAAGTGATACCAAAACACTGCGTGTAAAGTTTCAGTCAAATCGGACGAGAATTGTGCTCTCTAGAGGCTCAAGAAGTCAAGATCCAAGATCGGTTTATATGGCAGCTATATCAAAACATGGACCGATTTATCCCATTTACAATCCCAACCGACCCACACTAATAAAAAGTATTTGTGCAAAATTTCAACCGGCTAGATTTATTCCTTCGAAAGTAAGCGTGCTTTCGACAGACAGATGGATGGACGGACGGACGGATGGACGGACAGACGACGGACGAACGACGGATGGACGACGGACGGATTGACGGACGGATTGACGGACGGACATGGCTAGTTTGACTTAAAATGGGGTCTCAGACACATATTTCGAGGTGTTACAAACAGAATGACGAAATTAGTATACCCCCATCCTATGGTGGAGTGTATAATAAGGCGCAGCGGAGCGGGCCCATTTCGGCTATTTGTTAATAAACAAGAGAGCAAAGTTTGGAAAAATTGGGTAAGAATCTGCTTAAAGTTAAGTGCCCCGGTAGCAGAATTGCTGGTAGACTCGGTGTAGTGGGTTCGATTTGCACCAAAGGATTTGGTCTGTAGCTACGGTAATATCACAATGAAAAAAATTGTCAGAATCTGATTTCGAACTGTAAATAAAATCTTAACTTATCTGGTCAGGACAAGGTCATTTAATACTTATTGCAAGCTCTATCTGGCTATCCCAGATATTCGTTGTGCAACTAAAACAAGAAGCTTTTATTCCTTATTCTTATAGAGTAGTAATGTTTGTCTGTGTATATTTAGAAGAAAATTAATAGACTTAAAGGTCACCATAAAACAAATAGTTGTCAATATTTTGTATAAATACAACAAATTTTAAATAACTACCTTGGGTCTATGTATACTTCCATTTAAGTGTGAAACAAACTAAATGCTATACATGAAAAACCCATTTATGTTTCCTTTCCATTCCATTCCATTAATAACATTAATTTTGCCTTTGTGTTAGTGTTGATGCCATATAGATTGTGTGTGTGTGTATGTCCATTTCCTTTGCTGTTTTCCCTCTTTGTTTTGGTGGCTATGCCATAGCAAAGCTTTATAGTTTTTCCTGTGGTTTTCTATTTTCCGGGCTAATTTTCATACCCTCCTCCACCAGCTCTATACCACTTTCTATGCTCTTTGTTCGTTTGCACCATAAAATTCCATAATTTTAAAATAAAATATTCCAAGCATAGCATGATTCTATCATGACAAAGGAAGTTGGACAGGAAGTAAAATTAAATACTAATAAAAATAAATAAATTAAGGTTCTTATGGTTGTCCGTTGCCACAGCGGATGCTAGCAACGGCAAAATGATTTTGTGCTCTCATTTAAGTATGGTTGGCTAGAATTGTTGTTTAATAGGCGGGAAGAGTAATATTTGGTTTCCTGTTTTCTAAGTAGTTAAAATTTGAAAACTATTAGCTAATATGAAAATTAAGTTTCAACAAAAGAACTGTAAGCGGAGTCATTTTACTGATTTGCGGTATACTCATAGAAATGCGGTGTTAGTAGGTATCAACCAGAGAGCCGTAAGCGGTGTTATTTTGCTGATTTGCCGTATACTCATAAAAATGCGGTGTTAGTAGATATCAACCAGAGAACTGCAAGCGGTGCTATTTTGCTGATTTGCATTATACTAATAGAAATGCGGTGTTAGTACATATCAACCAGAAAACTGCAAGCGGTGTTTTTTTGCTGATTTGCGTTATACTCATAAAAATGCGGTGTTAGTACATATCAACCAGAAAACTGCCAGCGGTGTTCTTCTTCTGATTTGCGTTATATTCATAAAAATGCGGTGTTAGTTGGTATCAACCAGAAAACTGCCAGTGGTGTTATTTTGCTAATTTGCGGTATACTCATAAAAATGCGGTGTTAGTACGTATCAACCAGAAAATTGCAAGCGGTGTTATTTTGCTGATTTGCGGTATACTCATTAAAAATGCGGTGTTAGTAGGTATCAACCAGAGAACTGCCAGTGGTGTTGTTTTGGTGATTTGCGGTATACTCACAAAAATGCGGTGTTAATACGTATCAACCAGAGAACTGCAAGCGGTGTTATTTCGTTGATTTGCGGTATACTCATAAAAATGCGGTGTTAGTACATATCAACCAGAGAACTGCAAGCGGTTTTATTTTGCTGATTTACGGTATACTCATAAAAATGCGGTGTTAGTAGGTATCGCCACCGCAATTCATGCGGTGTTATGCTTAGCACATTGATATGGGTTACTATCATTTGAATACTCGCACCTTCATTTTGATTCTTCATGTACCACCGCTTTTAACATCGTCTTTGTCCATGTTGGTGTTATAAGATATGTAAGATGAGAATGGAAACACCGCAACAAGATTAATCATTGATTGAAATTATAATTGCAGTGTTGCTTTTATAACGATGCGAGATCCCATTTTCTTAACAAAATTATGTTCGAACATTGCTTATATTTTATTTCGCAACTAAATAATAACTTTCATAATTTTTAAGAATTTTTCAAGCTTTTTTTATGTTAAAAATATAGTCGTGGTATTTGCGTTGTTTTTGGCTAACACTCATCATACCACCGCATATTCAAGAGCTTACGTGCAATGGTAGTTTAAACTCGGAACTTGCTCGTTTGCTTCAAAGCGATACATATATTGACACATCAGCACCACCGCCAAATCATTTGTGTTTTTGTACATGTCACATGCGTTGAGTAGAGTTGAATGATTGCGTTAGCTGCGTTGATTCGAATGTACAAGTATTCATGCGGTGCACCGGAAGTGCGATACACCGCAGCAGATCTCTGGTTTCAACCAAACATTTTTAAGATTTTTTTTTTTAAATTCTCTAGAAGCTTTTTCTGATATGTTTAGTTTTAATAGGGTAGCCACAGAAAAGGGCAGCCACAAAAATACAAGTAAGTTTGAATAGGGCAGCCACAGTGGTGAATGGGCCCACCAAAAAAAGCGGTTGTTCAGCAAGTGAAGAAATTGTGAGAGATCAGACCGGATTATACCCACATTTGAAATACAAAAATGAAGACATGTAGGAAGAGAGTATGAAGGCAAGCGCCTATCCGCCACTCCCATCTCATCGGACGAGCGCCGGACCAGGCTCAGCTGAATGTCGGTGTGTGCTGACTGGTGGCACTGCTGTGCGGAGGACACATGAACGCATGTCCATTGTTCCCAGGAGATAAATCGCCTCCCCAATATGAAAAGCCTGTTCCCCTGTAGCCATATAAAAAGCGAGTGATCGCTCATATCCTCGTTATCGTGACGGCTTCATAGCTATTTTTTGACCAGACAGAGACTAGAGTTTTTGGGCAATTCTGCTCCCACAGACAGATTTTCATCTCGAATTACCAAGAATTAGGTTTAACTTGAATGGGTAGCTCATCATCAAGAGGTGACTTCACTCGGAGGCCATTCTTTGATATCCTAAACAGATATAGAAATGTGGGCGGGGCCGAATCTTGTATACCCTCCACCATAGATCGCATTTTTCGAGTTCTTTTCCCTGTACCTCCCGATTGGAAACCATAGTAGAAGTCATTGGGCCTCAAGATGTAAAATAGGGAGATCGGTTTATATATGAGCTGTATCAGGCTATTGTACAAAATTTGAGCCAAATCGGATAATAATTGCGTCCTCCAATGGCTCAAGAAGTCAAGACCCCAGATCGGTTTATATAGCAGCTATATCAGGTTATGGACCGATTTGAATACCATACTTCGGACTGTTGTTGAAAGTCATAACGAAACTCTTCATGCAAAATTTTAGCCCAATCGGATAAGAATTGCGTCCTCTAGTGGCTCAAAATTCAATATTCAAGATTGGTTTAAATGGCAGCTATATCAGGATATAGACCGATGTGGACCATACATAAAACAGTTGTTGGAAATCATAACAAAACACGGCTTGCTAAGTTTGTGATAGAAATTGCGCTCTCTAGTGGCTCAAGAAGTCAAGATTCAAGATCGGTTTATATGGCAGCTATATCAATTGTAGGAAATCATAACAAAACACGTCATGCTAAATTTCAGCTAAATCAGATAAGAATTGTGCCCTCTAAGGGCTCAAGAAGTCAAGATTCGAGATCGGTTTATATGGCAGCTATATCCGCTTACGGACCGATGTGAACCATACAAAGCACAGTTGTTGGAAGTTATAAAGAAACACGTCTGGCAAAATTTTAGCCAAATTGGATAGGGATTGCGTATTCTAGAGACTCAAGAAGTCAAGACCCCAGATCAGCTTATATGACAGCTATATGTGGTTATTGAACGATTTTAATCATACTTAGTACAGTTGTTGGAAATTATAACAAAACACCTCATTCAAAATTTCAACCAAATCGAAATCGTCCTCTAGTGCCTCAAGAAATTAAGATCCAAGTTTGGTTTATATGGCAGCTATGTCAAAACATGGACCGATTTACCCCATTTACAATCCCAACCGACCTACACTAATAAGAAGTAATTATGCAAAATTTACAGAATGAGGGTGGAGGGTACAAAAATTGAAAATTTAAGTAGAAATTACCCGAAAGGAATCAGGAGCTGGTTCCTATCGGGGCAAGTCCTCACGAATGTCAACCTGTGGTTTTGCTCGTCAGTGCTTACATGGCCGTATGTATAGGATGTAATCGCGTCGGCCATCAAAATGCAGTTTATGGGGGAAAATTGCAAAAAAAATTTAATTTTTGCATACCCCCTCAAAAATGACCCCTGGAATAAGAATATGAAGTCCATGTTTGGGGCCCCCAAACGGACACTTTCACTTGAAGAGGGGGAAAATCCGTTCAGGGCGGATTTTATTCGTGTTCCTGGTTTTGGATTTTAGATTTTTTGACATTTTCCTCCCAACCATCATTTTTGCCCCATGTACTTGAGGAGAGGTCGCCGGGGATCGGAGAAAAACTAACCTTCCAAGATGGAAAGCCTGTGTCCCGGTATATCCGGACATAAGCAGAGTAGGTGCTCGATCGTCTTATTCTCATGACGCCATCTTCCCCATTAATCATTTTGCAATATTCATTTTGAGCGGCCATATGACCTAACACCGTCCGGTTAACTTCTGAAGTAGTACTCCATGAATTTTTACCAAAGGTCAAGAGCTGTCGACAGTAGCCCACTGCCCTGGCAGTTTGTCATCCATGAACAGACTCCCACCTCTCCACCGCCTCTGCACTGGGGTCTATTCATGGATTCGAAACACTTCACTATGCACCTCGACCTCACGGTTTCTCTGCCCAAACACTTGTCTAGCAGTCTCACCGATATACCGATGTTGCGGATTTCGGAGTAGACCCCCATTTCCTCAATATCTGACTCCACCTTGATGCCAGCTGTGAAAACCGAGATCTCATCTTTCTTAAACAAAGCATACGCCTCCCATTTCTCTCTCGAGTAATCGAATCCTGAGGATTCTATCTAGAAATGGTCTTGCGGGTAGTCTGAGACCCTCCTCAGTCCATCCGCGGCATCCATGGTGTCCCGAATGCAATCATGGCCGTATGCTCTCTCCTTCAGCATGCCAAGTTCCCTCAGCCCAAGCATTTCTTGTCAATAAAGTTATAAATATAGACCTCAATAGGTTTAGACTTATCTTCCGTATATCTAACATTGCTTCCAAAACTGTCTGTGAGCTCCTGTTGGTTTTGCGATATCTTGATCGCCGACCTCTCACTGGCTGCCTAGAATGTCCGTCTCCATCAGTAGTTCCAGCGCCTCCTGGTGTATGTTCCAACTTCCATACTGAAGAAGCTTCGCGTGCTGGTATCTTTGGAGATCAATTTGGGAAACCTAGATACCTTACATGTACCTTATTTGTTCTTAGCAGAATTTCGCCAAGGAACTTCTCTTCGCACTTCTTCGTCTCCTTTTGGAACCTGCCCAGACCGCGATGATATTCCATCCCATCCCTCTGTCGTATTTTCCTTCATTTCCTCCTGCTTTCATTCCAAAGTAGCTTTAATTCCCATGCGCTCCTGTTTTTCTTCTAGAGTAGTGGTAATGCCGATGGGCACCACGATTGGTTCGTCTTTCGCGGCGGTTTCTGTTTTGGGCATGCCTTCCGAAAGGCTTTGTTCAGTCACTTCATATGAAGATTCAACAGCAATTCCCTTGCCCTCGATACAGGTTC
Source organism: Stomoxys calcitrans (assembly GCF_963082655.1). Lineage (NCBI taxonomy): Eukaryota > Metazoa > Arthropoda > Insecta > Diptera > Muscidae > Stomoxys > Stomoxys calcitrans. The sequence goes on from NC_081553.1 coordinate 188,111,014, forward strand.
CCAGCAGACCCAAACCTATGCAAATTTTCATACTATGAGTTGATTAATTGTGATGTCACAGTACCTACAGACCAAAACCTCTGTTGGGAATTAAACCAGCGATGCTCAATCCTTTACGGTAGCGTTGATTGCAAGTCACACGTATTCATATTGTCTTTGTTTCAGTCATTGTTGAGACATCACATATATTACTTTATCCTAATCTCACTCTATGTGATAATCAAATTTCGACAGATATACCGTTTGAATTTTATTTAAAAAACTTTTTATTTAATTTTATTTTATTCTCTTTTGTTTTATTTTATTTTATTTTTTTAAATTTTTTTTAGTTTATTTATTTTTATTTTAATTTTTTTTAGTTTATTTTTATTTTATTTTATTTTATTTTATTTTATTTTATTTTATTTTATTTTATTTTATTTTATTTTATTTTATTTTATTTTATTTTATTTTATTTTATTTTATTTTATTTTATTTTATTTTATTTTATTTTATTTTATTTTATTTTATTTTATTTTATTTTATTTTATTTTATTTTATTTTATTTTATTTTATTTTATTTTATTTTATTTTATTTTATTTTATTTTATTTTATTTTATTTTATTTTATTTTATATTATTTAATTTAATTATATTTTATTTTATTTTATTTTATTTTATTTTATTTTATTTTAATTTATTTTATTTTATTTTATTTTATTTTATTTTATTTTAATTTATTTTATTTTACTTCATTTTTATTGCCATAAATTCTCTTTTTATTGAAAATTTCTTTGTCCAAGAAAACAAATTTCCATATATCCTCACTTTATTTAGATATTTACAAATACAATATTTATAATTTATTATATTAATAAACCTTGAAGATAGGGCTATACTGCTTTTCAAACTGTCCTTCTTTATACAGTTGTGCCCCGGCACTAGCGCCTTCATTGCTAGTGTTGGGGCACTTGTTTCATACAAAGCATTTCATACCACATGCTGCCCATACTCATGTCTTAATGTCAGAGCAAATATATGCATATGAGAAAAGTAAACAAACTATTCCCACATTCAACATAACTCTTAAGAAAGTGAGCGCGTATGCTATACTCATTAACTGCAGTAGGGGCCCCAACAACACATTGCTCTATCATTCATGTACTCAGAGAGAGAGAGAGAGTGCAAGAGAATGAGAATAAGAGATGACCGTGTTTAATTACATTACTTGTCTGAATGCAGTGGCCACTTTATGAGTGCGTATTTATTTTTATATGTGCGTGTATGCGTGTGTGCTTCGATGTTTTATTTCTTTTAGAAATTAATGCGTTTTTATGCTCTTTATTTCACCCCGACCACCATAGCTTTATGGAGCCATATAAAAACAACTTTTTATAATGCGGCTGCTACTATTGCTGTGGCTTCTTCTTTTTCTGCTGCTATGTGGTTAGTGGTAGACGCATAAAGAGAATACACATACACACATATATATTTGTTTTGAATCACCCCACAGCATAGTAGCTCTTCGATGTTATTTAACAAAGAAAAACAACTTCAACAGCAATACCCACAAAAAGAATTTCCTAGGGAAGCTAAGCAACTACCAGCTTCTAATATCCAGCGGCGTTATGTGGTCATGGGTTAAAAAAAAAATAGAAGTGTTTCTTTCTGTTTTTGATATTTATTCAATTAAAACAATTGTATAGAGCAAATAAACACTCATAACATTTGGCTTATGTTTCATTGTTGGTTTGAAAGTAGAGCACAACAAGGCATATTCAATGGAGAGAATAATGATTCTTTAAATAGTTATTGGTATAATTGACTGCCATGTCTGGAACCAAAACTGTTACTTTAAAACATATCTTTTACGCTTTATATGGTAGAATTAAATATTTTTTAAGGTAATTTGAAGATTTGTGGTAGTTAAGCTAAAGAAAAAATATTGAAACAAAATGAAATCCGAAAGTGAAAGTGAAAGCTTGTTTACCCATTATCGCCTTTTGGGTTGAAAACACCCAACAAAGCAGTCTCCTGTTATGTAAGAAGTATCCCAACGCCGGTTCCATTGACATAAATATGGTAAAATAAAATGGGTACATTGAAGGCCAACAATTTTGCAAAGATAAAAATATAAATATAACTGACGAGCGCGTATCAGCAAGCGCCATCCTGCAAATGCTAAACTCTGCCCTGGCTTGAAATGCCTTTGAACGTATACGGCTATCGAAGGCGGATTTGTAGTCAACAAAGAGATGGTAGGTGTAGATTTGCCCTTCTCGGGTCTTTTACAGGATTTTATGCAGTGTAAATATCTGGCCTATGGTGAATTAACCAGGTCTAAGGCCACACTGATAAAGCCCATTTATTTCGTTGACTTTAGACTTAAATATTTCACACAGTATGCTCGACAGTATCTTGTAAGCGATCACATACTGTTTTGTCCCCTTTCTTGTGTACAGGACATAATATGCTGAGATTTCAATAATCGGGTATGCGTTCTTTAAGCCAGATTGCGTAGACAATCTGATGCATACGTCCTATCAGAGTGTCGCCTTCGGTCTTAAACAGTTCACCCGGCAACCCATTGGCTCCTGCTGCCTTAATGTTTTTCAGTCGGGTTACTGCAGCATGGACCTCGTTCTAACTAGGCCGTACACATTCTATACGGTCATAAGAAATAGGTTCTGTGGTATACTCATGGTAACCATCATCGGATACCAGCAGCTAGGAAAAGTGTTCTTTCCACATCCTCAGCTTATCTCTGCAGGAGCATAAGCCTGTACCAAAGCCCTCAGTTTGTTGTTCAATTCATTGGTAGAGAATTCGAACTTCATTCTGGCCCTAAACATGTCGATTCGCTCGACAACATGTCAATTCGCTCACACTCACGTCTTTCCATTTCCTTCCTCTTCTTTTTCTTGCGGAAGAGACGTTTTTCCTTATTCCTTTTCTCCCTATACCTCTCCTTCATCTGGCGCGTTGCTACTGGCTGTAAAGTTGCCCTTTACGGCGCATTCTTGGCTTCAGTAGTCGTACATTAGGTTCCTTGAGGGAGTCTTTTGGTTCCAAAGTACTGATGTTGCTGATCTTTACATAACATGGGCAATGGTTTGCCATTGCACTGCTATGCTATCGGGACAGTGAGTGCTATCTATAATCAATTGGGTCACCTGAGTTTAGTTTCCGTTGCCACCTATTGTGTTTGCTGCTTTCCGATGTCCAGCTTCCGTGCAGTGTCAGATGGTGCGTTTCTCGCCACACTTAGACAAATGCGATTCTTTGCAGCAACAAGGTAGTGATCCGAATCGATGTTCGCCTCACGTATTGATGGTACATCAAACACGCTTGTTAAATGCCTTCCATCTAACACAACATGATCTAATATTTGGTGATATGATCTGGTGACAGCCATATAGCCGTGTTAATTCTTCAATGTTGGAATCTGGTGCTGCTAACTACCATGTTCTTTGCCACAGCGAAGTCTATTAGCCTTATTCCAATATCGTAAGTTTCTTCGTATAGGTAAAATTTTCGAACCATTGGGTCAAAGATATTTTCCTTCCTTGTTTTCCTATTGAAATCTCCCAGAACGATTTTATTATCATGGGCGGGACAGCGATCATATTCTCTTTCTAAACGCTCGTAGAAAATATGCTTGGTCTGTTCGTTCTTAGGCGCAAATGATGTTGAAGAATTTGTCCTTTATGCGGATTATGATTAGCCTCTCATCCATCGGAGTAAACCTGCAGACAAGGTGCTTCAGTCTTCCTGCAGACAAGGTGCTTCATATTCTCTTTCTAAACGCTCGTAGAAAATATGCTTGGTCTGTTCGTTCTTAGGCGCAAATGATGTTGAAGAATTTGTCCTTTATGCGGATTATGATTAGCCTCTCATCCATCGGAGTAAACCTGCAGACAAGGTGCTTCAGTCTTCCACTAACCACAAATCCACAGCCAAATTCATGCCTCGTTTAATAGCAGCTAGTATAGGGCGCCACCTCTCGGTGTTGTTGTGGAGCCCTTCCCAAGCTCAGCCGTACCCAAAAAGGGTGAGGCAAACAACCCTGCGAATTACCGGCCAATTGTGATATGCTCCGCTCTCCCCAAGGTTATGAAGAGCATGGTTAATCACCATCTTCTGTAGTATTTAGAGTCTAATTTTGAGGCTTAGCTCGGTGTCAGCTCGATGCGATATACACTGATTTTAGTAAAGACTTTGATAAGATAAATCACGGCCTTCTGATTTTCAAACTTGACATCATCATCCTTTTGAACTGGGCATCATCATATTTACCCTATAGGACTCAACAAGTTGTTTATCAAGGAATTTTTATCTCGCCCTATATTGGCCTCATCTCGGGTCCCTCAGAGAAGTCATATGGGGCCGATTCTATTTGTAATTTGTAATCTCTGATACGTATAGCACCAATTTGCAAACTCGTCCAAAGATCTCTGGAAGACAGCAGAATCAGTGGCTGCGTTCGATTTGTTTCGAGCTTTCTCAGAGATCGCGAGTCGTTATAGTTCTCATCGAATAGCAAAAATTGACCGCAGGTGTACCCCAGGGCTCTGTTCTTTCTCCTTTTCTTTCTTATTTTCATCAACGATCTGCTGAGTCAGACATCAAATCTGACCTACTCATCTGCGGATGACAGTTATTTTTGTCATTCGTACTCTTTCAACCATAGGCCAAATCTACGAGAGATTGATAACAAGATGTGGATCATGGACGATACTCTCTGTCAGGATTTGCTGGCCATTCTCATCCAATGAGCAAAAATTGGCCGCAAGTGTACCCCAGGGCTCTGTTCTTTCTCCTTCTCTTTCTTATTTTCATCAACGATCTGTTGGGTCAGACATCGACTCCGATGTACTCATCTGCGGATGATAGTTATCTCTGTCATTCGTACTCTTTCGACCATAGGCCAAGTCTGCGAGAGATTGAGAACAAGATGCGGATTATGGACAATACTCTCTGTCAGGATTTGCTGGCCATTTCTGAGTGAGGTCGAATGATTCGAGTAGATTTTGCACGGAAGACTCATTGCTGCTTGTTGTCACACAAACGATTGGCTGACCCATTACAATCAACTTTGTCTATTAACTGTGTAGATGTTGAGCAATCAGAAGCTCTTGATGTTCTGGGCATGAAAATACAAAGTTGTGATGTCCATTGGGCTAAATATGTATTCGAAGTATCGAAAGAAGCATTCAATTGCTTAGGTTTCCCTAAACGGTGTAAGAATTGCTTCACTCCTTCTGTTCTTCTTAACATCCATACCACTTTCACAAGACCGAAAATGGAGTACAACTCAGATGCATGGACTGGAGCTTCAAAACCATCCCTGAAGCTACTAGACCGTGTACAGAGGAGAACGATGGCATTGATTGGGGACAGTGGGGTATCCAACTCTATTGCCTCCCTTGAACATCGTCGTGATGTGGATTGTTTGGCGCACACTCTATCGGCACTTTCATGGTGTGTGTTCATCCGATAATCGTCTTCTTTTTTCTGATGTAAGGAAGTTAGTCAGAGATATTAGACATTCCAGATAGTCTAGCGGACCGGACAATGCATTACAGAGAGAATTTTTATTTTGCCCGTACCGTTCGTATAAAGAATCGACTTCTGGCTAATCTTTTTCCCAATCTATATGACAATCAGAAATGTAAGACAAATATTAATAAACCCTTCATGATTTTCTTCTGCGTCATGTCGTCCCTTTTCCGCTATTTTGACCCGAAATTTATATGAATATTCCATAGCGTATACATCACTCAACCTCTAGCCAGACATTCTAAATGCGAATATCATTTGCTTCCATTATTTGGCAATATATCAAAGTTTTCGAAGGTTATTGCCTGAAGACTTTTCTATTCAAAACATTTTATTTAAATTTGCCAAGACTTTGCAGCAATTAATTTTGCAAATATTTTTAGATAATTTAAATTTCAATTAAAATTAATGTCAACACATTTGTTTTTCAATTTATTTACTCTCTGCCAAGAAGACAGTATAAAGACAACGACATCCCAATATCCTAGAGCAAAAATTCAATTGTCTAAATATTTTGCTACAAGCTCTTCATTAGGATTTTTGTTGAATTAATCATTATCTAATAATACAATTACGATTTGTTGTTGATGCTGTTGTTGTTTGGCAAATGTTATTGTCTTTCAATTGAGGAGCATTTGCTGTCGTTGTTGTTGTTGAAGGGAAAAACTGTTAACAATCTAAAATATATTTTCATTTCTTATCAAGTACTACGACAACATCCCTAAGGTATGCCATGTATTGTATTATTTCCCCTATGGCTCCTAAGTGTATGCTTTATTCTCAATGTTAATTTAATTTTAGATGTTTCGAGAGCATTAAACAGAAAGTAAATGAAATTGCTTTGGAATTGATATTCTTATTTGCCTGGGACATGGTAAACTTTAACTAAACAAAAGAGTTTGCTAGATGACAAAGGCAGCATTTTGATACAAATTACAGCATAGGAGGAAACCCGTGGGTTATATGTAGAGACAAATGCCAGGACTATGTGTGGGGGCAGTATGAAGTGGAAAAGTAGTGATGTTTAATGGATAAGAAAAACCTTAGACAATATCATAGCAACGAGCTCTATGAGTTCCACTTCTTTGAATCTTTACAAATTTGGCCTCCAACATTAAACTTTCCATAATATGCCAATTTCCTTGTAATTTTCATACCGACCACCATAGGATGGGGGTATACTAATTAAGTCATTCCGTTTGTAACACCTCGAAATATTGATCTAAGATCCCATCTTATATATTGGGTTGCCCAAAAAGTAATTGCGGATTTTTCATATAGTCGGCGTTGACAAATTTTTTTCACAGCTTGTGACTCTGTAATTGCATTCTTTATTCTGTCAGTTATCAGCTGTTACTTTTAGCTTGCTTTAGAAAAAAAGTGTAAAAAAAGTATATTTGATTAAAGTTCTTTCTAAGTTTTATTAAAACTGCATTTACTTTCTTTTAAAAAAATACTTTTTGGGCAACCAATATAAAATTCAATTTGTGTTTGTTTGGTCCGTATAGACTCAAAAACGGCTGAAACCATTTCTTGATATTTTCACTGATGGTGCATAATGATCCCGCGGTGGTCCTACATTTTTTGATATCTGAAGGGGGAGAGGACCCTCCCCCTTACCCCAAAATTTCTACCCAAAAATAAAAGTGGACCGATCGGGACAATATGGGATTCAAATGAAAGGTATTCAAGAGTAGAATACGAATTTCATAATAAACGTAGGGTCCAAATACCTAGGGGGCCGCCCAGCCCCAAAACCCCTTAAAAGAAGTTTATTTGAGGATCATGACAATATGGGACTCAAATTAAAGGTATTCGGGAGTAGATTATGAATATAGTCAGGAAATAGGAAATGGCTTTATATTTTATTGATAACGGAAGGGGGCCAAAAACACCACCCAAAATCAAAAGTCGACCGATAAGGACAATATGGTTATGAAATGAAAAGTATACGAATCTGGCATACAAATTCATGTCGAAGTATAGGGGGTCACCCCAACACCACAAAAAACGGCATAACTGATTTTCTCGAAATTTTCGCATATTGTGTAGGATGGTCTGGAAGGAAACATAGGCTGTATAATTTTTCGGTATCGGAAGGGGGGACGGACATTCCCCTTATGCCAAAATCACAACCCAAAATCAAAAGTGGACCGATCGGGACAATATAGGTATCAAATGAAAGGTATTGGAGAGTAGAATACGAATATGGTATTCAAATTTAAGTCTAAGTACCCATCGGGAGAAGGCGGACACTCTCCCTTACCCCAAAAACGTCACCCATATCCGAAAGTGGTCCGATGAGCACAATAATTTTTGTCCGGTTGGGCTGAAATTTTGCGTGTAGTGTTCTACTGAGACTTCCAATAACTGTGCCAAGTAGGGTCAAAATCGGGGTATAACCCGATATAGCTCCCATATAAACCGATCTCCTGATTTGACTTCTTGAGCCCTTACAAGTCGCCATTTTTGTCCGATTTGGCTAAAATTTTGTATGTAGTGTTCTGTTATCACTTCCAACAACTGTGTTAAGTACGGTCCAAGCAGGTCTATAACCTGATATAGCTCTTATGTAAACCGATCTCCCGATTTGATCTCTTGAGTTACTGGAAGCCGCAATTTTGATCCGATTTGGCTGAAATTTTGCACACAGTGTTCTGTTAAGACTTTCAACAACTCTGACGAGTACGGTCCAAATCGGCATATAACCTGATATAGCTCCCATATAAACCGATCCCCCGATTTGACTTTTTTAGCCCCTGGAAGCCACAATTTTTGTCCAATTTGTCTAAAATTTTGCGGAAAGTGTTCTGTTATAACTTCCAACCACTGTGCCGAGTACGGTTGAAATCGGTCCACAACCTGATGTAGCTCCCACATAAACCGATCTCCCGATTTGACTTCTTGAGCCCCTGGAAGCCATAATTTTTGTCTGATTTGGCTGAAATTTTGCACATAGTGTTCTGTTAAGACTTTCAACAAGTGTGCCAAGTATGGTCCAAACCGGTCTAGAACCTTATATAGCTCCCATATAAAGCGATCTTCCGATTTGAATTCTTGAGCCTCAGGAAGTCTCATTTTTTGTCCTATTTGGCTGAAATTTTGTATGTAGTGTTCTGTTATCACTTCCAACAACTGTGTTAAGTACGGTCCACACCGGTCTATAACCTGATATAGCTCCCTTATAAACCGATATCCCGATTTGACTTCTTGAGCCCTTACACGCCGCAATTTTCATACGATTTGGCTGAAATTTTGCATATAGTGTTTTGTTACGGCTTCCAACGACTGTGCCAAGTGCGGTCTTAATCGATATGTAACCTGATATAGCTCCCATTTGATATAGCCCATTTGACTTCTTGAGTCGCAATTTTTCTCCGATTTGCCTCCGATTTATTTGTTCAGATTTTTTTACAATTTTAAATTTGATAATCCAAAATAATAAAAACATTTATGAAGTAAAACTCTCAAAACTACGATAGCTAAGCAAAAAAATCCCTTCCCATTTTAGGTTACCCACAAAACCCTAGTTTCCTAATATCTATTGTTTGCACTTTATTCAAAATTACCATTGTCTCCCGAAAGCTTCAATTGAATGCTTTATGCTACTAAGTAGCTATTTCAGTTCCCATTGTTTATGATTAGGGCCAATATTTGCTGTGATTGTGCTGCCCCTCCTAAAAGTAGGCAAGCAATTGTGGAGAAATATTGCAGCACTTCTTGGTTACAAGTGGCAAGAATAAACAAAAGATTTACCCCCCAAAACAAAGGCGCCATGGAATTTCAAATTGCTAAACAGTTGAGGAAGTATAAAAGGCCCAGCTAGAAAAAAACCAAAAAAAAAATAAACCCCAGAGCCATGGTAAAACATTAGTGTAATACATTTTAGTAGACAACTTTTTTTTCATGCCCCAAAAAATAGATGCAACTTAGCTTTATTTAAAAACAGTTCAGTTCAACCATAACAAACTGAAGAAGAAGAAATACATGAAAAAAGAACTTAGAAAAGTAAACAACATTTCACAGCATGCCTAAAATGCCATAACGTTATTTGGGGAACCCCTAAAAATATGCAACGAATTTTTTGTATGCATTCATTTCCTTTGTTCCCCAGAGGGCTCCCGGAATGAGTGCTCTATGCTGTAGCTGCTTGTGGTGCTAGTGAAGACAAAAAAAAAAGGCCATGGCAAAGAAAATAGAAATTTAAATTGCATAAAATTCAGAAGTAGAAAGATTTATGTGGCCACAATGGACAAAGACATAAACCCAATTTTTGTTACTTGGAGTTTTCTGTGGTTGCATGCATCGTCGACTCGTTGCCTGTGGAAAAGCTTTAAAACATTGCATTTAAAGCATTTACTCTGGCTAAGAGTAGTGAATTTCACCAGCATGGCTTTGGGCTTGCAGCCAAGAGTGAATGGAAAATTCTAAATTCCTTAACTTGGATTGTCCAAATATTTTACTACTCCCTTGTAGAGACAAATATTTAACATTTCTTTTGTTGCATAAGTAGCCTTGAAATGCCCATGGACAAAATTCTGTGCAACTGCAATGTAAACACGGCATTACTATTGCTTTCCGCCTTGATTGCATTTTCCGTTTTTTTTTCTTTTGTTTTTTTTTCAAGTAAACTCTTCACTGGCATTCTCATGGAAGCTCAAATAACAGTAACTAAAATTCTAGATGAAATGTTCTTTGGCCTAAAGGGATACTGTCTTTGACAGATACTACACCATGCACATATAACGTTCATGGAATATTGCAGACAGTTAAAGAAAAAAAGTTGGTTCAATTTGAATGCTGGTGGTCATAGCAGAAATCATTGGAAAAATTTTCAGCCAAAACGTATAAAAGTTTCGCTCTCTAGAAGCTCAAGAGGTACAATCGGGAAACCGCTTAATAAGAAAGCTGTATCAGGTTAGGTTGAAAAAAGGGTGCAGATATTAATCTGCCCCAGACCAAGGATATTTACTACGATCACCTAGAGAGAGAATATTACCGCTGCCCGGCCCATGATATTAAAATCATTCTGGGAGATTTTAATGCCAAGATAGGGAAGGAAGACATTTTTGGTCCAACAGTCGGAAAGTTTAGCCTCCACGAGATGTCGTCTAGTAATGGGTTGAGGCTGATTGATTTCGCCGCGAAAAAAACATGGTAGTTAGTAGCACCAGATTTCAACATAAAAATATTCACAAGCCACATGGCTGTCACCCGATCATACTACGAGGAACCAATTGGATCACGTTGTAATAGATGGAAGGCATTCATCCAGCGTGTTAGATGTACGATCCGTGGAGCGAAAATAGTTTCGTATCATTACCTCGTTGCAGCATAGGTTCGCACCCGTTTGAACATCGCGAGGAAAATACGATCTGACACTGCACGGAAGCTGGACATTGAAAAGCTGCAAATACAACAAAGGCAAAAGGCTTACTCCACTCGACCGACCCTACTGCTTGATGAAAGTACTCCTTGTTCCAATGATATAATGCCGCAGTGGCAAACCAATGCCCACTCCATGCCGCGAAATCCGTGCTTGGGTACCGGAAGCCCCACTCCAAGAAACCCATGGTATGACCAAGAGTGTCGAGATGCTACTGAAGCTAAGAATGCGGCATATAGAGCAACCCTCCAATCGGTAGCAACGCGCCAGATGAAGGAGAGGTATCGGAAGAAAAGGATAGAGGAGAAACGTGTATTTCGCATAAATAAAAAAGAAATGGAGAGACTTGAGTGTGAGCGAATTGAGATGTACAGGAGTTAGAATGAAGTCCGGAAATTTTACCAAAGAATTAAACATCAAACCGATGGCTTTGGTGCAGGCACTTTCTCCTGCAGAGACAAAAAAGAACATCTGGTAACTGACACAGATAACATGCTGAGGCTATGGAAAAAACAGTGTCTGTGTCTGACGTTGGCGGCGAAGAGGATACCCCAGAACCAATCCCTGATGATAGTATACAATGTTTACCTCCTAGTCAGAATAAGGTCCAAGTAGCAGTGACCCGACTAAAGAACAACAAGGCAGCAGGAGCCGACGGGTTACCCGCTGAACTATTTAAGACCGGTGGCGACACGCTGATATGGCGTATTTATCAGCCTATCTGCACAATCTGGCTAGAAGAACGCATACCCGATGATTGGAACCTCAGCATACTATGTCCCGTACACAAGAAAGGAGACAAGACGAATTGTGCCAACTACAGAGGAAAAAGTCTCCTCCCCATCGCATACAAGATACTCTCGTAGAGCGTACTGTGTGAAAGATTAAAACCAAAAATCAATGAGATAATTGAGCCCTATTAATGAGGCTTTTGACCTGGTAAATCCACACTGGACCAAATATTCACACTGCCCCAAATCCTGTTGACTACAAAGCCGCCTTCGATACTGCTTTAAGTTCAAAGGTATTTCAAGCCATGTCTGAGTGTGGTATCTCTGCAAAATTAATGAGACTCTGCAGGATGACACTTGCTGATACACGTTCCTCAGTAAGAATAGGAAAGAATCTCTCCGAACCATTTAATACCAAAAGAGATTTCAGACAAGGAGACAGACAGCCTATGTGAGACATATCCGATGTTTCAGGCAGTGTGGAGTACACCCTAACTGAGCTGGTTTTTGGATAAAATTTACAGTACCTCTGTTCCACCGTAGCTCAGAGGTTAGCATGTCTGCCTATGACGCTGAACGCCTGGGTTCGAATCATGACGAGACCATCAGCGGTGGCTTTCCCCTCCTAATGCTGGCAACTTTTGTGAGGCAATATGCCATGGAAAACTTCTCTCCAAAGAGGTGTCGCACTGCGTCAAGCCGTTCGGACTCGTTTATAAAAAGGAGGCCCCTTATCATTGGGCTTAAACATGAATCGGACTGCACTCATTGATAGGTGAGAAGTTTGCCCCTGTTCTTTAGTGGAATATTCATGGGCAAAATTTGCAATTTTTTACCTCTGTTCCTGATAGAACCGATTGGAAGTGCGAGCTCGATGCTATCGATACTGTCGAAAATATCGAATGTTGCGATTATCGATAGTTTGCCAACTCTAGTCAGAAGGAGTTCCACTTTAGGTTCACATTTCTTTGAGAACCTGCCTGATTTAGTGGATGTGAATATTTGCAAGTTGTTGGGCTTTTTAAAGTGATCTGGATAGTTCAATGGTAGGAACTAGAAGCCATCTTCCTTCTTCTGTTCCTTGTGGTATCATAATGGACGAAAACGTCTAAGTGAGTCTGATGGCAGACTGGCACTCCAACCTCACCTCACCTCACCTAACCTAAGTTACACATGTTCGCAGAAGAGCCTATTTCCCAATTTTCAATCCAATTTGCCTTCATTACTTCAATTTGGTAGAACTTAAAGTCAACATTGATTTTCAAATACCTATTCATTGTTCCTGGCACAAAATTCTCTAACCAACAAAAGCAAAGAAGAGAAACCCTGCCAAGCCTCAATTCGCTTTGTCACAACAGCACCACATCATAAAGGGAAATCAAAAAGTTCTACAATGCATCGATGCCCACAAAAGACCGCAAGTTATCTAAGCAATCAACATGTGCCTCATTGGCATCAACAGCACAACAATACCAACTGCTGAGGTTGCAAGGCCCTACCTCAGCTGGCTAGCTGGCTGGCTGGATGAGGATGCAAATCAGACTCTTTTGTTTGCTGCCTAAAAGGCTTTTTTTATTTGGTTTACCCAAGATGGAAACTTTCGGGATTAATTACAACATAAATTAAACTGGAGGTACGGCACTTCTGTACTCCCTTTTTCCAATACGCTTGCCCTTTTGTTGCTGCTGCTGCTGTCCTTTTTGTCTGCAAGCAGGCAAAGTTGATTGTTTGGCTAAGCGAAACAAAACAAAAAAAAACAACAGCATGGAGTAGAAATGGCCAAACTTTCTTGGTAAGGCCACTCAAAGTTCCCCCTTTTGGGTTGTTTAAAGGAACTGTAGGGAGTTTGTGCAGTTTTTCTTCGCTTCACCTCTAGTCCTGAGCAGCATAATTGCTCGTATTTGGCAGTTGTTTTTCATCAACATCAAATTGCATTAACTTTTGTGCATTTTGCTATCCCTTTTCCCTTGGCGATGACAGCTTGGTCCTGATAAAAACTCCATAGTTTTGATGTTGGAGTTTGGATTTTGGAATGTAATGTTCTCAACTTCACACTTTTCTTTCTTGCTGTGTGAGAGTTTTGAGTTGGTTTTCTTTACTGATTAAGCCTGGACTACTTGTTCAATTGTTGGCAGTTATGCAGATGTTTACAAAAAAAAATAAAAATTTTAATAAAAAAGTAAACTTCAAAGTTTAAATTTATATACAAAATATTGTAACCAAAAAAAAAAAATCCACTAAGAATCAGGGGCAAACTTCTCACATATCAATGAGTGCAGTCCGATTCTAGTTAAAGCTCAATGATAAGGGGCCTCCTTTGCGAAACTTCTTTGTAGAGAAGTTTTACATGGCATAGTACCTCTCAAATGTTGCCCCATTAGGAGGGGAAAATCACCGCTAAAAATGTTTTCTGATGGTCTCGCCAGGATTCGAACCCAGGCGTTCAGCGTCATTGCCGGGCATGCTAACCTCTGCGCTACGGTGGCTGTACCACAATAGAGGCCACCGTAGCGCAGAGGTTAGCATGCCCGCCTATGACGCTGAACGCCTGGGTTCGAATCCTGGCGAGACCATCAGAAAACATTTTTAGCGGCGGTTTTCCCCTCCTAATGGGGCAACATTTGCGAGGTACTATGCCTAGTTAAACTTCTCTCCAAAGAAGTGTCGCAAAGGAGGCCCCCTATGCACTAAAACTCAATGGGAGAACATCATGTAAAAAGGCGTTAAGTTCGGCCGGGCCGAATTTTGGATACCCACCACCTCGGTTAAATATGTAAACCACCTTTCGTCATAATCCGGTAAAAAATGCATAATTTATGACCATATCACCAAATTCGGCACGGACTTTGAGTGGTCTAACAAGTACAAGTCTTTGTTCAATATTGTACAACAAAATATTGGTCTTTTTGGTAGCCCAAATATAGATCGATCTCAACCATATACGACACGTATTTCGAAAAGCCTAACATAAGTCACTGTCATATTTCAGCGAAATCGGTTTATAAATGCGACTTTTATGGGGCCAAGACTTTAAATCGAGATATCGGTTAAATCGAGATATGGCAGCTATATCCAAATTTGGACCAATTTGGGCCAAATTGCACAAAAATGTCGAAGAGCCTGACACAACTCACTGTCCTAAATTTCAGCAAAATCGGATAATAAATGTGGCTTTTATGGGCCTAAGACCCTAAATCGGAGGATCGGTCCATATGGCAGCTATATCTAAATCTGGACCGATCTGGGTCAAATTAAGGAAGAATGTCGAAGGGCCTATCACAACTCACTGTCCCAAATTTCAGCAAAATCGGATAATAAATGTGGCTTTTATGGGCCTAAGACCCTAAATCGGCGGATCGGTCCATATGGCATCTATATCCAAATCTGGACCGATCTGGGTCAAATTGAGGAAGGATGTCGACTGGCTTAACACAAGCCACTGGCCCGAATTTCAGCAAAATCGGATAATAAAAGTGGCTTTTTTTGGCCTAAGATCTTAAATCGGCCCATATGGCAGCTAAATCCAAATCTGGACCAATCTGGGTCAAATTAAAGAAGGGTGGCCTATCACAACTCACTGTCTGAAATTTCAGCAAAATCGGACAATAAATGCGCCTTTTATGGGCGCAAGACCTTAAATCAAGAGATCGGTTTATATGGCAGCTATATCCACATCTGGACCGATCTGGGTCAAATTGAGAAAGGATGTCGAAGGACTTATCACAACTCATTGTCCCAAATGTCGGCAAAATCGGATAATAAATGTTGCTTTTATGGGCCTAAGACCCTAAATCGGCGGATCGGTCCATATGACAGCTATATCCAAATCTGGACCGATCTGGGTCAAATTGAGAAAGGATGTCGACTGGCTTAACACAACCCACTGTCCCGAATTTCAGCAAAATCGGATAATAAAAGTGGCTTTTATTGGAATAAGACCCTAAATCGGCCGATCGGGGATATAGTCCGATATAGCCCATTTTCAAACTTGCCCTGCCTATGGACAAAAAAAAGATCTGTGCATAGTTTCAGCTTAATATCTCTATTTTGAAAGACAGTAGTGTGATTTCAACGGACAGACGAACGGACATTGCTAGATCGTCTAAGATTGGATTATAGGGTCCAAAATGAATATTTCGATGTGTTGCAAACGGAATGACAAAATGAATATACCCCAATCCTTCGGTGGTGGTTATAAAAGGACGAAAAGCCAGATCCATTATTAAGTTAACCAACAAAGAGTAATTTTATGACTCGGCTTAACCATGTACGTCTGTTTGTCCGTGCGTTCGTCTCCCTGTCTGTCTTTCTCTCTGTTTGCCAATCTGTCTGTCTGTATCTCTGACTGTCTGTCCGTATTATACTACCCATACATCAGTTATAGCGTAGGAGTAGGGTATTATATAGCCGCCATCGTCCGCCTTTTGCTTCCTTTATTTGTTTTTATCTCAAACTTATGTCCATTTTCCTTTTTTCTTTTATTTTAGGGTTGCGGCAATGTTACCAGCACCAAAATCCCTTGTCTCTCCAATGAGTACCAATGCAAGGATCGCATCACTTGCCTCCACTCCAGTTGGCTGTGTGATGGTGAACGCGATTGCCCCGATGGTGATGATGAGGTGCGCAGCAATTGCAAGAACAAGACATGTCGCCCCGATCAATTCCAGTGCAGTGATCACACTTGCATAGCAGGACAATTGACTTGCAATGGTCAGTTTGATTGTGCCGACAAAAGTGATGAGTTGAACTGTGGTAAGTTGAAGTCTTTTGGAAAACTCCTCTTTGAATGAATTTCATTAACTGTTTGTCTTTTCTTCCATTCTTTGTTTGTTTTTTAGGCATTCGCAAGCAAACCGTTTGTGATACCAACACTCATTTTGATTGCGGTGGTGGTCAATGTATTCCTCTGGCCAAGGTGTGCGACCGGCACAAGGATTGTCCCGCTGGCGAAGATGAACAGTCCAATAAGTGTGGTATCAATGAATGTGCCACCAATAATGGCGGCTGCATGCATAAGTGTATTGATCAACCCATTGGCTTTAAATGTGAATGTGAGAGTGGGTAAGTTGATAATGCATTGTTCATAAAGTCGAAAGATTCAAAGAAGAGTTCTCTAAATAGCCAACCAGGAAAAAAAGTTTGATAAAATTGATAGCAATTGCTTCTTGAGCTGAATTCAGCTCCTCTTTAACTATTTGTGTTGGGGAAGAATAAATTAATTCTAACTCGTAAATTATTCCGATGCAAAAAATTTTAGTGCTGAAACTAGCGCATTTTCATTGCACTAGTGTAAGCAGGTTTATACTCCTGGACAAAGCATTGTTTTTGTGTGTTTGACACGATCTATAGCTATTGTTTGAACATTCCTAGATAGAGGATAGGGACATGCAGTGATATGAGAAGACAGTAGGAACGTAGAATGCCTACATGGTTATTAGTGTGGGTCAATTTTTTTTTGTCGCCAAGGCGGTAATCGGAACATAATCTACCACTTGGTAGATATTTTTTTTGGTCCACACAAATTGATTCAAATGCATCCCTCGGAAAAGCACCAGTCTGTGCATCATTTCATCGTGTCGCCTGTTGGAATCCTCCCGTCTTGTCTATATTTTTAAAGAGATCTCCGTTTGTAAGATCACCCAAATCGGAGAAAAAAACGCTTGCGTGTAGACCTGAGTATGAACATAGCACTTGCTCGATGGTCTCCTCTTCATCCTTATCAGGACAGTAAAATTATGCAGAATTCCCAAATGCGCGACCAGTGTCCTCTTATACCTCCTGCAATATTGCCCTCTGACTTCCTATCAAAAGCCAGAAACTCCTTCGTCATTCTTCAATCTAAGTCAGAGTGTCCTTGCAGTTCGGCATTGATGTACAAATCACCACCTCATTAAGAACTGCGCTCTACGTTTCACCTCTGCTAAGTCCAGTAGTTCATCAAATGCCACATATGCAACACCTGTAACCGTTTCGTTCACCGTGAAAAGGTTCTGTCTGGCTGGTTCGCCTTGAAGTTCATCGGAATACCATTGCGTCCGGGAATCCAAATTCATTCAGACAGAGCATATATTCAGAGATTCCAAACATTCCGTTGCATCATCACAGTTAGCCGTTCAAGACACAAGGTCCTGACGGAATCTCTACGCTGATTCTGAAGAATATGGATGTACCGCTAGTCGAGTACCTCACCTAGATCCTCAACCCCTTTGAGCACTCTCATTAAACCCGACAACTTGAAAATAAACAGAGTGATCCCGCTACTGAAGCCGCGAAAGTGAATCTTATAGACCGCTTTTCCTTCTCTCACCCATAGTCCAACCGCAGACGCATTACTTCTTCTGAGGCATTACTCCTCCCTTTGGTTGAGCATTAATAAAGCAAATTGCAAATTTGCCCATGAACATTCCATTAAGGAATAGGGGCAAACTTCTCACTCTACACATTCCAGTGACACTGGAATCTGTGGGTATGCCTCTAGCGACATGTAAGCGAAGTTTTCAGGACCAAACCCGAAGGACAACGACTGATAGATGGTCACAAAGAGGGGGCTGTGAGCATTCAAAAACTATGTGGCCTAATCTAGACTTGAAGAGGTCTTCTGTTTTGCTGTCATTGGCTAGAACAGACATCTCAGTCATTGTGTCCGTCATGACAGGTCACTGTCTAATCGGAAAACATGCTGACAGACTGACTTTCGCTGAAACTGTGAGGACATCGAAGAAGAAGAGACTATAGAACACCTTCTGTTTGTGTATCCCGCTCTAGCAGTTAGAATGAGTTTCACTTTAAGTTCTCATTTCTTTGAGAACCTCTCTGATGAAGCGGATGTAAACATTCGCAAGTTATTGGGTTTTTTTAAGCGATCTGCATGGTTCAAAGGTAGGAATTAGAAGGCATCTTCCTTCTTCTGTTCCTGTGGTATCACAATGAACGAAAACGTCTAAGTGGGTTTGATGGCAGACTGCCACATAAACCTAACCTAAGTTCTATTATCAGTGATGCATTCCTGGCTAGTTCCTCAACCACCTCTTCTCTATCATCTCTTGAAGACCCAAGACCCAACAGACCCAAGACTCTGTACATACCCTTGGTTTCGACCTAGCTCCTCAGTCGCCTCTTCTCTGTCACCTCTTTAAGGCCTGGGACCAAGCAGAACCTAATATACATAGCCATGTTTCGAAGTAGCTTGTTGCGACGTCCATAATTTGATGCCAGAGCTTTCAGCGCCGCCTGAATATCCACGTATATCGTGATCGTCCAATCGAGCAGCCGCTTCGTTGTTGTTGTTGTAGTGTGTCGTACACCGAGGCGGCAGTCCTTGCCGATGAAGGATTCCATCGGGTCAATCCGGTACGTACAACCGGCTGCCATAGGATTGCCGCTTCGTCATCGTTATATACCTGTTTCGTCATCGCTATACCCGTTTTGAAGCCTATATGAGTTCCAAGCCTATGATTCAGTTTTACACTATCATCAGCGATGCATTCCTGGCTAGCTCCTCAGCCGTCTCTTCTCTGTCATCTCTTGTAAGCCCGGGACCCAGCAGAGCCTGTTATACATACCCTTGTTTCGAAGCGGCTTGTTGCATCCTCTAAACAGTTTCGTTCTCCGAAAGCAAATCAGGCAGTACTTGGAGTATTTGAGAGAAAGATTCTTTGTAAAATATATGGACCTGTTTGCACTAATGGAGAATTTAGGTGTCGTATGAACTACGAGCTGATGAGCTGTATGACGATGATAGCATAGTTACACGCATCAAAATACAACGGCTGCGTTGGCTAGGTCATGTTGTCAGAATGGATGATGAAGCTGCTGCAAAGAAATCTTTTGAAGGCAAACACGGTAGTACAAGTAAACCAATGGAAGGATCAAGTGTTGGGAGACACCTCAAAACTTGGTGTCAGAGATTATAAAATGAGAGCAGAAGATCGAGGCGCATGGAACGCTATTCGGCGTTCGGCTAGTGGAACAACTGTTCTGTCATAGCCAATTAAAGTAAGTAATCCGAAGCCAGAGTCTTCAACGCCGCCTGCATATCCACATATATTGTGATAGTCCAATCAGGCAGCCGCTCTGTCATCGTCTACCATGACTTCAGAACCGCCTGAAAAAGGGCTGTACCCATTTTGAAGCCTATGTGAGTTCCAAATTCATAGGAACTTAATGTGGCCCATACAATTGCGACCCATCGGTGTCTTCTCTATTCACCGATGGTTCGCAATTGGATGGGCCACATAAAGTTCCTATAAATTGGGAACTCATATAGGCTTCAAAATGGGTAAAGCCTCTTTCAGGCGGTTCTAAAGGCATGATAGACGATGACAGAGCGGCTGCCTGATTGGACTATCACGATATATGTGGATATGAAGAAAGGTAGGATAATTCCAGCCTATAAGGGCATATAGCTTGTCATTTGGAAGGAGCTGATCTCTGTCTTAGCAGGATACCCTTTCAGAGAGTTGAGCGTGTACTTACCTGCACTTAACCTCACGTAGTCCATTAAGATACCCGCTAAGCACGCAGTTCGCAAGATCTAAGAGCCTATTGAGTGCTTATCTTGATGCAGTTTCCAACTGCCTTGGCAGGTACACTTGTGACACAATTTTTCAAACACCTGTCGATTATTTTAATCCAATTCAATGCAGGACTCATTGACCTTCATAAACTTAATAAAATTTTTGCCTACCACGAAAAAAACATCATTGCCATCCACTATGGCTTAGGGAATTCAAAGGCATTCCTATCGGCCCTATTGTTATTTTTTTGCCATTATTTGTGCTATTTAATCATTGAACACCATGCTGGGCATGAGTCCCATGAAATATTTCTATTATGAAGCAAATTTATTTATTGATGGTGGTTTTGGAATTTAATTTATTTTCATGCAATGTTCCAGTTTTTGATTACATTCCCCAATGATATAAATTTTGGAATTCTTTTTATGCCATAACCATTCGACCAACAGTAGCAGCAGCATTCCTCATTGAAATTCTCTTTATGTTCTCTCTCTCTCTCTCTGTATATTTTCAGCTATAAATTAATAAATAATAAAACCTGTGTGGATATCGATGAATGTGCCGAGAATCCGGGTGCCTGCTCGCAAACGTGTATTAATGAGATTGGCGGCTACAAATGTGAATGCGTGGAGGGCTATATGCGTGACCCACGCAATCACACACGCTGTAAGGCCACCGAGGGTCATGCATCATTGTTGCTGGCACGTCGTCATGACATACGAAAAATCGCCTTGGATCACATGGAAATGACATCAATTGTGAATAATACAAAATCGGCGACAGCATTGGATTTTGTATTTCGCACCGGCATGATCTTCTGGAGTGATGTGACCACACAAAGCATTTACAAGTAAGTACAGTTAAGGGATTGTTAAAGCCCAAAGGATGTATGAGACAAAAGCCTGCAAGGCTACATAAAGCGATGTCATGTGTTTGAGGGGTGGAAAGGAGGGAGCAAGAGAATATGCTTTAGCTACCCAAAATCTTAAATAAAATTAATTTAAAATAGACCAAAACTGCTGCTTATTCCCTGGAGTTAGGGTGTATGCAAATAAAGAGCCTTTAATCCCCATACACACCCATGCACACACACACACACACACATGCCTACCAAAGGTTAGTTGCTTTCACCTGGCTTAAGGTAAAATTCGTTTGCCCTGTCCCCTCATGAATGTTTATACCTGCCTTTTGTTTAACTCTTAACACTGCTACTCATCTCAGCAACCAGAATTCTATACTGCATAGTTGCAGCCCTGGTGACCATCCACTCCCACATTTGGCCATCCCAGCCCTTGGTAGTTCCTTTGGTTTGGTTTGGTTTTAATTGAAATTTCAAGCACGTTGACAACTTTTAGCTACTGATTTAAATTAACCTCTTTTTTTATTCCAGTGGTTAGTGTGCTGAGTTTTATGAATTAAAATTATTTGTAGGGGGTTTCGAATCCACTTTTTGTGTTCTATATCCAACTGCTAGATAGCTACTGCGGCGGTGGAAGACTGTGGTAGAAATGTGGCTAGGCCATGAAATTGCCAGCTGTGTTTTTTGCGGTTGCTGATAGCAACAAAATTGAATATTCATTATAATGGTACTGGGATTTTCATTTAATTTGAGTTAAAACTTTAATGGCAGTTAAAGATAATGCCAGCATTAAAGATAAATGATTTTAATAAAATAAATCCATTAAAAATTGCCATAATATATTAAAAAAAAAATTACCTGAACATAAAAACAAGTAACAGCGTGCTAAGATCGGTCGGGCCGAACTTTGGATACCCAGCACCTCGGTTATATATCAAAATCCGGAGAAAATTGCATACCTTATGTCCCATAGCAGTTATATCGAATTATGTTCCGATTTGGACCAAATACTAAGAAGTTATTGTTCAATTGTATATAACAAAATACCATATACAACATGGATGTCGAAAAGCCTTACATAAGTCACTGTGTCAAATTTTAGTGAAATCAGATTATAACGTCGCCTTTTATGGGCCCAAAACCTTAAATCGAGAGATCGGTCTATATGACAGCTATCTTCAAATCTGAACCGATCTGCGCCAAATAAAAGAAAGACGTCGAAGAGCCTAACACAACTCACTGTCCCAAATTTCAGCGACATTGGAAAATAAATTCGCTTTTTATGGCTCCAAAACCTAAAACCGAGAGATCGGTCTATAATGCAGCTATAGCCAAATCTTTATCGATCTGTGCCATATTGCAGAAGTATAACAAAAGGCTTAACTTAACTCACTGTCCCAAATTTCGGCAACATCGGACACTAAATGCGCCTTTTATGGCCCCAAAACCTTATATCGAGAGATCGGTCTATATGGCAGCTATATCCAAATCTGAACCGATCAGGGCCATATTAAAGAAAGTTGTAGAAAGTCCTAAGACAATTCACGGTTCCAAATTTCAGCAAAATCGGATCAAAAATGTGGCTTTTATGGGCCTAAGACCTTAAATCGGAGGATCGGTCTTTATGGCAGCTATATCCAAATCTAGACCGATCTGGGCCAAATTGACGAAGGATGTCGAAGGAGCCTAGCACAAATCACTGTCTCAAATTTCAGCAAAATCGGATAATAAATGTGGCTTTTATGGGCGAAAAACCCTAAATCGGTGGATCGGTCTATATGGCAACTATATCCAAATCTGAACCGATCTCGGCCAAACTGACGAAGGATGTCGAGGGACCTAAGACAACTCACTGTGTCAAATTTCAGCAAAGTTGGCTAATAAATGTGGCTTCTATGGGCCTAAGACACTAAATCGAAGGATCGGTCTATATGGCGGCTATATCCAAATCTAGACCGATCTGGGCCAAATTGACGAAGGATGTCGAAGGGCCTAACACAACTCACTGTCTCAAATTTCAGCTATATCGGATAATAAATATGGCTTATATGGACCTTAGACCCTAAATCGGCCGATCGGTCTATATGGCAGCTATATCCAAATCTAGACAGATCTAGGACGAATTGATTAAAGATGTCAAAGAACCTATCAAAACTCACTGTCTCAAATTTCTGCAAAATCGGATAATAAATGTGGCTTTTACGGGCCTGAGGCCCTAAATCGGAGAATCGGTCTATATGGCAGCTATATCCAAATCTAGACTGATCTGGGCCAAATTGACGAAGGATGTCGAAGGGCCTAACACAACTTACTGTCTCAACTTTCAGCAAAATCGTATAATAAATGTGGCTTTTATGGGCCTAAGGCCCTAAATCGGAGGATCGGTCTATATGGCAGCTATATCCAAATCTGAACCGATCAAGACCAAATTAAATGAAGATGTGGAAGGGCCAAAGACAACTCACTGTCCCAAATTTCAGCAAAATCGGATAATAAATATGGCTTTTATGGGCCTAAGACCCTAAATCGGAGGATCGGTCTATATGGTAGCTATATCCAAATCCAGACCGATCTGGGCCAAATTGACAAATGATGTCAAAGAACCCAACACAACTCACTGTCTCAAATTTCAGCAAAATCGGATAATAAATGTGGCTTTTATGGGCCTAAGACCCAAAATCGAAGGATCGGTCTATATGGCAGCTATATCCAAATCTAGACTGATCTGGGCCAAATTAAATAAAGATGTGGAAGGGCCAAAGACAACTCACTGTCCCAAATTTCAGCAAAATCGGATAATAAATGTGGCTTTTATGGGCCTAAGACCCTAAATCGGAGGATCGGTCTATATGGCAGCTATATCCAAATCTGAACCGATCAAGACCAAATTAAATGAAGATGTGGAAGGGCCAAAGACAACTCACTGTCCCAAATTTCAGCAAAATCGGATAATAAATGTGGCTTTTATGGGCATAAGACCTTTAATCGGAGGATCGGTCTATATGGTAGCTATATCCAAATCCAGACCGATCTGGGCCAAATTGACAAATGATGTCAAAGAACCCAACACAACTCACTGTCTCAAATTTCAGCAAAATCGGATAATAAATGTGGCTTTTATGGGCCTAAGACCCAAAATCGAAGGATCGGTCTATATGGCAGCTATATCCAAATCTAGACCGATCTGGGCCAAATTGACGAAGGATGTCGAAGGGCCTAACACAACTCACTGTCTCAAATTTCAGCAAAATCGGATAATAAATGTGGCTTTTATGAGCCTTAGACCCTAAATCGGCCGATCGGTCTATATGGGGGCTATATCAAGATATAGCTCTATATAGCCCATCTTCGAACTTAACCTGCTTATAACGGAATGACTAGATTAGTGTACTCCCATCCTATGGCGGTGGCTATAAAAATTATTATATAAAAAAATTGGACAGAGACAAAATGATAGATGAACAGTAAGAGTTCAGACTGTTATGACTTCGGTTGCCAAATGACATCATTACTGCATATTACCCACAATCTGACGATCACATGGCCCTATCCGCTGCGCCTCTTTCATTCTTTTATTTTATCTGACGTCAGGAAATAAATACTCTTTTGGGTACTCAGATATTTCGCGCCAATGTGGATATTATTTCATTGGAGCCTTATATTGCTTTGGTCGGTAAATAGGTCCGGTATGTGGGTGTTTTTGGTGATGAGGGGGTGCCCCATATATCTGCTCGGACCCTCCCCCTTATCCTAATATTCAGAAACGCCAGATCTCGGAGATGGGTGGTGCGATTTAATCGAAATTTTGTGTGCTCTCTTATAGTAAACAAAAATTTGGTATCCAAATTTCGGATGGGGTACCTAGGGGGGGGCCACCCCACCCCCAAAACCTACTAAATATATATATATAGACCAATCACGACAATATGGGACTCAAATTAAAGGTAATGAAGATTAGAAAACGTATCTGATATCCAATTGTCAAGCCAAGTGTTTGGGGGACCACCCCAACCCTCAAAACACCCCAAAATCAGACATATTTACCAACCATGGCAATATGGGGCTCAAATGAAAGGTATGTGCGAGTAGAGTATGAATTTGATATCCATCCATCCATACATCCTATGATGCTCAACGCCTGGGTTCGAATCCTGGCGAGACCAACAGAAAAAATTTTTAGCGGTGGTTTTCCCCTCCCAATGCTGGCCGTGTAAAACTTCTCTCCAAAGAGGTGTCGAATTGTGGCACGCCGTTCGGATTCGATTATAAAAATGTGGTCCCTAATCATTGAGCTTAAACTTGAATCGGACTGCACTCATTGAAATGTGAGAAGTTTGTACCTGTTCCTCATGCTCATGGGAAAAACTGCCTTTTGCATTGGTTTTTTGATTGGGTGACAGCCATGTGACCGTGCGAATCATTTGATTTGGGAATTTAGAGGTGCTGACTATGATGTACTTTGCCGCGGCGAAGTCTATTAGTCAGAGTCTATTATCGGAAGTTTCTTCGTGCAGTCTAAATTTTTCAAAGATATTTTCTTTCCCTATTTTCGTCCGTGATATTAAAGTCTCCCAGAACTATTTTAATATCATGGGCGGTACAGCGATGATATTCTCTCTCTAGATGCTAGTAGACAATGTCCTTGGTCTGTTCGTCCTTGTCTGCCGTCGGAGCATGGGCGCAACATAGGTTGATAGTGGACAATTTGGGCGGAGTAAGCCTGAAGACAAGATGTTTCAGTCTTCGATTTACCACAAATCCACAACCAAATTCATGCCTCATTGCGTGGTAGCTGTAATATAAGGCCTTACTTCTGGGAGTTTGTTGTGGTGCCTTTCCCGAGCCATCACGCTTCCTGTATGGCGACAATGCCTGTCCTGTATACCTGCAATACATCCGCCAGAACGTACACTTCACCCTCTCTACAAAGAGTTGGGAAATTTCCGATACAGATATGCAAGTCAAGGGGTCTTCATAATAATTTTTTCAAGTTTTCCGGGTGATAAGCTACTAACCCGAGCTAGCCCACTCCATCTTTCTATCATTCTTCGGGTGTACTCATGGCATATTTTAGCTCATTACCCTTAACAGATGTTAAGGATGGCCACCCAGAAGACACCGCTGGTAGGTTTGTGTCCACATGTAAGATGTAGGAAGGCCAAGTTAAAACCGCAGAAACGTTGCTTGGCTTCCTCCATCCACCCAAGTCACCCACCACAACAAAACAAAAATTATTTTTCCCCACTTAGTCCTGCAGCAAATGTCATCTCTTTATAATCGCCCACATCTTGTTAAAATCCTTTGGGATTTTGTTTTTTCTATTTTGTATGCAATTTCTTGTCATTGTTTATTATTCCCATTCGATGGTGTTTTTACAACTCGAATTTATCAATTGCTCAGTGTTGTGGCGTTTTTGTTCTCAGTCTTATTTTTATCCATTTTCCATTTTGTTTATATGGAGAACATTTCATTGAATTGCCTTTTTCAATTTCTTCAATAGGGCACCCATTGATGAGGGCAGCGATAAAACAATTGTTCTAAAGGAGCACACAGTAACCTCGGATGGTCTGGCCGTTGATTGGATCTACAATCACATCTACTTCACCGATACACACAAATGCACCATTGAGCTGACAAACTTTGATGGCAACATGGGCAAAGTGCTCATCGAAGATGAATTGGATATACCACGCTCCATAGCATTGGATCCCATTGAAGGGTAAGTATCATGCAATCTATAGCCCCTTGCCTCTCGCCTACAGCCTCCCTTGCCTTGCCTTGCCACTCAAGCCCATGTGACTAGAGAGTGTTGTGAGAAAACAAAGGGGAACCAAAACTGTAAAAGATTCTTCCCCCAGCGAGTAGCCTCATGAAGAGAGCAGGAAGACTCCTACCCAAAACGAATGAGAAAAAAATGGAGAAAATCAAGCGGCAACCCAACACATCCGTTTGATTGACACTTGACATTATGATGAAGAAGAATAAGTGGTTGGTACAACCTCCTCGTTGGCACTTGGTTGTTGGTTACCTACCTACCTACCTACCTACCGCAGAAGGACAGCCAGTGTTGTGCTGCAGTGAAACCCAATAAATTGTTATTCTTTAGTTGGCCATCCCCTGCCATTAAACATGTAACACACATGCTGAGTGAGCTTCAAGCTGGGCAAACCCATATGCTGGGAGGCTAGGGCAAAGATGGCAAGTTTTAAATTTCATTTTGTTTGCAGTCCTTGGTGATGCTGGCGATTGCTGTTTCAATTCTAGTTCCTGCTGTTTTCAACAGCCGCTTTAAGGACATGTTATGACCGAGACATTTCATTTCATTTGATTTGTTTGTATTTTTGTTATCTCTTTGCTTTCCTCCAGCTGGATGTATTGGTCTGACTGGGGTGCTTCGCCACGCATTGAACGCGCCGGCATGGATGGCTCCCATCGCACCACCATCATCAACTACGATGTCAAATGGCCAAATGGCATTACTTTGGATTTGGTACGCAAACGCATCTACTGGGTCGATGGCAAACTGAACATCATTTCATCGGCCAACTATGATGGCTCACAGCGACGTCAGATTTTATATTCCACCGAATATTTGCGTCATCCATTCTCCATTACCACATTCGAGGACAGCATCTATTGGACAGATTGGGATAAACAGACCGTCTTCAAGGCGAACAAATTCAATGGTGAAGGTGTGAAACCCATAACCGCCCTGCATATGGTAAGTGATGGCTATTGTTGCATGTGTGGTTATATCGCATTGCGTAAACAAAGTATCCAGTGGATACGAAAATGAGATTAAAGTGGGGTATAAATGGACTGTGGTAGGGTCTGGATGGAGTTTAAGGCCCTCTTTTGAGACAGAAGGCTACAAAATTGGTTTTATTGAAACCATTCCAGCAAATCGTGATTATTTGACTTTAGATAACATTTTAAGGAAATTTTGTCCTAAAACTAAAAGTTGCAGGAAAATTTGGTTTATAGAGAAAAATGAAGGTAAATTTTGACTTCAGATATTTCAGGGAAATTTTATCTTTAGGAAAAATTTCGTGAAAATTGTTTCAAATACAAATCATCAAAACATTTTGTCTTAAGGAGAAATTTTAGGAAATTTTGTCCTTATGGAAAGTTTTAGGGAATTTTCTCTTTAAGGATATTTTTAGAGAAATTCTGTCGAGATTCCATTGCAGGATATTGTCTGGCGTTAGAGCATTGATTAATGCTTTCTATTCAAAGAATGGTATAGTCAGCAAAAGAAGCATTTGACTGGTTTCGCGTATCGCGATTTCATTTTCTTTTGGGAATCCATTCAGGAGAAATTTGTCTTTTGCGAAAATTTCAGGGAAATTTTGTCTAATGAGAATATTTCAGGAAAATTTTGCCTCTTGAGTAAATTTCAAGGAAATTTTATTTCCAGAAAACTTTTGTTTTTAGAGTAAATTTTTGGATAGATTTTGTTTCTAAAGATAAATTTCAGTTAAATTCTGTCTTGAGAGAAAAATTCAGGGGATGTCTGTCTTAAGAGAAAACTGCTGGGAAATATTGTCCCTCTGGGTAATTGCCGCGACATGTTGTCTTGAAAGACGATGTCAGGGAAATTTTGTCTTTAGAGAAAATTTCAGGGAAATTTTGTCTTTAAGAAAGGAATTCAGGGAAATTTTGTCTTTAGAGAAAATTTCAGGGAAATTTTGTCTTTAGAGAAAATTTCAGGGAAATTTTGTCTTTAGAGAATATTTCAAAAATTTTTTGGCTTCAAAGTATATTTCAGGGCAATTTTGTCTTCGAACAAAATTTTTGGTAAATTTCGTTTCGACACAAAATTTCAAAGAATATTTATCTTTGGAGAAAATTTTGTGAAAGCTTTGTCTTTAGAGATGATTTAATGGAAATTTTGTTTTTAGAAAAAATTTCAGAGAAATTCTGTCTTTAGAACAAATTTGAGGAAATTTTGTCCTCAGCGAAAATTTCAGCAAATTCTTATCTTCAGGGAATATTTTAGGGTAATTAAACCTTAAAGAAAAAATTTCCCGAAACCTTATTTTTTGTGAAAATTTCAGAAAGATTTTGTATGTGGGGAAGAAATTCAGAGAAATTTTTTCTGTGGGGAAAAAATTCAGGGTAATTTTGTCTTCAGAAAGAATATCATAAAATAAATTTTTTATTTAAAGAAATTTTAGGTAAATTTTGTTTCTGTTTGTTTCTCTTTCGAGACGAGCTCAATGATCGGAGATGCAAATGGAAAAGCAAAGCCAAAGATAGCAACACGCACCAACCCCTATGGGACGCGTTTCGTCTTAGGTTAGAAGGATTCGAACCTGGGCACACGGAGCAACAGCGAGAGCCACTGCCGTTGTCTTAACGTTCGAAGCCATCAATACAACTTCCAACAGATGAACAAAATCATGTGTAGTACGGAAGAAGTGTAATTTGTCACAGACAGAATGTCGGTCATTGCCCAAAAGTACATGCATTGGGAAAAGTACAGCTAATAGACAGGGTTTTCGAGCATGGTTAATGGGTAATTGCATCATAGATGCGTTTTTGCTATTAATACCATTCAAATACAACTTACCAACGCACGGCCCTTGAAGCCATCACACCTAATATGATTGAAAAGTCTTCTAACCAAAGACAAAACGCGTCCCATAGTGGTTGGTGTGTGTTGCTATCTTTGGCTTTCCTTTTACATTAGCATCTCCGATCACTGAGCTCGTCTCGAAAGAGCTACAAACAAAAATTGTAAAATTTAATGATCTCGCCCTAACAGGCAAACAACTTGAAAAATGAAAAATTTTGTTTCTATAAAAAAAATTCCGGAAATTTTGTAAAACTTTGTCTGGGGAGAAATTTTGTCTTAGAAGAAAATATCAGGGAAATTTTGTCTTTAGAGAAAATGTAGTAGAAAATTTGTCTTCAGAGAAAGTTTCAGGAATACCTTGTCATCAGGAAAAATAAACCTTTTAAAAAAATTTTCCGGAAACTTTAGCTTTTGTGAAATTTTGTCTGTGGGGAAATTTTTGTAAAATCTTGTATTTGGGAAATTATGTCTATTGAAATTATGTCAGGGAAGTTCTGTCTTTTGAGAAATACCATTCATTTAAGCCCCATACTGCCATAGGTTTAAGAGTCTATAGGATGGGGCGTCCCCCATACACTTGGCTCTAAAATTGGTTATCAAATTCGTTTTCTATTCTCAAATACCTTTCATTTGAGCCACATTTTGACATGGTTGGCAAATTTTTACCCTTTGTAGGGTGTATTGGGGAAGGGGCGGTGCCCCAAATACATGGGCCCACATTTGGATATCAATTTCATATTCTACTCCCAAATACCTTTATTTGAGCACCATACTGCGATGGTCAGTAAAAAATTGCTGTTTGTGGGGTATTTTGGGAAAATTGCTCCCGAAAGGGAGTACCAATTCTTGCTCTACCCCCCAAATACCCACCCATACCCATACCCATATTTTGGGAAAGCGGTAAACCCCCAGAAAATTGGTCGGGAAAGTGGATATCAATTTTGTGCTTTACTCCACAATTTCCTTTCATTTGAGATCCAGGTTGACATGGTCGGTAAGTATGCCCAATTAAGGGGTGTTTTGGGGAGTGGCGTGGTCCCCCCAAACACTTAGCCCTGAAAATATATCAGCAATGAGCTCTACTCTCATATATTTGAACCCCATATTGGCATTGGCCTCGAACTTGTATATCAAATTCGTATTCTAATCTCAAATATCTTTCATTTAAACCCCTTATTGAAAAAGCCAGCGAATATGTTCGGCTTGGGGAATGGGCCCTAAAAACTATGAATATCGAGCTCCACTGTCTTGAAACCCCAAATTGTGTTGGTGAGCAAATATGTCCTACTTGGGGGATGTTATAGTGGTGGGGACGTCCCCTGACAGTTGGTCCCGAATGTTGGAGTCAGATTCATGTCCTACTCCCAAATACCATTCATTTGAAATCCTCGGCAAACAAGACCGGTTTGGCGGGTGTTTTGGGGGATGGGCGGCCACGTGTTCCACTCTAAAAACCCTCTCATATGAGCCTCATAGTCTCATTGAGCCTTAGTCAGCAAATACTATTTGGGTGTTGTTGTGGGGGTGGGGTGGCCCCATAGACCCTGTTCCCGAATATTGATATCACATTCGTACTTTACTCCCAAAAACTTTTCATTTGAGCCCCATATGCCCAGGGTCGTAAATTTGTCCCCTTTGGGGGATGGTTTTGGGAAGAGCCGGCCCCAAATACTTTGTCCAATATTTGGATATCAGATTCTAATTCTACACTCAAATATCTTTTATTTAAGACCCATATTCCCATGGTCAGTAAATAAGTCCTGTTTGGGCGGTGTTTTGGGGAAGGGATGGACCCCCAGAAACTTGTTCCTACATTTGGATATAAGATTTGTATTCTACTCGCAAATACCTTTAATTTGAATCCCATATTGCCATGGTCGGTAAATATGTCCGATTTGCTGATGTTTTGGGGGTTGGGGTGGTCCCCCAATCACTTGGTCCGACAATTGGATATCAGATACGTTTTCTTATCTTAAATACCTTTCATTTGAGTCCCATATTATCGTGATTGCTCTATATATATATATATTTGGTAGGTTTTGGGGGTGAGGCGGCCCCCCTAGGTACCCCATCCGAAATTTGGATACCAAATTTTTGTTTTTAGGCTACTATAAGAGAGCACATAAATTTCGCCGCTTAAATAGCACCAGCCATCTCCGAGATATGGCGTTTCTGAAAATTTGAGTAGGGGGAGGGTCCGCTCCCCCTTCATATATTAAAAATATAGTACCCTATTTTTACCACGGGATCATTATGCACCATCTGTGAAAATTTTAAGAAAATCGGTTCTACTGTTTTTTAGTCTATAAGGAACACACAAACAAACCGACAAACCAACAAACCGATAAACAAACAAATTGATTTTTATATCCTCCACCATAGGATTGGGGTATACTAATTTCGTCATTCTGTTTGTAACACCTCGAAATATGCGTCTAAGATCCCATATAGTATATATATTCTTGATCGCCATGTCATTTTAAGTCGACCTAGCCATGTCCGTCCGTCCGTCTGTCTGTCGAAAGCAAGTTTCCTTTGGAAGGAGTAAAGCTAGACCCTTGAAATTTTGCACAAATACTTTTTATTAGTGTAGGTCGGTTGGGATAGTTAATGGGCTAAATCCGTCCATGTTTTGATATAGCTGCCATATAAACCGGTCTTCGGTCTTGACTTGTTGAGCCCCTATTGGGCGCAATTCTCGTCCGATTTGACTGAAATTTTGCACTTGGTGTTTTGGTGTCACTTGCAACAACTGTTTTAAGCACGGTTCAAATCGGTTCATAACCTGTTATAGCTGTCCTATAAACCGATCTTGGGTCTTGACTTCTTCAGTTCTTAGAGAGCGCAATTCTTATCCGATTTGGATGTAATTTTGCACGACGCGTTTTGGTATCACTTTCAACAACTGTGCTAAGTATAATTCAAATCGGTTAAAAACCTGGTATAGCTGCCATATAAACCGATCTTGGATCTTGACTTCTTGAGCCGCTGGAGGGCGCAATTCTCATCCGATTTTGCTGAAATTTTGCATGAGGTGTTTTGTTGTGACTTCCAATAACTGTGCTAAGTATAATTCAAATCGGTTAATAACCTAGTATAGCTGCCATATAAACCGATCTTGGATCTTGACTTCTTGAGCCGCTGGAGGGCGCTATTCTTATCCGATTTGGCTGAAATTTTTCGTGATGTCTTTTGTCATTGACTTCCAATAACTGTGTTAAGTATAGCGCAAATCGGTACATAGCCTGATATAGCTGCCATATAAACCTATCTGGGATCTTGACTTCTAGAGCCTCTAGAGGGCGCAGTTATTGTCGAATTTGGCTGAAATTTTGTACAACGGCTTCTCCCATGACCTTCAACATACATGTTCAATATGGTCTGAAGCGATCTATAGCTTGATACTGCTCCCATATAAACCGATCTCCCAATTTTGCTTCTTGAGACCCTAAAGGCCGCAATTCTTACTCGAATTGGCTGAAATTTTATATAATGACCTTTACTATGGTCTCCAACATTCAATTCATTTATGGTCCGAACCCGACTACACCTAAAAGGAGATATCGCGCAAAGAACTCGACAAATGCGATCCATAGTGGAGGGTATATAAGATTTGACCCGGCCGAACTTAGCACTCTCTTACTTGTCATATATAAGATTTCAAGGAAATTCTCTAAAGAGAGACAATTTCGGGAAATTTTTTCTTAATGAAAATTGAATGTGATTTTTTGGTTTTTTAACAAAATTTAAAGGACATTTTTGTGTTTATTTACATAAAATTCCTTAAACTTTTATCCATCTGCCTATCGCTCTTTCCATGCTGATTATCCTGTTTCGTCAAGCACTTTTTTTTCTTTGCAACATAGAGAATTTCCGAAAAAATTGTATCTCCTCTAAATGGAAAGAAATAAAAAACAACTCAATTTTTCTTTCTTAAGCAGCATGTGTTATTCTGCTGTTATCCTATCGCCGCCATTTGCCAGTTTCGCCTTCCTGTAGGGGTTTTTGCATCAAATTTTAAAATATTTCATGCCTGCAAATGTATGAACGAATGCTTCACCGCATTCAGACAAATTTGTTGCATTTCCTTGAAGGCAGCCGAAAGTTAAGCTTCTTCCCACCAACAGTGCTGGGGAGCCAGAGTGCTACACCAAATGTAGCTGCCGCGACTATTGTTAAGACTGTAACTCTTTTTGCTGACAGCTGTAGTTCCTGACCTCGGTTTGCTGCCATCACCACAATGTGGCATGGCTTGCTGGCATCTTGGGTCTTTGTCACATAAAATTAAGTTTTTTTTTGTTGGAGTATGTATGCACGTTCGCTTTATGTAGTGGCGTACAAAAACACCCCGACATTTCAGGGCACATTGTCTGCTGGTGCATAATTTATGTGCGTATGGAAATCCTTGAAGGCCTTCTGCTCTTCTCCCAAGCATACGTGACTGTGCACTTTAAGTGCATGCATGCGTGAGTAGTGTGTGCGGTGAGTGTGTGTGTGTGTGTGAGTAGTTGAGAAAGTTATCATATGAGTGAGTTTGTATTAATGGGAGTTAACACACATGCCTTGCTAGCATGTGTGCTGTGTTTGTGTGCTTTTACAGTGTCGGAATATCTTTCATAATTTACAAGATTTATTTACGCATGTATGAGCAATAACCACCACACCACTGCCATAGCCACAGCTACACTGCTCAGTACTCAAATGTTGGCCAAAACTTATTCGAGAGATTGCCAACGGAAACCCAGCTATCACACACCCCTTTACATTACTTTGCATGCATTTTTGGGATTTCTTTTGGATGTTGCACACATACACACGAGACAAGCCCCTAAAGGAAATCATAAAAAATTATTGCAACAGTATTGAGTTTGAGGCTTTGGAATGTGCACATCAGCAGGGGGCGAATAAAAACAAAAACAACTACAAACCAAAAAGAAGCCACAATTTTCGCACTCAAATGTAGTGGTTTTTAATTGCAAAAGCTGTTGAGAGAAAGAACAAAAAAAAAACAACTACAAACGAGCAATGCAAGTGTAACAAGTGCAATGAAATTTCATCAGCGCAAAAGAGTGCAAAGTTTCTCCCAATTTCATGTTTGAATTATCCAAACAAAGGTTGCCAGATTGACCGATGTCCGAAATGCTTGAAGTTCAGAGTGACCGACCGATTGATTCTAGAGTATGTAGAGTCAAAAGGACGAGTTCCATCACGCTTGTCTGCAGGTTCCTGCCTTCAGCTGGTATAAACTGATCACAATGCTGCTTATATCTCTCAGTCCTATTCCAAAGTATTTGAGTGTGTGGTACATGCGGTCCATGTTATCTGTAGGAAATTTTTGTTTGTTACTTTGAGGAGTGCGTTATGTTCGCTTAGGCATTAAAACCGACATGGCAATTAGTCAACACCTCCAACTCGAGCAATTAAATATTATTACAGGAGCTTAAACTTTGGAAGCCACCGTAGCGCAGAGGTTAGCATGTCCGCCTATGATGCTGAACGCCTGGGTTCGAATCCTGGCGAGACTACCAGAAAAATTTTTTCAGCAGTGGTTTTCCCCTCCTAATGCTGGCAACATTTGTGAGGTACTATGCCATGTTAAACTTCTCTCTAAAAGAGGTGTCGCACAGCGCCACGCCGTTCGCACTCGGCTATAAAAAGGAGGCCCCTTATCATTGAGCTTAAACTTGAATCGAACTGCACTCATTGATATGTGAGAAGTTTGCCCCTGTTCCCCAGTGGAATGTTCATGGGCAAAATTTGCAAAATTTTTACAGGAGATTAAACGGTGGCCACTTAAATGCTGATAGGCTTTGATTTCATAAATTAACTGTCCACAAAAGATGGCATCGGTATTTGAAGAGCTTAAAATACAATGGTGTCAAATGAGATTTCAAACTTGGCCATGGCATTCGAAAAATATGAAGATAAGAATTAAAAACAAGCAAAAGCATGGTAAGTTCGGCCGGGTCGAATCTTATATACCCTCCACCATGGATCGCATTTGTCGAGTTCTTTTCCCGGCATTTCTTCTTAGACAAAAAAAGGTTGTTGGATATCATAACAAAACACGTCGTACAAATTTTTATTCCAATCGGATAAGAATTGCGGCCTCTAGAGGCTCATGAAGTCAAGTCCCCAGATAGGTTTATATGGCAGCTATATCAGGTTATGGACCGATTTCAACAATACTTGGCACAGTTGTTGGATATCATAACAAAATACCTCGTGCAAAATTTCATTCAAATCGGATAAGAATTGCGCCCTCTAGTGGTTCAAGAAGTCAAGTTCCCAGATCGGTCTATATGGCAGCTATATCAGGTTATTAACCGATTTGAACCATACATGGCACAGTTGTTGGATATGATAACAAAATACTTCGTGCAAAATTTCATTCAAATCGGATCAGAATAGCGCCCTCTAGTTGCTTATGAAGTCAAGTCCCCAGATCGGTTTATATGACAGCTATATCAGGTTATGGACCGATTTGGACCATACTTGGCACAGTTGTTGAATATCAAACAATTGGATATCATAACAAATACTTCGTGCAAAATTTCATTCAAATCGGATAATAATAGCGCCCTCTAGAAGCTCAAGAAGTCAAGTCCCAATATCGGTTTATGTGACAGCTATATCAGGTATTGGACCGATTTGAACCATACTTGGCACAGTTGTTGGATATCATAACAAAATACTTCGTGCAAAATTTCATTCAAATCGGAGAAGAATTGCGCCCTCTAGTGGCTTAAGAATTTAAGATTCAAGATCGGTTTATATGGTAGCTATATCAGGTTATGGACCGATTTGAACCATACTTAACACAGTTGTTGGAAGTCATAGCGAAACACGTCGAGCAAAATTTCATTCCAATCGGATGAGAATTACGCCCTCTAGCGGCTCATGAAGTCAAGTCCCCAGATGGGTTTATATGACAGCTAGATCAGGTATTGCACCAATTTGAACCGTATCCAGCACAGTTGTTGAAAGTCATAACGAAACACATCGTGCAAAATTTGAGCCATATCGGATAAGAATTGCGCCCTCTAGCGGCTCAAGAAGTCAAGTCCCCAGATGGGTTTATATGACAGCTATATCAGGTTATGGACCGATTTGAACCATACTTGGCACAGTTGTTGGATGTCATAACAAAATACGTCGTGCAAAATTTCATTCAAATCGGATTAGGATTGCGCCCTCTAGAGGCTAAAGAAGTCAAGACCCAATATAGATTTATATGGCAGGTATATCAAAACATGGACCGATTTGGCCCATTTACAATCCCAAACGAACTACACTAATAAAAAGTATTTGTGCAAAATTTCAAGCGGCTGGCTTTACTCCTTCGAAAGTTAGCGTGCTTTCGACAGACAGGCGGACGGATGGACAGACGGACGGACAGACGGACGGATGGACAGACGGACGGACAGACGGACGGATAGACTGGCGGACAGACGGACGGACATACAGACGGACAGGCGGACGGATGGACAGACGGACGGACAGACGGACGCATAGACGGACGGACAGATGGATGGACGGACAGACGGACGGATAGACGGTCAGACAGACGGACGGACAGATCGATGGACGGACAGATGGATGGACGGACAGACGGACGGACAGACGAACGGACAGACGGACGGGCAGGCGGACTGACAGACGGACGGACAGACGGACGGACATGGCTAGATCGACATAAAATGTCACGACGATCAATAATATATATACTTTATGGGGTCTTAGACGCCTATTTCTAGGTGTTACAAACAGAACGGCGAAATTAGTATACCCCCATCCTATGGTGAAGGGTATAAAAACATCAAACATTAAATATTAATGCCAAATATTAGGTTGCCCAAATAATTGCGTAATTGCGGATTTTTCATATAGTCGGCATTGACAAATTTTTTCAACAGCTTGTGACTCTGTAATTGCATTCTTTCTTCTGTCAGTTATCAGCTGTTACTTTTAGCTTGCTTTAGAAAAAAAGTGCGCGAAATTTTGTTTACATTTGTTTGTTTGGCGTCAATTTTAATATGGAGCCCACAAAGGAGCATTTTCGTCATATTTTACTTTATTATTTCTGTAAAGGAAAAAACGCGGAGCAGATTGCTAAAAAGTTGCGATATGTGTATGGTGATAAAGCCTTAAAAGGAAGACAGTGTCAAAATTGGTTTCGCAAATTCCGTTCTGGAGATTTTTCACTTAAAGATGAGCCACGTTCAGGTCGGCCAAATGAAGTTGATGATGACCAAATCAAAGCATTAATCGAATTGGATCGTCATGTAACTGAGCGTGAGATAGGAGAGAAGTTAAATATACCAAAATCAACCGTTCATTCTAAGTTTTATTAAGTTTTATTATTACTTTCTTTTAAAAAATCCGCAATTACTTTTTGGGCAACCCTATATTATATATTTAATTCTTAATTAATTAATTGATAACAAAATATCATATATCGATTTTCAACCAAATTTATTTTTAATTTTTAAATATTTTGTTTTTATTTCTTTTTAGCTTCAACATCCCATGGTTATTCACGTCTATCATCCCTACCGCCAGCCCGATGGTGTCAATCACTGTCAGGCTGTTAACGGACACTGTTCGCATCTATGCCTGCCGGCGCCGCGCATCAATGAGCGCAGTCCACGCATCTCGTGTGCCTGTCCCACGGGTCTCAAGCTCATGGAAGACAGACTGATGTGTGTTGAAGATCGTAAGTACATGCAGTCAATATTTAATTCAATTTTTTTTTTGGAATCTCTTTAAAAGGGGAATAATTCTGCAAATGCCACCAATTATAAGTTTTTTTTTTTGTGAAATATTTTTTTTTATAAAATACATCATTTTGTTATTGGTAAAAGCTGAAAACATATTAAAATTGTTAGTAAATTAAAAGAAAAGCAAATTCTCATTTTTTATAATTTTCTTAAATTTGTAAGTTTTTTTTTTAATTTTTTTTTAAGTTTTTACAATTTATTTTTTAGTCATTTATTTTTCAATTTTAACATTGTTTTTCTTTTTCAATTAATTTCTTTTTATTGTTTTTAATGTATTTGAATTTTTTTTTCTTCCTGTTTTTATTTATTCATTGGTCGTGAATTTCGCATTCATATCGTTGTGGTCATTTGTTTTTTTTTTTTCTACGGTATTTGCGTGTGTGGCCCATAATGCAGCGGCATTAAAAACCCCTAAAGCCACCACAACCAAACCAAAGATGAACTTTAATGTAACCACATCCTCGCCAGTGTCATCAACATCATCTGATCTCAAACTACCTCAGCAAGAGGCCGCAGCTGGCCTATCAGGCAGTGAGGGTATGATTTTAAATGTTTTTTTTTTTTTGGATCTCCTTTATGTTGGTGATGGGATTTTGTATAAATTTGTATTCAAAAGTTGGTTGTCACGTATTTAGCTGATAACGGACAGCCCTGACTAGTGGCCTTAGAAAACATTTTATAACATTCAATTCAATTTAATTTTTTTGTGTATTTTTATTTTTATGTTATTACTTTGTCTTATGTTTATGGTTGTTGTTTAGTTTTAGTTTTTTTTCCACACCCTTGTCCTCCTACCCAATTTTGTCATCCAGTGTTTTGTTAAATGTTTTTCTAAATTGTTTTATTTGATTTTTGTGCTCTCATTCCTCAAATCCTCTGTGATAATGTCCTTGGTCCTCTTCACAAGCCTTAATTTCCATATAATAAATAATTTTGTTTCCAAATGACCTTTAGTTTATAGTCTAAGAGCCTTGTTGTGTTATTTTGTCATAGTTTGTTTTCTTATTTTTTGTTTATAGTTATTTGTTTTGGAAGTTTTATGACTGCAAAAATAGTTATTGATTTAAAGCAATTCTATGCTAGGACTACTGGAAGTGAGGATTTTTGCTTCATTCATGTTTACAAAGTTGTATGCACTTGAAGGTCAAAATCTATATCTAAAAAGTGGGATAAACATATTTCCTAAGATTTATTGCGCCAGATCTCCGACATGGTTGCCATGTCCTCACAGCTTCTGCAAAAGTTGTTACTGACAGCCTTCAGTCTGTCGGCATGTTTGCCGATTAGATAGTGACCTGTCATGACGGACACAATGTTCTAGACAATGACAACAAGGCGGTAGACCTCTTCAAGTCTAGATTAGGCCACATAATTTTGGAGTGCTCACAGCCCCCTCTTTGTGGCCATATATCTTTCGTTGTCCTTCGAGCCTGGTCCTGAAAACTTAGCTTACGTGTCGCTAGAGTCATACCCATAGATTTCAGTATCCCTGGAATGTGTAGTGTAGTTCCTAGTCTAGCAAGCTCATTCGCTTTACAATTCCCTGAGATATGTCTGTGGCCTGGTACCCAGAACAGGTGAATTTTAAACTGTTCAGCCATCTCGCTCAGAGGCCGGTTTTTTTAGTTCAGAAATACGTTCTCCAGGGATTTAACGGCTGCCTGTCTGTCTGAGAAGATATTTATGCCCATCTTCGTAATGACTTTATATCCTAGCCATTCCACCACTCCCTTCATTGCAAAGATCTTCCTTTGAAACACACTGCAGCGATCGGGTAACCTTTTCGCTATCAACAGTTTAGATCTTTAGAGTACACCCCTACTTCCTAGTCGTCTAGTTTGGAACCATCCGTATAGAAGTCTATGCAACTTCTGTTACCAGGGATATCGTAGCTCCAATCGGTTCTATCAGGAATTGTGGTACAGTACTTTTTTATCAAAAAGCAGCTCAGGTAGGGTGTAACCCACACTGCCTGGAACATCGGACTATGTATCAAGGATAACACAGTGTCCGCAGCCGCCACATGACCAAAAAAGAGAAAGCTCCCTTAGCCTCACGGCAGTGGTCGCAGCATTTTGTCCAGCCACAATGTCCAGAGTCATTAGATGGTATCGCCCTCAGTGCGGCTGTGATGCACAAACAGGCCATCCTTTGGATCCGGTTAAGTATGGAACAGTAGGTGGACTTTTGAATCGCCGTCCACCAGATCACAACACCACATATTATTATAGTTCTGACAACTGCAGTATATACCTAATGCATGACGGGCGGTCTATACCCCCAACTTTGGTATAGGACAAGAGTTGCCTTTCTTGCCCTTTCCACAATGTTAGATTTGAATTTCAATTCTGTCCAAATATAACAATGATCGGATAAGCTGTGGTCAGCCAACACTTCCCAATTGCATAAAAATACGTACGTCTTTATTATTAAGAGGCAAAGCTTTTTGTCAATTTAACTAATATTTAGGAAAAATTTCTTAATATCAAGTAAATAATACTTTTATCAAGAAAATTTTTCTCCTTAAAAAGTTGAAAAATTGATCAAATTTGAAATTTAGTCACCAACTTTTAAGATTACTGCATATTATTTCCCATTGTTCACTTCCTCCCAGTCGCATATTCTTCCACTCATATCTTCCGATACAAAGGTAATATCTATTGTAGTACCTCCTGCCAGTTCCTGGCAATAAGGGTCGGCTTATCCCCTTTATTACAAATCGCCAGATATAATATATTCGATAAGCTGCCCACCCCTTTCGTTGACATCCGAACTTCCCCATATCTGGTGATGTGCATTAGCATCACTTCCTACAATGAGGCTCTTTTTTCCTACAGAAACGGCTTCAACCAGCAACTTTAGATTTGAAGGCGTTATCTCTGAATAGTGTGCCATACATAGGGAAACCAGCCAGTAGCAAGCCTTATTTATTTCAAGGCTGGCTACTACTAAATCTTCAATGCTTAGCGACGGAATAAAAAAAATATTTAGACTACTCTTTGCAAGAATACAGACTCTGTGTCTCCC
The DNA here is from genome assembly GCF_963082655.1 of Stomoxys calcitrans. Lineage (NCBI taxonomy): Eukaryota > Metazoa > Arthropoda > Insecta > Diptera > Muscidae > Stomoxys > Stomoxys calcitrans. The sequence continues at coordinate 188,152,429 of NC_081553.1, forward strand.
GTTCCCCGTACCCTTGAGTAGTTTAAATCCCGGAATTCTCAGTCCACGAACCATTCCTCCACACACCCATGGTTTCTGCATAACAACCACGTCAAATCCCCCTGTCATTAGGAGGACATTTAGTGCCGCCAAAGCGGCCTTACAATGATGGAGATTTGTATGTAGAAACTGGATCATAGTCAGAATTCAGAACTTTCACCACCACTGTGTTAGCCTCGTCTTTTGATTCCACCAGGAGTTCATCCTCACAAGATACGTTAGATCTGCTCATGATGAGCTTCCATACGAATCCATAGGCAGGTGAGTAAGCTGTGAAACTACTTTTCCTCAGGACACTGAACACTTGCGGTGTGGACGATTCTTCCTTAGGTGCTTCAATAGCTGCTGCTATCGAAGTAGCGACGGGCTTTCCCGCTTGCGCCCACCTTGAGCCCAGTCCAACCGGATGACCCACCCACACAGGGCTTGTCGGGTCCTGTTTCGTTGCCATCCCCTCCTGTCTTGATTGTGGTAGGGAGATTTTCAGTCTCCTTTCAGTCTCTCCGCCAGATATAAGCGATGTGGTCGGTAGTTCCTCAGGCAAGTGTTTAGCAACAACTGCTGAGTCGTCTCCTGATTTTCCAACCCCACCGCTTCTATAGATCTTCAATTTCAACTTGTTCAATCCGTAGGATACAACGCCTTCAGACTGGTTGAGGTCAGCGAGATAGCCGGAGTTAAGTACGAACACTGCATGTCTCCGGTCAACATCATTCTCATCGAATCTACTAATCTTCGAGTCGGTGGTTGAAAGATTCTGATTACATTTCCTTAGTCTTCCAAGTATCGATTCAGGATCTGAGGGAATCCGTGGTATCCAAGCATGCGCCATTGGTCGAGAAGAAATATCTTCCTTCTTGACTAAACCTAGTGCTTCACCTTGCCAGATCTCACCAATCTTTTTTAGCGCACAACGATCGGTCCCGATACCAGCCTGCATCGTCACAAACTGGAGAAGACCCGGGAAATTCCGCAAGAACATCGGAATATAATGATGACAGTCCATTGACTATCCCACTGCAATTATTTCTAGGTATGCAGCCCTGTTCTTCTCCCTTGTCGACAACTGCCATCACCAAATTGTCCCTAGCGACAAGATTCTTAGACCCATCTAACTATTATTCGCCCTAGTTCTTTTTGGCATGTGATGCCTCCCAGGTGATCGCGGCCTTTTGCCTGACTGCGGTACAGTTTCCAAATCTAGACGTGTAGTCTTTGGGGTAGTCTGTGCAGCAAATTCCCGAGCCCAATTTAGGGACTCCTTAAGTAGTGAGAGTCTAAGGATCGCACCAAGCCTCTCAATAAAGCTGAGAGCGATGCGTCTTCCATTATTCGAACCTCTTAAAGAGGGTGTTGGTTTACTGGGAAAAGCCGTTGGCCTAGGCAAATTATGTGCATGCGAAGAAAGAATAGGTTCAAAAGCCCTCGCTGACCAGTCGTCTGTCGGTTAGTGGAGCCTGGAGCAGCCGCTCCACCAGTCGAGGTTTCAGTAGCGGACATCATGCTGCAGCCTGATAACTCCATCGCAGCTTATGGGTCTTTGGAGTCCATTCTAAGCCTACTCCCGGGATCTAGATCACCGCTCCACTGGAAATAGACCCAGATTATCAACCGCCTAATGGATACCTCAACCGCAGCTTTCCTTGAGTGACTTAGATTTTTCTTCCAAAAATAATGACCTATTACGAGTTACAGAAAAATTCTTTCGGAGTGAAACAACAAAACGTCAGCTCCGCTCAACGGTTCAAGTAACGCCTCATCAACGTCTCATCATTTTTCCCGCATGCCCTACATATTCTATCACTTGCCGCACAGATTTTACATAAGTGAGCTCGTAGTCCTATATGGCACATTATGATACCGAAGGATATACTAAACTCCTTCTTACTTCCATTCAGTAATAGTCTCGTCTTCCCAAGATCTGGATCTCCCCAAAGATTTTCGCCATCCTACCGACCGATTTTCTGTTCCACAGTGGCATGTAACACTGTGAAAGATGATGAGACGTTGATGCATTTCCTATGTCATTGAGCGGCTTTCGCGTCTAACAGATACCGGCACTTAGGTGGTGGAGACACAATATTAAACATGAACCAGCTTAGGGGAGTGGTATTGAAAACAATTAAGGATTTTGTAAGTGGCACGGAATTTCTATTTTCGATTTTCTTTTTCAAGGGTCCTTTTTTGTATTTTGAGCACACAACTAGCCGATTACTGGCTTAGGTGTATGTCCATAGTGGCATGGGGCGGATTAATATCCGCACCCTCAACCCTTTTTAACCCAACTTAACCTAAGGTAGTATTCCCTTTTATCAAGTAAATTATTCTTTCAGCAAAGGATGTTTTTCCAAATCCTCAAAGTTAGAGCAACGCACATTTCATTGCCCCGTTTCTAAATTTTTCATTTCCCCTTTCGATTACTTTGAATGCCAGCCTTCATTTAAAAAGAATTTTGTCTTTATTATTAAGAGGCAAAGCTTTTTGCCAATTTAACTAATATTTAGGAAAAATTTCCTAATATCAAGTAAATAATTCTTTTTTCAAGAAAATTTTTCTCCTTAAAAAGTTGACAAATTGGTTAAATTTTAAATTTAGTTACCAACTTTTAGGTTTAGTGCACATTATTTCTTTATTATTAAGAGGCAAAGCTTTTTGTCAATTGAACTAATATTTAAAAAAAAAAATTCTTAATATTAAGTAAATAATACTTTTATCAAGAAAATTTTTCTTCTTAAAAAGTTGACAAATTGGTCAAATTTCAAATTTAGTTACCAAACTTTTAGGATAAGTGCGCATTATTTTCCATTGTTCACTTCCTTTCAAAATTGTCTCCCCTTGAGCTATTATTCCTAAGCAATTTCTATTTGAATTGTTCCTAGAATTGTTTTTTCAATCTCACAATCTTAAAAAGATAATTGCTTATACTTCAATCTTCTCTCTCTGATGGGCTAGAAGAAAAACGTATTTTCATTTGTTTTTTCATTGGAAACCAATAAATAAATAAATGATTCATCGGAAATGTATTTTAATTTTCCGGTGGCATATTTTCCAAAGCAAATGTCAAGCATGTCAGTTGTAATTCATATTACCACAGTCAAATTTAGTTGTACAAATGTAAACATTTCCGTTTCCGTTGATGAGTGTTGTTTTGGGGTGTGTGTGTGTGGGTGTGTACCTAGGTGTGTTTTTAAAAACGTGGGTGTTTCGTCATTTCTTAATGTGACATTGATGTGTGCGCGTGTGTGTGTGTTTGTTTTTTCGTTACCATTTAAATAAATCTCTTGCTGCTGTATACGAAATAAATGTCATAGCCTGGGTCCTTATGTTACATTTGCCTCCCTTTGTCTTGGTATGTGTGTTGCTGCTGTAATGTTATCACCACCTGTGCGCGCGTTGACATCATTAATTCATTATACCACTACAACGGTGATTTTCTTTTTTTCCCCCCTTTTCTTTTTTGTTCTTTTTTTCATATTTCACATTCCACTTCACCACATTCATAATGAAATGCTGCGACAAACAACAACAAAAAAAAACTCATTTTTTCATCATCATTTTACACATACACTCAAACACTTCTCCTTTACCTTTATAATGCTGTGCATGCGAAATTTAAACGAATGAAAAAAAAAACCTCAATTGTCACTCCTACATTTGGCATGGCAATTTTATGCGAAAAGGATTTCAAGGATATGATGAAGACAAATACCGAAATGAAGTGCATGCAGAGGATAAGAATGATTATGGTGAGGATGTCGTTGATGGTGATGCTCTCGACATTCGTCGCCGTCAACAAGAAAATGCAATAATGTTCACAGAAACCCCCAAATTAATCAGCCATGTAGAGAGGAGCATGAACATGGCCACCAAAGTAGCTGAAAGCAGCCATAATCATGATGTTGGTCGTGCTGGTGATGAGGCGTTTAATATTCACCATCCTCAGCAGCATGCCCATGATGATGATGATGAAGAGGAGCATTTAGCGGCTACATATGATGATTATGCTCTGCTGTATCTCCACACCATGTGCAGGATGTTGGAAAAATTTGATGTGCAACAACAGGAAGGCAGCAGAATCCAGAAGCGTCACCATGATGCAACACATCAAGCGAAAGGCAATCTCCATAAACGTCATCATCATCGGCATGCCATAGGACCATGGGAGAAAGCCACAATTAAAGCTTTAGTAATTTCCCGCCAAGATGAGCATGGCAATGATGATAATCGTCAAATGTTTGTTAAAAATCCCCTTGTGAAAGTGAATGGAAATGAGTTAACTACGAATGAAAATGTTATGAATGCAAATGACAAACGTTGCAAGGATATAAAGGACAACAATCAACATAACGATGGCGATCAAACTAATGATGATGATGATGATGGTGATGGTGTAAAAGCCACAAATGCTGACAATTTCGTTAATATTGTCAGCCCCACTCATTCCACCACCGAGTTGATAGCTAAGGATTATAGCAACAACTTGGGGGATAGCAGAATTTATAATGAAACGTTTGTAATTAAACATAACAACACCAAAGTTGTTTCCGGCCACAGTAATGACGACGCTGACATCATTGACAGCTTGGCACCAATGGCCAGGGCAAGGCAGGAAATAACAGCAACTACTATGAAAAATTATGTGAAAGAGGAGAAGAAGAGAAAGGACATGAAAACAACAAAAGTTTCGGAAGATGAATTACAGCGGCTGACCAGAAATGTAGATTATAAACCGCCATACCCTGAGGAGGGACAGAAGAAAATAATGAGCAACCATCTTAAGGCTAACAGAAAATCACGTAGCCTTAAGGAACACAATGAAGTTGAAATTGTCAATATGGAAGGTAAACTTATGGAAGGATCTGAATTGGAAGCAGGAACCTACAAAGAAGAAAATTTTGAAGAACTTTTCAATACTTCCATATCCAAGGAATCAAACTCTACAATTGCCAATGACAAATTAAAAGGATCTCCAAAAAATTCTAACACAACTCCAATGGCAAACTACGAAGAAGCTACAACTGAAAAATTTTATCATCCTATGGCTGAAAACTCCAACACCACTCCTCCCTCTGGTTTACTCCCTCCAGATGATTATGCTATAGAAAATGACTCCCTTGAAGATGATACTCCCTCTATAAATCCTTATCCCAGTTTTCATACCACCATCGCATCATCGCCCTCACTCTTGCCCTCGGGCAAATTCAGTGTGGTCTATGAAGCCATATCACATTTATCAGAGCTTCGCAATAGCAATGCATTTTCATCTGCTCTAATAAATCTAACTTCCATATCATCCCAAAGGGAATTCTATCGTAATTATGATATACCTGCTGGTTATTTGCGTTGGTTATGCCAACGTCTGCTGCCAAGAAATACGAGCATAAACCAGGATCTTGGCATAAATAAAATTAACCACAAGGATAATGGCTCAGGTAGACGAATACACAAACAAATCATTTGCATACATTTATTCATAGTTGTCATAGCATATCATTTTGTTGTTGTAAAGGAATTTGTACTCCTGAAGTCTTAGAAATTTATGTTGTTTCTGAATGTTTGTTATTTCTCTGACATAGAGTACCATGTGTTTGTCTTATGTGTGGTTTTTAGGGTTTTGTTGGATTACTTTGTTATTTTATTCATATAAATATTATTTTACACTCCATTGATTTGCAGCAAAAAAAGGGTAAGATTCTAGGATGTAGTATATCAAAGCACATAGACATTTGTGTGAAAAGTATTTACTTAAGTATGTGTGAATAAAATATAAGGAGACTCAACATTGCCTAACGAACAGGGGCCCGACGACAAGATCATTAAAAATGTTGCTCATTATTGGGAAAACTGGCATAAGCAATGATCTTAACATTATGACATCAGGCAATGCAAAGACAGAAGAATCTATGCCGACTTATGAACAGAGATTTACGATGGAACCATCACCGACTTCGTATTCTCAAAAGACTAGAATAGGCAAAGATCCTAATATTGAAACTTAAGGCAGTGCAATGACAGAAAACTCAATGACAAGAAGTACTTTGGTTATATCAATGAACAGAGAAGCTTTAGCTCAATGGTTGAACAAATTTTTTTTACGGTTCGTCCATGGTTGCTGAGTCAAGACAATATGAATCTTGCATTTGTTAATATTCTCCATCAGAGCGTGTGTAGTCGTCTCGCTCCGATGGAGGTTTATCTAGTTGACCTTAATTATTAGTCCTACAGTAAATGGGCTTCTTGGGAATGGGTGATGCTATCATTGTCGGTTCTCTATTCCGACAATGATACCCTTCAATTCCACAATATATCCACTTTTTTCTTAGCATATGGTTTATCCAGCCGCTAAGGATCTGGTTTATCCGGTACTGGCCTTAGGATTGGATTGGATCATTGCACATTGTCCGCACATTGTTGAAGGCACCCTCGATGTCAATGCTTTCTTGCCGTCGAAGGATTCTTCTAGTTTATGAACAACCTCGCGCAGGGCAGTCTCTGCGACCTTCCCTAGACATAGACATGCTGTTTGTATTTGATTAGTTCATTGGATAACCTTTTGCTTATCACAACACAAAAACTTGATCACGAACATTCCATTAAGGTGCAGAGGCAAACTTCTTAAATATCAATAAGTGCTGTCCGATTCAAGTTTAAACTTAATGATAAGGGTGATCTTTCTCTAGCCGAGTCCGAGAGGCATGCCGCCGAGAGACACCTCTTTGGGAAGTTTTTACATGGCAACGTACCTTATAAATACCACCAGATAACCTCCTCTGAAATTTTGTTTTCTGATGTCTCCGCCAGGATTTAAACCCAGGCGTTCAACGTTAAAGGCGGATATGCTAGCCTCTGCGTTACAGTGGTCTCTTTATCATGGTGTCCACAATACGTTCCAAGGTTTTGAGTAGAAAGGACGTAAGGCTTATAGGTCTGTAGGCCATTGGTATCGCATAAGTTGCCTTGATGAGCCTGGGTTCAGGCTTTGTAGTATATGAATGTCCCAGCTGGGCGCCAGTTAGTCCGCCTCTTTCCGGTTCAGTTTACTGAAATGGTTGGAAGCTCCTTAAGGGTTTCCTTACCATAAATTCTGGTGTCTCCGTGAGTCCCTTCATATCCTGTGGAAAATGCGTTTTCATCAAACGCTACAACATGTCCTCCGTTTTCACTGCTCTCACTGCCATATCGTCTGCTAACGTTTCAGTTTGGACTTTGGGTTTGAGATACAGTTTTTCATCTTAGCGGCGTCATTAACGCTATGGACTTGCACGCATAAAAGCTTCCAGGAAGCACGTTTTGCCGCTCTGATAGTCTTCTTGTATATCTTGAGCCGTGTGTAATGAACATCCCAACAAACTGACACTTTTTTACGACGTGCTCTGCTGTAGAGTCATCAAGGGTTTTTCTTGGGCTGACTTCTTTTCTCATCGAGGACAACATTTGTGCTGTCGTAATCCTTTCGATAGTGTCGTCAATGTTTTCAATGCTTGAACAATCTAAATTATATTGCTTAAGTCTTCTTCTGAGTAGTCTTTTGAATTTTGTTTAGTTGGTTTTCAACTTATTACGGAAGCTTATCGGATTCGACACTGGGCGTACTATTCTAAGTCTAATGTAGCGAAGGTCAAAGCAGGAATGCTCAATGTAGACCCTACAATCCTGAACTTCATCGATTAGATTTTCCGAACATATTGTCACATCTAAATCCTCCTCCCTTATTCTAATAGTTATGACAAATAACGGCAGAGTACAGTGTGTTAACATAGAATAATTGGTAGTTGATATGGTTCAGTTCAGAAACTTTGTTTCGAATCGTCCATGGCTTCTGAATTGAGGCAATATGAATCTTGCCCTTGCTCCTTTTTCCCCATCAGAGCTTCCTTCCCCTAAAAGTATGCTATATATTCTTACATTACTGACCATAAGCAAATTTTCAGCTAGTAACAAAAAATATATTAAAAATCAATTTTTCCCAATTTTTTGTTGAGATAATATTGACTTTGTTTTTTATACAACAAAACAAATCTGTGTTGATATCGAATATCATGCCAAAGCTGCTTTTTATGTCCTTTCCACGATGCTTTTAAATGTAGTAGCTGACTTATTGCAAATAAATGACAAAGTGAATACAAAAGCAAATACTTGGTAAACAAACCAGTGTGGTAACGTAGACATTGCAAAGAGATGTTCCTAGAATTTGGGCAATATTTATTGACAGTGGGCATTTTATATTTCCCCCTCTGTGGTTTTTGTGGTTTAAAAAAGCTTATTTTTATCGTTTCCTATTTAAACTCCAGTTATTCAGTATGCATGCGATACCTTTAATAATCTTGAATTCTCAAAATGGCAAACTATTGGCATTTGACTTTTGCACCATATATTTTTTTTTTAGTAGGAAATATGATTTAAACATATTTCCCTGCCATTCAAAGCCATTATTCGTTGCACTTGTTTGCTTTCATCGCATGTTCGATTTACTTTGTCATGCGGCTGTATGGTAGATGTTCATGCTGAAGTGTCAGTCACTCGGTGTGTTGGTGTAAACAAACTCTTTCACTTGAACATTTATTCAACCGCAAAAATGTCACAATAAATTTGTAACCTTTTAAACGATACACAAAGCACGAGCACAGCACAGCACCATGAAACCATATCAATAGCTAATGACAATAAAGAAGATATAAATGGCCAACCATTGATAGTAAGGAGAAAGGTAAAAGCCAACTAACATGTAGGCAACTTTTGGCAGGAGAATACTGAACAAAATTAAATGAAATGTTTGGTTAGGGAAAAAAAAAAACGTTATAGCTTTAAAGGGAAATCTCATTCATATTTTGAAATCCATCAACACATTAATCTGTAATTTCTTTAATAACTCCTCGATCTGCAGCTCTATAAATTAATAACTCCATTCTTGATTCTCTTGATATAGACCCCATTTAACTACTTTAGTCCTTATAAAAGTCTTAAATTTTGCCGGATCCGCCTAAAGTGATCCTCAGACCTGCCATGCCACACAAACTGAAGTCCACATAGCTCCATGGATGATTATAGCCTTCATATAAACCGATTTTCTGACTTGACCTCTTATTCTCCTAAGGACAGCAATTTTTTGTGAATTTTTTCAATATATAAATAAAAAATTATTTTATTTAGTTTTTCCTTATTTTTTCCTTATATTTTCTTATTTATGGAAATTATTTTTTAGTTTTGTTAAAATTCTTTTAAATTTCTTTCAGTGTACAAAAATACTCCTTTAACCACAAAGCATACAATGTCAATATTTGTTGTTTTTTGTAATATATTTATTTGTAACTATCCCATAGTGTATGAGTTAACAAAGTGTAGCATACTTTAAGGCTGTGGTTTTATTGTTTGTTACTCCAAAGCTCTGGGAAATATTCTGTTCCAACTTTAGTCTCATACCACAATTCCAGCATGTCATACGCATCGTCGACTTCATTTAACCAAAAAACACTCTCACACGCACACACACACACACACTGTCAACTGTCAACCGAGTGCTATTGTATGGGTATATGTGCACTCTTGTTGTTGATGATGCCACTGTGTATGAATTCAACACACTCACTTGAATAGCTTAAAAAATAAATAAACGAATGAATTTCAATGGCGTTCCACTTAAGCATTTTGTTTTCATTTCCCTACTCTACTGTTGAAAGTCCTTTGCTTGGTCTACACATATTTTTTTGTAGTCGTTTTGCTTTCCCTTTTTATTCGCTATATTTGATCAAAAGTATCTGCGACATGGATGACAAACAAGCGGCAGAATATTTAAAATGGCAATACTTGGGCCAAAGAGTTGCAACAACTGTAGCTCCGCCATTTTTTTTTGTTTTCGGAGGCCATATGGCAAATGTTAAGTCAAACTTTTGGTTGGGGAAAGTATAATTTTAGCATTTAACTTCAACTTCTACATCCACCATAACTTCCGCCACTTCCGAAACGTTTGCCTTCCGTTGAGTTGTGGGGAATACAATCTATATCTTTCCCTTTCGCCTTTGGTTGGTTGTAGGGACAACAAAACACCAAAACTGATGTTTGGTTTTGCATTTAGAGCTGGCCCCCCGCCAGCAAGCCCTCCTCCAAACGCAGGTTTACTCTCTAATGGAGACTGAAATGGAAAACAGGCTAAATTGTTCATTAATTTTGTATAAAAGTTTCTATAGATATAAAATATTGAAGAAAACGATCTATAGAAATTAAGTTAGAAATAAGTAAAAGTGTGATAAATTCGGCTGGGCCGAATGTTTGTACACTCTACCATGGATCGCAATTTTCGAGTTATTTTCCCAGTATCTCTTTTTAGGCACACAAAGGTTAAAAGCAAAGAATTGCTATGCTATAGGAGCTATATCAGGTTATAGTTCGATTCGGACCATAATTGAATTGAATATTGGAGCTATGGTCTCCAGTCAGAAGTCATTGTGTAAAATTTTAGCCAAATCGAATAGGAATTGCGCCCTTGAGGGGTTCAAGAAGTAAAATAGGGAGATGTGCTTATAAGGGAGCTGTATCAGGCTATATATCGATGCAGACCATATATGACACGTATGTTGAAGGTCATGGGAAATGCTGTTGTACAAAATTTCAGCCAAATCGGATAACAATTGCGCCCTCTAGAGGCTCAAGAAGTCAAGATCTCAGCTCATTTTATATGGCAGCTATATCAGGTTATGAACCTATTTTAACCACATTCGGCACAGTTGCTGGAAGTCACATCAAAACACGTTATGGAAAATTTCAGCCACATCGGATAAGAATTGCGCCCTCTAGCGGCTCAAGAAGTCAAAATTCAAGATCGGTTTATATGGCAGCTATATCAGGTTATAGACCGATATTAATCGTAGTTAGCCCAGTTGTTGGAAGTCGTAGCGAAACACGTCGTGCCAAATTTCAGTCAAATCGGATAAGAAATGCGCCCTCTAGCGGCTCAAGAAGTCAAGACCCCAGATCGGTTTATGTGACAGCTATATCAGGTTATTTACCGATTTCAACCAGGCTCAACACAGTTGTTGGAAGTCATAACAAAATTTCAGCCAAATCGGATAAGAATTGCGCCCTCTAGTGGTTCAAGAAGTCAAGATCCAAGATCGGTTTATATGGCAGCCATATCAGGTTATGAACCGATTTGAACCGTAGATAGCACAGTTGGTGGAAGTCGTAAAAAACGGCCAAGCGGACGGTCAGGCGGACGGCCAGGTGGATGGCCATGCGGACGGTTATAACTCCCAACAACGGAGCCAAGTATGGTCCAATTGGGTCTTTAACTAGATTTAGTCCCCATATTTTAGCAGAATCAATCAAAAAACGCTTTTACTTGTTTTTTGATATCTGATGGGGAGGAGGCTCCCCCTCCCCCTTAACCTAATGGCTGATCTCGGAGATGAGTGTTGCGATTTTAGTGAAATTTATTGTGCAAAAGTTTGGTATCTAAATTCCGGATGGGGTACATAGGGGGACGCCCCACCCCCTTGCGAGTAGAATACGAATTTGATATCCAAATTTGGGACAAAGTTCCTGAGGGTCCATCCCTTCCCCAAAACATCCCAAAAAAGGGTTTATTTACTTACTATGGCAACATGGGGCTTAAATAAAAGGTAACTGAGTGTAGAATACGAATCTGGTATCTAAATGAGGGACCAAGTGTTTGGTGGGGGGGGCCGTCGCCCCTCCCCAAAAACTCCCCCCGAAAAAGGACAAATTTACGACCATGGCAATATGTGGCTCAAATGAAAAGTCTTTGGGAGTAAAGCACGAATCTGATATCAATATTGGGGAATAAGTGTCTATGGGGCCACCCCAACCCCATAACACCACCCATATAAGACGTATTTCCTGATCATTACAATATGAAGCTCAAATAAGAGGTATTTTAGAGTATAACACGAATCTGATATATATTTTCAAGGCCAAGTCACTGAACGACCGCCCCATCTCCCAAAAAACTCCCCAAACCGATCATGTTTGCGACTATGAAAATATGGGTCTCAAATGAAAGGTATTTGAGAGTAGTCCGCGAATCTGATATCAAAATTCGGGACCAACTGCTTAGGGAACGTCCCACCCCAAAAAAAAAAAGCGGGAAAATGTGTCTATGGGGCCATCCCAACCTCATAACACCACTCATATAAGACGTATTTGCTGACCATTGCAATATGGGGCTCAAATAAGAGGTATTTTAGGCTATAACACGAATCTGATATATATTTTCAGGGTCAAGTCACCAAGAGGCCGACCCATCCCCCAAACAGGACATGTTTGGCGACTATAAAAATATGGGGCTCAAATGAAAGCTATTTGGGAGTAGACCACGAATCTGATACCATCCTTCGGGACCAACTGTCTAGGGGACGTCCCACCCCATAAGAACCCCCAATCAGGACGTATTTCCACACCATGACAATTTGGGTCTTAAAGAGAGTGTAGCTCAATATTGATAGTTTTTGGGGCCCATACACAAAACCGGACATAATTGCTGACTTAAGCATTAAGGAGTTTAAATGAAAGGCATTTGAGATTAGAAAACGAATTTGAGATCCAATTTTGAGGCCAATGGCAATATGGGGTTCAAATAAATGTTAATTGAGAGTATAGCACAATGCTGATATATTTTCAGGACTAAGTATTTGGGGGACCACCCCACTCCCAAAACACCCCTAAATCGTTCATATTTACCAACCATGTCAATGTAGGGCTCAAATGAAAGGTATTGGGGAGTAGAGCACGAAATTGATACCCACTTTTGGGACCAATTTTCTGGGGGTCTACCCCTTCTCGAAAACACCCCACAAACAGCAATTATTGGCTAAGCATCGCAATATAGGGCTCACATAAAAGTATTTGAGAGTAGAATACGAATCTGATATCCAAATGTGGGACCAGGTATGTATGTGGGGCACCGCCCCTTCCCCAAAACATCCCCCAAAGGGTAAACATTTTTCGACCATGCCAATATATGGCTCAAATGAAAGGCTTTTGAGATTAGAAAACGAGTTTGATAACCAATTTTGGGGCCAAGTGTTTGGGGGACGCCTCATCCCCTTAACCCAATGGCTACATGAGGTATAACTGAATGGTATTTGAGAGAAGAGAAGAAGAGAAGAGCAGGATGCTGATATTTTTTAATCAAACATCATGAAAACATCGGGCTCAGGTAAAAAATTTTCTACAAAAATAAAATTTTGACTAAACTTTCTACAGTAGTAAAATTTTACGATAAAATCTATGAAAATAAATTTTGCAAAATTATAAAAAAAAATTACAAAATTTACAAAAAAGATTTTTGCACCAAAAAATGTTTTGTAAAATTTTAACAAAATTTTCGCTGCATATTAATTTTCTATAGAAATAGATTTTTTTTTTGCTAAATTTTCAGAATTAATTTTTTGAGCAAATTTTTGCATTCCCAAAACACTTGTTATCTTCGTTGGTTTTTTATCTTCTTTATTTGCTTTCCTCTTTCCATTTCCACACAGTGATGGTCTCTGAACAAATGTAATATTAATGTGTATTTTATTGCCAACCACCACTCACTACCGCCAACAATATCAACTCATCTCAACAACTCGGCACTTGAACGCCTCGGAAGCACATTTTCCTGAGCGAAGAGTAAAAGATTTTCAAAAAAAAAAACAGAATAGCGGATATAAAACCGAAATGATATTCACCATAACGTTCAAAGATATGTTCATGACACATAGCAACCTCAACATATCCTTAAGCTGATAAACTTGTGCTGCTTCCGGTAACTCTGCTAACACATGTTGTTGCTATGTGAGGAGTATGATGCTATAGAGTTACACATAGTGTGTGTGTGTGTTTGTTTGTTTGTTTGTTTGTTTGATAGTAACACATAGTGTGTGTGTATGTGTTTGTTAGAGAATGTTTTTCCCAAACAATTGTGAGGTTATTTTTGTTTTCGAACCTGATTTCTTTAAAGCTTTTGAAATGGGTGCTTTTTTATAAAGGCGATTGTAAAAAGCAGCATAGTGTTCCACAAACAGAATCTATTGATCAAAAGTTAGGCACATCGATTTAGGCAGGTCCGCTCGCCCATGCGTTTTGATATTTGACCCAGTTACATCTTAAAGATATTCGAGGAATATACGATTGTGGCCTTTCACACCTTGAAGATGCCTTCAAGAGCGTAAAACTGCCCTAAGTCATGCAAATCGGTGTAGTACATCAAAAATTACATAACCTAGAAGGTTGGAGAAGTGGAAAAAGGTCAACTTTAACACCATGAATCCATGTGTTAAAGAAGTAGACCAACAACAAAATTTTCCTGAAAGCGTATGACCTCCTCTAAATATGTCTGGACAAGCATTTACCGCTCAGATCAACAGATAAATAGTTGTGGGCTTATTTCCAATTTGGTTGGCGTCTGGACCATTGTGCGACGTCAATCCTAAAAGAGCTGGAAATTCTAGGCATCAGTAATACCGCAAGAAGGCCAGGTTAAGTTAGGTTAGAATGATGCCAAGACCTTATCGTCTAGACATCCTCGTCAGCGCATTGTGTTTCCTCATCCTTCCTCTTCTCCTTCCGATGAATTCACTTCATAAAGCAAATCGTCCTTTAACGTACTCTCTGGAGCCACACCACACCGTTTCGCTGTTCCATAAGGTTGCATGCGCATTAATCACCCAAGCTCTTAACTCGGACTGCGTCGACCCGAAAGGCTTCGGGTTAAGTAAGTTTTTTGGCGGCAGTTTTCTGGCCTACACCGCTAAGTCGTCTACCTTTTCATTCGCACTTACTCCGTTATGTCCCGTCACTCAAACGATGCGGATTTTACCATCCTCAGAGTAGGCGTTACTTTTCTTCCTACACTCAAAGACTGTTCGTGACCTTACCGTACTGGTTGTTATTGTAAAATTGCATATTTTGCCCACTAAGGAACAGGGGCCAACTTTTCACATATCAATGAGTGCAGTCCGATTCAAGTTTAAGCTCAATGATAAGGGGCCTCCCTTTTATAGCCGAGACCGAACGGCGTGCCACAGTGCGACACCTCTTTGGAGAGAAGTTTTACATGGCACAGTACCTCACAAATGTTACCAGCATTAGGAGGGGAAAACCACCGCTGAAAATTTTTTCTGATGGTCTCGCCAGGATTCGAACCCAGACGTTCAGCGTCATAGGCGGACATGCTAACCTCTACGCTACGGTGGCCTCCATGTTGCTAGCATTAGGAGGGGAAAACCACCGCTGACCTCTTCTTTTTTTGTTTTTGTTATTGTCCTTATGGCAATTTTAATGTTCACACTCGATATCTTCGCGTTAGCACCACACCACCTCACGCATGCCGTGATCACCCGTATCTCCGCCTGTAGGACCGTATTATTATATTAGGCAGTCTAAAACAGATCTCAGTTCCTAGGTTTTTAATGTAGACCCCTATGCCCACTCTGTCCTCTAGCTTTGATCCATCCGTGTAACATGATCTTCCAGATGGCAATACTAGGGTTCCGTCAATCCAAAACTGTGTCTCTGGCAGCAGTGCCTCGCACTCGACTTCAAGGTTCTTCCCAGGTATCCAATCGGAAACCTTTTCCCTACCTTCCAGGTTTCCTATCGTCGCCTCGATTATATCGCGATGATATGAGCTGCTCCCATCCTCAATCCATTCTCCCATCGCCTTAAGTCTTATAGCCGCAGTGGCTGCCTCACACCTAATCTGTATGTCAATGGGTCGGATTTCTAGAACAGTCTCCAGTGCCCTAGTGGGCGTGGTCCTCATCGTTTTACCTATGCCAAGACAACATGTTCTCTGAACCTGTTGTATGGTCCTTATGTTGCACCTTTTCTCCATACCTGTCCAAACTCTGTAGAGCCAGGGGACTATCCTCGGATTCAGGCCCCATTTCTCGCCTACGACCCATCTATATAGTGCCCAACATCTGTGAGCCTTCTTAGAACGCTCCGGAGTTTGACACTTCCAATCAAGTTCCCTATCCAAGATCACTCCTAAGTATTTGACTATACATATATCGTGGTGCGTCAAATTGGCCCACTTTCGTCTTCATCGTGAACAGGCATATTTTAATCTTCTCTGGGTTAACATTGAGACCTCTGAATCTAGCCCAGTCATATGCCATATGCAAGAGCCTTTCGGCACTTCTGCATAACTATTTCGGACCCTCACCCCTTAGAAGTGTTATAACATCGTCTGCATAGCACACATGTTCAAATCCCTCCTCATTTAGCATCCGTAATAGGTCATTTATGGTGGTCACCCATTGGAGTGACGATAAATTCGAGCTTACTTTTCACTTCCTACCCAATAACCTCTTCAGCAGTAGTTTGCTCACAGCTTGTTTCGGCTTCTTTCCTCGGTATTCCTTTTTCAGTTTAATTGCGTAGCAGACGGGTCCAAATCCCTCCTCAGTTAGCATCCGTAATAGGTCATTTATGGTGGTCAACCAAAGGAGTGGCGACAAAATGGCCCACTATGGCGTGCCCTGTGCCACTTTCTCCCTTATATTTATGGGGACATGGGACACACAATTTATCCACCTCTTCCTTAGCATATGGCTTATCTAGTCTCTAAGGACCGGGTCCACCCGGTACTGGTCTAAGGATTGGATCAGAGTGTCGGTCCTCACATTGTTAAAAGCCCCCTCGATGTTAATGCATACCGCCAGGGTGTACATTTTCGAATCAAAAGATTATTCCATTTTATGCACAACCTTGTACAAGGCAGTCTCCACCGACCTTCCCTTGACATAGGCATGCTGTTTATATTTGAGCAGTTCGCTGGATGTCATACTCTTTATCATGGTGTCCACAATACGTTCCATGATTTTGAGTAGAGGCTTATGCGTCTGTAGGCCTTTGATGTCGCATAACTTGCCTTGACGGGTTTGGGTATAAATATCAACCTTGCCTCCTGCCAGGCTTTCGGAGTATATGAAAATTCCTATGCACGCTGTAAAAATGTTGGCCAGATAGTCTGTCTCTTTCTGTAGTAACGCCGGAAATATTCCATCAGGTTCGGGTGACTTGAAGCTCCTCAAGGATTACTTCAACTTCGATCAACATCACTTTTCCAAGTTTGCAGTGTCTCCGTGAGTCCCTTCGTATCCTGTGGAAAATGGGTTTTCATCAAAATCCCCAACATGTCCTCCGTTGTCTCAGCTCTCACTCCCATGTCGTCTACTACAGTTTCAGTTTGGACATGGGTTTTTGAGAGAAACTTTTTTATCTTGGCGGCGTCATTAACGCTTTCGACCTGTTAGCAGAAAAGCTTCCAGGAGGCACGGTTTGCCGCTCTGGTAATCTTTTTGTATTCTTTGGGCCGTGTGTAATACACATCCCAATGAATTTCGGTTTTTTTACGACATTCTGAGATCAAAAGGCTGCGGACCTCTTTCCCAATTTTTTTCTTGGTCTAATTTTCTTTCCCGAAGAGGACAACTATCTTCGAAGAACCCCACCCAGTGCAGACGTAATCCTGTTGACATTTGCGTCAATGTCTTCTTTGCTTGGACAATCTAAATTATCTTGGCCAAGTCTTCTTCTGAATACTTACTTACTTTAATTGGCTCTGACAGAATATTCTTTCCACTAGCTGAACGTAGAATAGCGTTCCAAGCGCCTCGGTCTTCTGCGCTAATTCTAAAACCTCGGACACCAAGTTTTGAGGTGTCTCCCACCACTTGATCTATCCATCAAGCTTTTGGTCTTTCCGGTTTGCGTGTACCACCGTGTTTGCCTTCAAAAGACTTCTTTGCTGGAGCTTCTTCATCCATTCAGACAACATGACCTAGCCTATTCTTACTGATGAACGCGTATCAGCAAGCGTCATCCTGCAGAGTCTTATTAATTTTGCAGGAATACCAAGCTCAAACATGGCTTGAAATACCTTTGAACGTAAAGGAGTATCGAAGGCGGCTTTGTAGTCAACAAAGAGGTAGTAGGTGTTGATTTGTCCTTCTCTGGTCTTTTCCAGGCTTTGGCGCAGTGTGAATATCTGGTCTAGGGTGGATTTACCAGCTCTAAAGCCGCATTGATAGGACCCCATTATCGCATTGACTTTAGGTTTTAATCTTTCACACACTACGCTCGAGAGTATCGTGCATGCGATGGGGAGGAGACTTATTCCTCTGTAGTTGGCACATTCCGTCTTGTCTCCTTTCTTGTGTACGGGGCATAGTATGCTGAGGTTCTAATCATCGGGTATTCGTTCTTCTAGGCAGATTGCCCAGATAAGCTGATGCATACGCCTTATTTTCATTTTCATTCCAGTCTTAAATAGTTCAGCGGGTACTCCGTCGGCTCCTGCTGCCTTGTTGTTCTTTAGTCGGGTCACTGCTACTTGGATCTCATTCTACAAATTGCAAATTTTGCCCGTGAACATTCCACTAAGGAACAGGGCCATACTTCTCACATATCAATGAGTGCAGTCCGATTCAAGTTTTAAGCTCAATGATAAGCGACCTCCTTTTTATAGCCGAGTCCGAACGGCGTGCCACAGTGCGACACCTCTTTGGAGAAAAGTTTTACATGGCATAGAACCTCACAAATGTTGCCAGCATTAGGAGGGGAAAACCAGCGCTGACAATTTTTTTCTGATGGTCTAGCCAGGATTCGAACCCAGGCGTTCAGCGTCATAGGCGGACATGCTAACCTCTGCGCTACGGTGACCTCTTTCCTCATTCTGACTAGGAGGTAAACATTCTATAACATCATCAGGGATTGGTTCTGCGGTATCCTCTTCGCCGCCAACGTCGGACACTAGCAGTTGGGTCAAATGTTCTTTCCATATCCTCAGCATATTGTCTGTGTCAGTTACCAGATTTCCTTCTTTGTCTCTGCAGGAGGATGTGCCTGCACCAAAGCCATCGTTTTGATGTTTAGTTCTTGGGTAGAATTTCCAGACTTCATTCTGACTCCGGTACATCTCAATTCGCTCGCACTCACGTCTTTCCATTTCCTATTTCTTTCTGCGGAATAGACATTTCTCCTCCCTCCTTTTCACCCGATACCTCTCCTTTTCTCCCGATACCTCTTCTTTTCTCCCGATACCTCTCCTTTTCTCCCGATACCTCTCCTTCATCTGGCGCGTTTCTACTAATTGCAGGGTTGCTCTATATACCGCATTCTTGGCTTCAGTAGCATCAGCATTCAGTAGCATTCTTCTGAGTAGTCTTCCCAATTTTGTCCAGTTGGTTTTCAACTTATTCCGGATGCTTATCAGATTCGGCGCTGGCCGTGCTATTCTAAAACTAATGTAGACCCTCCAATCCTGAACCTCATCGTTTAGATGATGGTGGAGGTTATAAAAAATCCCCTAAATTATGCAACGTATGAAATTTTCCATTTAATTGACATAAATTCTATACACATTCTTGCACTTTTGGCTTGGTTTGGTATTGCAAAACTTTATAAATAAATTAAAATATACACCAACTAAAATACCTCAATGTGTTTTTGCCAGCCTCCATATTTATCCTAGATTGACTTTTGAATTTACTTACATAAATACATATCAAATTTCAAACATAAATAATGCATAAAATTAAAACAAATCTCGTTTCCAACACTTCATAATAAAAAGTCATACGCCAAATAGATTGCCTGCAGCTCTTTTTGTCTTCAGTTCTAGGTATTTCAACAAATTCATCCTAAATGTATGCTATATTTTTTATTTTTGTTACATTTCACATTTGTTATGCAAAAGCCTAGAATAATACTCTAACTTTTTCAAACGAAATCAATGCCATAACATATGCAAGACTTCATGTATACAAAATTCAAAAACACCAGAACTATATGTGATAAAGTAGGCCGTATGCAGCAAAACTATTTTAGAATATTTTATTTTATTTGTTTATTGTTTTTCTACTCAGTCATCGATAGCCTAAAAGCATGCTACAATTTGTTTTACTTTTTAGGCTATGATTATATGCACCTAAAAAACTTGTTTTGATAACATTTTTTCATTGATCTTTAATGGTCTATTGAGAACACACCATGTGTTTGAAGGCAAATCAAGTGCATGATTAAAATACACAATCATCAGGCAGTTAATTTATTTTTTCCTTCTTTTAATTGAAATCTAAAGCCCATGCATGCATTATTCTATCACAAAAAAGAGTAAGCGAATAAACACATGCATATAAAATAAATTTTTTCTATTGATAATTACTTTCATATATTTGATTGAAGGAATTGAGAAAAAAAACATTGTCCAGAACAAATCATGTGCATATAATACCCTTTTTATTATTCATAAAAGTTATTCGCTTAAAAACAGAGATCACAAAAAAATGCGGAGTTTTTGATACAAAATGGCCAGCTGTTAAAAAGCAAAATATTATGAATAGGTCTTTTGTTGAGCTCCTTTTTTGTGTGTGAATAGAATCCATGCCAAACGTTTAGAAAGCTTAACTGCATTCAATAAACAATTATTTGAAAAAACCCACACCAAAAAAGCTATTCGTGCAAAGCAAGTGGTTTTTTATTAAGTTGAAGTATTTTCCATATTTTAGTACCCTTTCTGATGTATGCAAATTTTTAAATGTTTTAACTTTGGAGTACTTTTTATTCTCTAATATATATAAAATTCGTTATGTAACATGTTATGGTTGAAATATGCTATCGGACTCTTTGTGATAAAGTAGATGTGGTGCTATTAGAGGTTTACATTGAATCAACCAGACAGCTTCAAAGGCCCTTGAAAAACCATTTTTACATTCTTAATGTCAAACAAGTCAGCACAGTATTAAAAATCAAATATAAAAAACTCGTTTCTGTTAAGCAATGAGATCAAAAGGAGTTCCACTATAGGTTCTTATTTCATAGAGGACTATCTGAAGTAGTGGATATGAACTTTTACAAGTAAAATGCAAAATGCAAATTTTGCCCATGAACATTTCACTAAGCAACAGGGGCAAACTTCTCACATGTCAATGAGTGCTGTCCGAATCAACTTTAAACTCAATGATAAGGGACCGCCTTTTTATAGCCGAGTCCGAACGGCGTGCCACAGTGCGACACCTCTTTGGAGAGAAGTTTTACATGGCATAGTACCTCACAAATGTTGCCAGCATTAGGAGGGGAAAACCACCGTTGAAAATTTTTTCTGATGTTCCCGTCAGGATTCGAACACAGGCGTTCATCGTAATTGGCGGACATGCTTATCTCAAAAAAGAGCGATGTGGCCGGTTGATAGGTGGACGTTTTCATTCCTAATGACCACTAAATCATTCATTTAATGAGCGTTCTTCATTTCATTGAACTAGCTTACTCAGTTAGTTCACTAGTTAGTTCAACAAGTAAAAAGTCGTTAAGTTCGGCCGGGCCGAGCTTTGGATACCCACCACCTCGGGTATATATTTAACTACCTTTCATCAAAATTGGGTGAAAATTACATACCTTATGTTCCATAGCAGTTATATCGAAATATGATCCAATTTGGACCAAATACTAATAGATACGAGTCATTGTTCAATTGAGTATAACAAAAATATTGGTCTTTTTAGTAGCTTTATCTGAAAATAAACCAATCTGAACCATATACAATATGGATGTCGAAAAGCCTAACATAAGTCAATATGTCAAATTTCAGTTAAATCGGATTATAAATGCGCCTTTTTGGTTCCAAGACTTTAAATCGAGATATCGGTCTGTATGGCAGCTATATGTAAATCTTGATCGATCTAGACCAAATTAGAGAAATATTTGAAGGGGCTTAACTTAACATTCTGTCCCAAATTTCGCAACATTGGACAATAAATGCGCCTTTTATGTGCCCAAAACATTAAATCGAGAGATCGGTCTATATGGCAGCTATATCCAAATCTGGGCCGATCTAAGGCAAATTGACGAAGTATGTCGAAGGGCCTAACACAACTCACTGTCCCAAATTGCGGCGAAATGCGTCTTTTATGGGCCTAAGACCCTAAATCGGAGGATCGGTCTATATGGCAGCTATATCCAAATCTGGACCGATCTGAGCCAAATTGACAAAAGATGTCGAAGGGCCTAACACAACTCACTGTCCCAAATTTCAGCAAAATCGGATAATAAATGTGGCTTTTATGGGCATAAGACCCTAAATCGGCGGATCGGTCTATATGGCAGCTATATCCAAATCTGGACCGATCTGAGCCAAACTGACGAAGGATGTTGAAGAGCTTAAGGCAACTCACTGTCCCAAATTTCAGCAAAATCGAATAATAAATGTAGCATTTATGGGCCTAAGACCCTAAATCGGCGGATCGGTCTATATGGCAGCTATATCCAAATCTGGACCGATCTGGGCCAAATTCACGAAGAATTTCGAAGGGCCTAACACAACTCACTGTCCCAAATTTCAGCAAAATCGGATAATAAATGTGGCTTTTATTGGCCTAAGACCCAAAATCGTCGGATCGGTCTATATGGGGGCTATATCAAGATATAGTCCGATATAGCCCATCTTCAAACTTAACCTGCTTATGGACAAAAAAAAAAAGAACTTGTGCAAAGATTAAGCTCAATATTTCTATTTTTGAAGACTGTAGCGTGATTTCAACAGACAGACGGACGGACATGTCTAGATCGTCTTAGATTTTTACACTGATCAAGAATATATATACTTTATAGGGTCGGAAATGGATATTTCGATGTGTTGCAAACGGAATGACAAAATGAATATACCCCCATCCTTCGGTGGTGGGTGTACACTGTTTACAGTTACATTACAATTCGCATCATCTTTGTAGAAGTACGGTCCAATGATGCCACCAGCCTATAAACCGCACCAAACTGTGACTTTTTCTGAAAGCATTGGTAGCTCTTGCAATGTTCTGGCTGATCTTCACTCCAAAATCGAAAATTCTGCTTATCTACGTAGCTATTGAGCCAAAAATGAGCTTTGTCGCTGAACACAATTTTTCGATAAAAATGTGGATCTTCACCCAACTTTGCAATAGCGTTGCGGTAGGTTGTTCGGCTTCAATTCTTGCAGCAGCTGTATTTTGAAAGGCTTCCCACCTAAATTCTTCCGCAAAATTTTCCATGTTGTTGAGTGACAGACACCCAATTGCTGCGAACGGCGATGAATCGAGATGGTCCTCATTACCACTAGCAGATTCAGTTCGAAGATGGGCTATATCGGACTATATCTTAATATAGCCCCCATATAAACCGATCCGCCGATTTAGGGTCTTAGGCATATAAAAGCCACATTTATTATCCGATTTTGCTGAAATTTGGGACAGTGAGTTTCGTTAGGCCCATCGACATCCTTCGTCAATTTGGCCCAGATCGGTCCAGATTTGGATATAGCTGCCATATAGACCGATCCTCCGATTTAGGGTCTAAGGCTCATAAAAGCCACATTTATTATCCGATTTTGCTGATTCCAGATTTGGATAAAGCTGCCATATAGACCGATCCTCCGATTTAGGGTCTTAGGCCCATTAAAGGCGCATTTTCTATCCGATTCTGCTGAAATTTGGTACAGTGGGTAGTGTTAGGCCCTTTGACATCCTTCGTCAATTTGGCACAGATCGGACCAGATTTGGTTATAGCTGCCATATAGACCGATCCTCCGATTTAGGGTCTTAGGTCAATAAAAGCCACATTTATTATCCGATTTTGCTGAAATTTGGTACAGTGAGTTGTGTTAGGCCCTTCGACATCCTTCGTCAATTTGGCTCAGATCGGTCCAGATTTGGATATAGCTGCCATATAGACCGATCCGGCGATTTAGGGTCTTAGGCCCATAAAATGCACATTTATTATCTGATTCTCCTGAAATTTGGGACAGTGAGTTGCGTTACGTCCTTCGATATCTTGCGTCAATTTGGCACAGATCGGTTCAGATTTGGTTATAGCTGCCATATAGACCCATCCTCCGATTTAGCGTCTTAGGCCCATAAAAGCCACATTTATTATCCGATTTTGCTGAAATTTGGGACAGTGAGTTGTGTTTGGCCCTTTGACATCCACCGTCAATTTGGCTCAGATCGGTCCAGATTTGGTTATAGCTGCCATATAGACCGATCCTCCGATGTAGGGTCTTAGGCCCATAAAAGCCACATTTATTATCCGATTTTTCTGAAATTTGGAACTTTTTTTCAAACTAAAGTTTAACTCATAGATCATCTTTTTTCCAAGCCTGCCACAAACTCTTGCTTAAATTCTATAACTACCACCCCATCAAGGTAGTTCAAAAATTTAAATTTTTAAAGAAACATTGCAACACATATCAGACACAAGGGGTAACAAGAGAAAACTTCATTTTTTTAATTAGTGTTGAAATATGAACATCATGGTTTGGTAGTCAAATTTATTTAACTATATTTTATTCCCGTGTTGTTTTTTTGTTATTTTTTGTTTTTTTTTTTTTTGTTTCCCTTTTCCATATGAATGGGAATTTTTCCTGCCAAGAATAATATGTATAACGAACATAAATGGTTGTAAAATAAATTTTATAACCACAAATACAATGCTCACGTTTACTCAGATGCCCAAACACGCACAAATAAACACCCACAGAGATGTTTTTCATGTATTCAAAAGGATAATTTAATACAATTTCAAATTGGTGTGCATGTGTGTGTGTGCGTTTTTCCTATTTGCTTTCATTTGTATTTAATGGAAAACAAAATACAATTATGTATTGAAATAACATGAAAAACAAGATCTGCTGAGAACAGCATATGGTGACCACAATACAACGTAATTGAGTTTTTATTTTTTTTGGGGGGGGTTGCGGGTATTTGTAGTTCGGCACCAATATTTTTGGATGAATGACGGCCTAGGTGTTTACACGTTCGTTTGGATTTGTGGGCATTTTGCTATTAGAGATGTGACGATAAAAAAGAAATTAAATTCACATTAAATGATGCCCTGGGATATGCAATGATTAAGAGAAAATGCAAAAATATTTTTAAATTAATTTAAACAACTTTTTTTTGAGGTACATTTTAAAGCAATTAAGCGAAAAGGGGCCACTTTTTATGACAACAACCATTGGGGAATACCGAGCAACATATTTGAATTGAAATCAAGAGATCAATCAACATAAACTTGATTAGGTTAGACATGATGTGGACAGTATATGATTAATATTGGTAAATGAAGCAAATTGCAGTGAAATGTTATGGAAAAACGACGAAAATCCCATGGGGGAATGCAAATTTTGAGAAAACGAGGCTATAGCTGAAAGTAAGTAAGCAGGAGGTCAGTATAACTTTCTGTATCATATCGGGGTTTAGGTTTTTAAGAAGCATTAGAAATTTTGTATTAGAGAGCATAAGAGTACTACACCTACCAAATTTCAGCCAAATCGAAGGAAAACGTTGTGTCCTATGGGCTCAAGATGTCAAATCTAGGGATCGGTTTATATAGAGGCCATGCAAGTTTATAGACGGACTCAGATCATACCTAGCACGGATGTTGGGAGTCAGAACAGAAGTCTTTGTGAAAACTTCCGTCAAATCGGATAACAATTTTGGATTCCAGGGGCTCAACCTGGAAATCGGTTCATAAAGAGGCTATATGAGTTTAAAGACCATTTGGGATCATACTTAGCTCGGATCTTCAAGTCAGAACGGAAGTCTTTGTGGCAAATTTTAGCCAAATCGGACGCAAATTGGGGTTTTTAAGGGTTTAAAAAAATCAAAACCGGGGTCGGTTTATATGGAGGCTATATCCAAATCTGAACCGCTATGGCCCATTTGCAACCCCAATGCAGTTTGCAAATTTTGCCCATGAACATTCCACTAAGGAACAGGGGCAAATTTCTCACATATTAATGAGTGCAGTCCGATTCAAGTTTTAAGCTCAATGATAAGGGGCCTCCCATTTTATAGCCGAGTCCGAACAGCATGCCGCAGTGCGACACCTCTTTGGAGAGAAGTTTTACATAGCATAGTACCTCACAAATGTTGCCAGCATTGGGAGGGGAAAACCACCGCTGAACACTTTTATTCTGGTGGTCTCGCTAGGATTCGAACCCAGGCGTTCAGCGTCATAGGCGGACATGCTAACCTCTGCGCTAAGGTGGCCTCCTCCTCTGTTTGTAACACCTCGAAATATGTGGCTGAGACCCCATAAAGTATATATATGCTTGATTGTCATGACATTTTAAGTCGATCTAGCCATGTCCGTCCTTCTGTCCGTCCGTCAGTCTTTCTGTCGAAAGCACGCTGACTATCGAAGGAGTAAAGCTAGCTGCTTGAAATTTTGCACAAATACTTCCTATTAGTGTAGGTCGGTTGGGATTGTAAATGGGCCAAATCGGTCCATGTTTTGATATAGCTGCCATATAAACCGATCTTGGGCCTTGACTTCTTAAGCCTCTAGAGGGCGCAATTCTCGTCCAATTTGAAATTTTGCACGTAGTGTTCAGGTATCACTTCGAACAACTGTGTTAGGTATGATTCAAATCGGTTCATAATCTGGTGAAGCTCTCATATAACCCGTTCTTGGGTCTTGATTTCTTTAGCCTCTAGAGCGCGCAATTCTCATCCGATTAGGCTGAAATTGCATGAGGTGTTTTGTTATGACTTCCAATGACTGTGGTAAGTATGGCGCCAATCGGTGTATAACTTGACACAGCTGCCATATAAACCGATCTGGGATCTTGATTTCTTGAGCCGCTAGAGGGCGCAATTCTGATCCCATTGGGCTGAAATTTTGCATGTGGTGTTTTGGTATCACTTCCAACAATTGTGTTAAGTACGATACAAATTGGTCCATGCTTTGAAAAAGCTACCATATAACCTGATCGTGGGTCTTGATTTCTTGAGCCTCTAGAGGGCGCAATTCTCGTCCGATTTGACTGAAATTTTAAACGATCTGGAATCTTGACTTCTTGAGCCTCTAAAAGACGCAATTCTCATCCGATTTGGCAGAAATTTTGTACAACGGATTCTCTCATGACCTTCAACATACGTGTCTAATATGGTCCGAATCGATCAATAGCTTGATACAGCTGCCATATAAATCTATCTAACGATTTTGCTTCTTGAGCCCCTACAAGGCGCAATTCTTATCCGAATGAACTGAAATATTACACAATGACTTCTACAATGTTCGGTATTCATTTATGGTCCGAATCGGACTATAACTTGATATAGCTCCAATAGCATAACAATTCTTATTCCATATTCTTTGTTTGCCTAAAAAGAGATACCGCGCATAAAACTTGACAAATGCGATCCATGGTGGAGGGTATATAAGATTCGGCTGAACTTTGTAAGCTCTTACATGTTTTTACTTCTAATAGTCGTTAGAAGTATGATCCATCTGTATTTGTAGGTATGTCTCCTACATATTTGAAAAATTCATTAAAAGAACATGTCAAAAGCGGTCCATTGTGGAGGGTGTAAGAGATACGGCTTCGATGAACTTTACTCTTTAAATACTTTTCTCATTGTTAATAACTCATTACCTTAAACCCCTATGTCAATACACCATATTTCATACACATGGCAAAGTGCTTATTGTTGACTTCATGGCTTAACAAAGTCTGGCTCACATGCTGGCTCTTGAAAAATAAATAACTTTTAATTGCTTTGGTTGCAGTTATTCAAATAAATATAAGTTCAGCAAATAAAAAAAAACCAACCCAGCTCTACCCTTCAGCTATATATGATAAAATGTATCTTCTTTTTCCCCTTTTTGTGCAAACCAATAAATGGCACGCCAAGAAAATTAGTTCAGCATTTCGTACACTTTTGCATCACTTTAATTTATAATGCATGTAAATAAGTTTGTTCATTTGCTGCGGGGATATTCATCTCTTTGCTGTGTGGCATACATTATTAAAACAATTAAAAAAAGTAGTTAATATTCTTCTCTCTCATGAATACGAAAAAATCGCTTGTTACATATACATATATATTTTTTTAATTTAACCATTTAAATACATATTTACGCATAAGCGTATCTATGCTATGCAAATAAATGACGCGGATTATATGTGGCTTCAATGTTATGTATACGTTATGCTAATAATATTAATCATACGTGGCTATAACATGATGGTATGCTTATGAAGTACTGGAATGCGTATACGTTATGCGTATTTAATAATAATAATAATTATACGCCACGATGGTTCTATTTTTGTTTTGTGATTTTTTATGAATTTTGTGAAGGTTTTTTTTTATTGCCACAACACAACTATTTGCCTTCAAGCCATTAAGCCTCTAAAAGTTTTACAATGGTATTCACAAACCTTAACGTAGCTTTGAAATAGGCTTATTTGACATATTTCCTTTATAGAACTGTCAAATAAACCTAATTTAAGGCTGTATTGCGTTCTGTGAATAAGGACGATATCTTTTATATATAACTAGCTGACCCGGGCCCGCTCCGCTGTGCCTTCTTTTACTTTATATGGAACAAAAGTTTCCTTGGAATAGTTATTTTCGACAATTAAAGAGCTTTTAGTGAAATATCATGCTACGAAAATAGTATTGGGTTGCCCAAAAAGTAATTGCGGATTTTTCATATAGTCGGCGTTGACAAATTTTTTCACAGCTTGTGACTCTGTAATTGCATTCTTCTTCTGTCAGTTATCGGCTGTTACTTTTAGCTTGCTTTAGAAAAAAAGTGTAAAAAAAGTATATTTGATTACAGTTCATTCTAAGTTTTATTAAAAATGCATTTACTTTGTTTTAAAAAATCCGCAGTTACTTTTTGGGCAACCCAATATATCGCTTGACTAACAGTTTAACAATATAAGTGCCTTTATCTGAATCTCATATGATCTTTATTGGCCTACAAATTTAAGCTTGGATGTAAGGTGTACTCCATTCTTAAAATACTTTACTTCAGCCCGCTACTCTCATGATGTCTAGTTTAGTGGTGGTTTTGGGGGAGAGGTGGTCCCCCAGATACTTGGCCCTGAAGAAATATCTGCATCGTGCTCTTCTCTCAAATACCATTTATTTAAACCCCATATTGCCATTGGTTTTGAGGAAAGTTTACACATGAGGCGTCCCCCAAAACATGGCCCCAAGATAGGTTATCAAATTCGTTTTCTAATCTCACATACCTTTCATTTAAGCCACATGTTGGCATGGTCGAAACATGTTTAACCCCCGAAATTGTTTTGGGGAAGGGGTAAATACATATTCCTAAATTTGGATATCAAATTCATATTCTACTCCCAAATACCTTTATTTGAACCCCTTATTGCGATGGTCAGTAAAAAATTGCTGTTTGTGTGGTATTTTGGGAAAGGGGTAGACCACCAGAAAATTGGTCCCGAAAATGGGTATCAATTCTTGCTCTACCCCCCAATACCTTTCATTAAAGTTCCACATTGACATGGTCGGTAAATATGCCCGATTTAGGGGTGTTTTGGGTACTGGGGTGATCCCCCAAACACTAAGCCCGGAAAATATATCAGCAACGTGCTCTATTCTCATATATCTATCCATATTGCTATTGGCCTCAAAATTGGATATCAAATTAGTTTTCTAATCTCATTTAAACTCCTTATGGCAAAAGTCAGCAAATATGTTCGGTTTGGGGTATTGGCAATTTTTGCCCATGAACATTCCACTAAGGAACAGGAGCAAACTTTTCACATATCAATGAGTGCAGTCCGATTCAAGTTTTAAGCTCAATGATAAGGGGCCTCCTTATTATAGCCGAGTCCGAACGGCGTGCCGCAGTGCGACACCTCTTTGGAAAGAAGTTTTACATGGCATAGTACCTCACAAATGTTGCCAGCATTAGGAGGGGAAAACCACCGCTGAATTTTTTTTTTCTGATGATCTCGCCAGGATTCGAACCCAGGATTCGAACCTCTGCGCTACGGTGGCCTCCGGGGTATTGGCCCTAAAAACTATAAATATTTAGTTCCACTCTCTTTAAGACCCAAATTGTCTTGGTGAGCAAAAACATCCTATTTGGGGGTTTAAATGGTGGTGGAACGTCCCCTAGACAGTTGGATCCTAATGTTGATATCAGATAGTGGTCTACTCCCAAATACCTTTAATTTGAGACCCATATTTCCATAGTAAGCAAACATGAGCGGC
This sequence comes from Stomoxys calcitrans, assembly GCF_963082655.1. Classification (NCBI taxonomy): domain Eukaryota; kingdom Metazoa; phylum Arthropoda; class Insecta; order Diptera; family Muscidae; genus Stomoxys; species Stomoxys calcitrans. The sequence continues at coordinate 188,182,482 of NC_081553.1, forward strand.
TTGGGGGTGTTTTGGGGGATGGGCGGCCACGTGTTCCACTCTAAAAACCCTCAATGAGTCTCATAGTCTCATTGAGCCATAGTCAGCAAATACTTACTATTTGGGTGGTGTTGTGGCGGTGGGGTGGCCCCCACAGACACTTTTCCCGAATATTGATATCAAACTCGTGCTTTACTCCCAAAGACCTTTCATTTGAGCCCCATATGGCTATGGTCGTAAATTTGTCCCCTTTGGGGCATGTTTTTGAGGAGAGCCGACCCCAAACACTTTGTCCCTTATTTGGATATCGGATACTAATTCTACACTCAAATACCTTTTATTTAAGACCCATATTCCCATGGTCAGTAAATAAGTCCTGTTTGGGGGGTGTTTTGGGAAAGGGGTGGACCCCAGAAACGTGATTCCACATTTGGATATCAGATTCGTATTCTACTCGCAAATATCTTTCATTTGAGTCCTATATTGCCATGGTCGGTAAATATGTCCGATTTAGGGATGTTTTGGGGGTTGGGGTGGTCCTCCTAGCACTTGGTCTGACAATTGGATGTCAGATACGTTTTCTTATCCTAAAAACCTTTAAATAGGTTTATTTGAAGATCATGACAATATGGGACCCAAATGAAAGATATTCGGGAGTAGATTACGAATATGGTCAGGAATTAGGAATAGGCTTTATAATTAATTGATAACGGAAGGGGGCGGACCCTCCACCGTTACCCCAAAACACCACCCAAAATCAAAAGTGGACCGATCGAGACAATATAGGTGTCAAATGAAAAGTATGCAGGAGTAGATAACGAATCTGGCATACAAATTCGTGTCGAAGGATAGGGGGTCACCCCACCCCCACAAAAACGCCCAACAAGGGCACATTAGCCAATAACGGATATATGAGACTAGGTTTATTTGTTCCGTATAGACTGAAAAACGGCAGCATAGATTTTCTCTACATTTTCTCATATTGTGTAGGTTGGTCTGGTAGGAAACATAGGCTATATAATTTTTCGGTATCGGAAGGGGGACGGACCCTCCCCCTTGTGCCAAAAACACAACCCAAAATCAAAAGTGGACTGATCGGAACAATATAGGTATCAAATGAAAGGTATTGGAGAATAGAATACGAATATGGTATTAAAATTTGAGTTTTAGTACCCATCGGGCCGCCTCAACCTCAAAACTCCCCCAAACAGACATATTGGACGTTCATTTCAATATGGGGCTCAAATGAAAGCTATTCGGGAGTAGATTTCAAATCTGCCATACAAAATCAGATCGAAGTATGGGGGTTCACGCCAACCCTCAAAACCGCCATTTGACCCATTATGCCTGTATGATACTTGGCTGAACCGATTCTCTTAAAATTTTCACAGATTGTGTACGTTAGCCTGGAAGGAAACATAGACTATAAAATTTTTAGATATCTGGTGGATTTGAATCCTCCCCCTAACCCCAAAACGGCACCCATATACGAAAGTGATCCGATGGGCACAATATGGATATCAAATGAAAGGTATTGGTGACCAGAAAACGAATATGGTACTAAAATTTGGGTCCAAGTACATAGTGGGCCCCCCCAACCCTAAAACTTCTCTAAACAGATATATTCGAAGTTCATGTCAATATTGAACTCAAATGAAAGTATTAGGCAGTAGATTACAAATATGGCATAAAACATTAGGTCCAAGTAATGGTAGGTCGCCCACCCCCAAATACCCCCAAATAGGCATATTAGCCGACCATGGCTATATGGGATTCAAATGAAAGGTATTAGGGAGTAGATAACGTATATGACATTAAAATTTGCGTTCAAGTCTAGGTAGCGCTTTTCCTCCCAAAGCTACGTCAAATGGGTTATTTGACCTATTATGACAATATGGGACTCAAATGAAAGGTATTTGAGAGTAGAAAACGAATTTGATATTCAATTTTGGAGCCAAGTGTTTTGGGGTACGCCCTAAAGCACCTCTTAAACTGAAATTGGTTTTCGTTGGTAATAAAGAACGAATTTGATATCCATATTTGACCTTTTTTATAGCCTAGTCCGAACGGTGTACCGCAGTGCGACACCCCTTTGGGAAAAATTTGTTTAATGACCATGCATCGCATTGTACCTCGCAAATGTCGCCAACATTAAGGGGGGATAAACACAGCTTTGTCCGATGTTCTCGCCAGGATTCGAACGCGTTCGGCATCATAGGCTACAATGGCACGAGTTCGATATCCGCATTCAGGGCGAAGTGTACCCACCCTAAAAAGATATTAAAGAGTTAAAGAGGGGCAGCGGAGCGGGCCCGGTTCGGCTAGTGTTTTATATTAGAGAATAGATTTATATTTTAAAAATATTATCTAAAATTTTTCATTGCTCTTCCCCCAATTACCTTTAGAAGACTATTTTATTTTAAAGTTTTTAATTCTGACACAAATGTCAAATTATGTTTCTTCCCTCTCAACCTATTAATGACGTTGACCACAAGTACGTTCTACCTCTCTAATGAACTCTTGAAAGCTGAAATACAGAAAATGTCACTTTTGCTACAAAAGTTTCTGTTGCACTTGCCACTCATGGCAGGAAAGGGCTCTTCAAAGGAAAAAAAGAAGCAAAAATGCCCCCATTTTATATACATCTTCCAACTGGTGTAAGGCACAAACAGGACATGCAGCATCATTAAATAAATGTCCTTTTAGTGTAATTCACCAGTCAAGTGTCAAAATTTATGTGTTAAATTGTTTGAGCATAAAACACAAACAAACCAACTATCCTACCGCATATACAACACTGGCACCCATACAAACACATAAACAAGAGAAAAATGCAACTTTATATGGGACATTTCATGACAAATTGGAATTATGGAAAGGGAGGGAAGACTACTCGCATATCAATGAAGCCGTCATTGATATGCGAGAATTCAAGTTTTAGTCCGATGCAATGTTTTAGCGTAGGTTAGGTTAGGTTGAAAATAGGGTGCATTTGTTACCTAAGCTAGGAATGGGCTTCTTGTGCGCTCTTAGAACTAAAAAGTAACCTGGAAAAAAATTAAGTAAGGAATTCCATGCTACTTATAAAATCCTTAATTGTTCTCTATTACATGCCCCTAAGTCGTTTCCGGGCAGTAACATCAGGAAAATTTTCCTCCTTATGCTGTTGACATTTGTGAGGTACTTTGCCATGTAAAAACGTCTCCCAAAGAGATGTTGCTCTGCGGCACGCCGTTTGGTATATAGATATCTCTATGAAATTTTAAACGATTAGAGCTGAGGTGTCTGCGGTATCATATGCAAAGTTTTAAGGCACAAGTTGGTCCGGGCGCCACTAGGCAGGTCCCAAAAGTTGGTCACCTCGCCATTTCGAAAACTTTTACGGGCTACCAAATCTTCATTTGTGGTTCGATTTCCAAAAAATTTTCTTTTGCTGGAAAGTGCTCGCTGTATACCATACTTTGGCCACACAATAGCTTAAGACTTTAGTTCTAACCATTTAAAAATTCAAACAAATATCTCTATCCGTTCTCAAACGGCATATTTTTTTCTGTTTTATTTTTCGATTCTATCCCACAGTGCAACGTCCCATTAACTTCCTTACATGCTATCATTAGGCGCATCTTTTCTGCATAAGCGAGCTCTTAGTACCAAGTGTCCCTTTATGAAAACAGCAAAAAACAATACTGATCTCCTTTAACTTCCATTCAGTAATAGCCTCGTCTTCTCACGATCTGGATTTCCCCAAAGGACTTTCGTCGTCCTATCGACTGTTTCGCTGTTCCACAGTATTACATGCGTAGTGATTGCCCACGCGCCTAACTCGGTCTGCGTCCCCTGGAAAAGCTGCGGGTTAATCAAGTCTATGAAGACAGTTCTCTGGCCTTAACTGCCATATCGTCTGCTCTTTCATTCGATATTAATCCGCCTTGGGCCTTAAACCAAACAATGCATATCTTGCCATCCTCAGAAAAGTCGTTAATCTTCTTACACTCCAATACTGTGTGTGATCTTACCGTCTTGGTTGTTATTAGCCCATTGGATACTTTCCATTAAGGAGCAGCAGTTCTCACTTATCAATAAGTGCTATCGATTCATGTTTATTGATAAAGGACCTCCTTTTTATAGCCGAATCCGAACGACGCTACGCAATGCGACTCCTCTTTGGGGAGAAGTTTAGTGTCCGTAAAAATGTTCACTCTCGACATCTTCACGATAACACCACACTACCATACGCATTCCGTGATAGCCCGTATCTCCATATGCAGGACCATCTTACGCTGTGGCAGTCAGAAACAGATCTCAATTCCTGGGTTCTCAATGTAGACACCAGACCCACTCTGTCCTCTAACTTTGATACATCTGTGTAGCATGAATTTCCAGGGGGCAATACTAGAGTTCCATCAAGCCAAGACTGTGCCACTGGTAGCAGGCCTCGCACTTGACCTCAAGTTTCGTCTCAGCTATCCCATCCGAAACTTTTTCTTTTCCTTCCAATTTGGACTATCGTCGACAATATGCAATATACCGCTATGGTGTGACCTGCTCCTATCCTCTATACATTCTCCCATCGCCTTTAAACTCATAGCCGCAGAGGCTGTCTTACACCTCCGGCGGGTGAGAAGATCTCTTAAAACAAAAAGCTTTCACATAAAATTCCACACAAACAGTACAAGATCACTGTGGACCTTGTACTTCGACAACGGCAACGGATGACTCAACCGTCGGAGGGTTAACCTGTATGTCTATGGCTCGGATAGCTAGGAGGCAACGATAGAAAACCCGGAAAGAATGGAAGAGGTTTCCGATCGGATACCTGAGACTACACCTGTGGTCGAAGGCGAGGCACTGCTGACAGCGGCAAGGTCTTGGTTTGACGAAACCCTGGTATTGCCATGGAGGCCACCGTAGCGTAGAGGTTAGCATGCGAATCCTGACGAGACGATCAGAGAAAATTTTTAGATGACTCAACCGTCGCAGGGTTAACCTGTATGTCTATGGATTAATAGGAGTCAACGATGGAATACCTAGAAGGAATGGAAGAGGTTTCCGATCGGATACCTGAGACTACACCTGTGGTCGAAGGCGAGGCACTGCTGACAGCGGCAAAGTCTTGAGTTGACGAAACCCTGGTATTGCCATGGAGGCCACCGTAGCGTAGAGGTTAGCATGCGAACCCTGACGAGACCCTAAGAAAAAATTTTCAGCAGAAGAGAAAATCCTTCCAAATTATGGCGACATTTGCGAGGTACTATGCCAAACGAAAACTTCTCTCCAAAGAGATGTCGCACTGCGGTATGCCGTTCGGACTCGGCTATAAAGAGGATCCCTCTTATCATTGAACTTAAACTTGAATCGGACAGCACTCGTTGATATGTGAGAAGTTTGTCCCATTTCCTTAATGGAATGTTCATGAGCAAATTGCCATCTGCAAGTTCATGCTACGCAGATGGATCAAAGCTAAAGGTCAGAATGGGCCTAGGGTCTACATTGAGAACCTAGTTACTGATATCTGTTTTAGACTGCCTGACCATAATACGGTCCTGCATGCGGAGATCCGGGCGATAAAGAAATGCGTGAGGTGGCACGAGAACGTCGAGTGTAGACATATTTAAGGACAGTAAACTGGACAATAACAACCGGGACCGTAAGGTCACGAACAGTCTTGGTGTGTAGAAAGGAGTTTAACACCTTCTCTGAAGATGGCACAATCTGCATCGTTGGGTTGCCGGGCCGTAACGGACTAAGGGGTAATGAAAGGGCAGACGATTTGGCAGTGAAGGCCAGAGAACTGCCGTTAATAACTGTGTAACAATGACACGGTAGGTGGATCTGTGAAAACCCTAAAGGGAAGTATGGATCGTGAGAAGACGAAGCTATTACTGAAAGGAAGTAAGAAGGAGGTCAGAATAGCTTTTGCTATCATAATGGGATACATAGGACTACGAGCTGACTTATGTCAAACCGGTGTGGCAAGTGATAGCATGTTTAAGTCATGTGGGGAAGGTGATAAGACGTTGGAGCATTTCCTATGTCATTGCCCGGCTTTCGCGGCTACCAGTCATTGGAACTTAGGTGGGGACACAATACCAGACATGAACTAAGTCAAAGGCGTGATATTCAAAACAAAGAGGGATTTTATAAGTAACACGGAATTCCAAACTTAGGTTTTCTTTCTTCAGATTTCTTTTTATGCACTCCACCATAGAATGGGGGTATACTAATTTCGTCATTCTGTTTGAAACACCTCGAAATGTGTGTTTAAGACCCCATATATTCTTGATCGTCATGATACTTTAAGTCGACCTAGCCATATCCATCCGTCCGTCCGTCTGCCTGTTGAAAGGTCTCTAACTTTTGAAGGAGTAAAGCTAGGTGGTTGGAATTTCGCACAAATACTTTTTATTAGTGTAGGTCTTTTGGGATTGTAAATGGGCCAAATCGGTTAATGCTTTGATATAGCTGCCATGTAAACCGATCTTGGGTCTTGACTTCTTGAGCCTCTAGAGGGCGCAATGTTGGTCCGATTTGACTTAAATTTTACACGTGGTGTTATGGTATCACTCCCAACACCTGCGCTAAGTATGGTTCAAATCGGTGCATAACCTGGTATAGCTGCCACATAAACAGATCGTCGATCTTGACTTCTCGAGCCTCTAGAGGGCGCAATTCTCACCCAATAGGGTTGAAATTTAGCATGAGATGTTTTGTTATGTCCGTCTGTCTGTCGAAAGCTCTCTAACTTTTGAAGTAGTAAAGCTAGGCGCTTGAAATTTCGCACAAATACTTTTTATTAGTGTAGGTCGTTTGGGAATGTAAATGGGCCAAATCGGTTCATGCTTTAATTTAGCTGCCATATAAACCGATCTTGGGTCTTGACTCCTTGAGCCTCTAGAGGGCGCAATTCTTATCCGACTTGCCTGTAATTTTGCACGTGGTTTTTTAGTATCTCTTCCAATAAGTGTGCTAAGTATGGTTCAAATCGGTACATAACCTGCTATAGCTGCCATATAAACCGATCTTGAATCTTGACTTCTTAAGCCGCTAGAGGGCGCAATTATCAGCCAATAGGGCTGAAATTTTGCATAGGATGTTTTGTTATGACTTCCAATAACTGTGCTTAGTATGGCGCAAATCGGTACATAACCCGATATAGCTGCCATATAAACCGATCTGGGATCTTGACTTCTTGAGCCTCTAGAAGGCGCAATTCTCATCCGATTTGGCAGAAATTTTGTACAACTGCATCTCCCATGACCTTTAACATATGTGTCCAATATGGTCTGAATCAATCTATAGCTTAATACAGCTCCCATATAAACCGATCTCTCGATTATGATTGTTGAGCCTCTACAAGGCGCAATTCTTATTCGAATTGGCTGAAATATCACACAATGACTTCTACAATGTTCAGCATTTCATTCATTTCTGGTCCGAATCGGACTATGACTTGATATACCACCTTCTTATTCAATAGTTCTTATTCAATATTCTTTGTTTGCCTAAAAAGTGATACCGCGCAAAGAACTCAACAAATGCTATCCATGGTGGAGGCTATATAAGATAAGGACCGGCCGAACTTAGCACGCTCTTACTTGTTAGTATTTAGATCGCAGAACAAACCGAATACCGGCTTAGGTGTATGTCCATAGTGGCATGTGGCGTATTGATATTCACACCCTCTTTTTAACCTTGCAAATGCAAATTTTGCCCATGAACGTGCCACTAACAAGTGTGCAAGAGTGCAGTTCGATTCAAGTTTAATCTCAATGATTAGGGGCCTTCTTTTTATAGCCGAGTCCGTACGGCGTGCCGCAGTGCGATCTCTGACACCAAGTTTCGAAGTGTCTCCCACCACTTGATCTTTCCATCGGGCTTTTGGCGGTCTTCCCGGTTTGCATGTACCACCGTGTTTGCCTTCGTCATATAGCTCATATAGCTCGCGGTTCATACGTCGCCTATAAATTTATTCATTAACTCAAACTGGTCCATATATTTTACAAAGAATCTTTCTCTCAAATACTCCAAGTACTGCCTCATCTTCTATCACAAGTACCCATGCTTCAGAACCATATAACAACACGGGTAGTATCAGTGTCTGCTTATTTAGTCCAAAGTAGCATCTGTTTGCCAGTATTATTCTTCGCTTAATCTCAAAACTGGTGTCATTCGTTTCGGTTACGACGGTGCCGAGGTAGATAAAGTTATTGACTATCTCAAAGTTGTGGGGCCCATTTTTCTCCATTTTATTTATCTGCTCGGTTGTGCAAGGCTTTTTGGGAGTTGAGTCTTATGTATTTTGCAGGGATATCAAACTCAAACATGGCTTGAAATACCTTTGAACGTAATGGAGTATCGAAAGCGGCTTTGTAGTCAACAAAGAGATGGCAGATGTTGATTTGTCCTTCTTGGGTCTTTTCCAGAATTTGGCGCAGTGTGAATATCTGGTCTAGGGTGGATTTACCAGGTCTAAAGCCGCATTAATGGGGCCCAATTATCTCATTGACTTAAGGTTTTAATCTTTCACACAGTACGCTCGAGAGTATCTGGTATGCGATGGGGAGGAGACTTATTCCTCTGTAGTTGGCACATTCCCCCTAGTCTCCTTTCTTGTGCACGGGACATAGTATGCTAAGGTTACCAGCATTAGGAGCGGAAAACCACCGCTGAGAATTTTTTCTGATGGTCTCACCAGGATTCGAACCCAGCCGTTCAGCGCCGTAGGCGGACATGCTAACCTCTGCGCTACGGTGGGCTCCCTCTTTTTTAAGATTACCTAACCTATTTTGACTCATATTTTTCCCATCCCACTGTGCGTTGGGTTCTGTGAAAAATGCGTCCTTGTCCTTCGTTGTCACTGCTCTCACTCACTACTAGCATTTCCGTTTGGACTTGTGTTCTTGAGAGAAAATTTTTTCATCTTGGCGACGTCATTAACGATATCGCCGAAAAGCTTCCACGAGACCCATTTTGCCGCTCTGATCATCTTGAGCCAGTAAATTTCCGCTTTTTTACAACGTACCCTGTATAAAGTCTGCGGACTCCTTTCCCAATGATGCAAATCCAAGTCTGAGTAGTGTGCCATTGAGAGTGAGAAAGGGAGAGCGAAAGAGAAAGAGATCGAAAAAATTATCAAATTTCATTTTGTTGAGGCGATAACCACTTTGTTCCAAAAATTTGCGTGATTTTGACAGACGGACGTACATAGCTATATCGATTTTGAATATCATGATGAGAGCGTCATTGAAATATTTCAGATGGCTGTAACATCTAAGTGGATGATTGGTACAAAATTTAACAATTCATTGAAGCAGGTTTCAATACAGTTTTTTTTTTCAATCTCTCCATTTGCTACTGCAATACTCCATACCCTTGTATATGAATGCATAGAGCAACTGCAATAAACTTTTAACATTTATTTTCTCTCACACCAAGAGAAAACAAAAAAAAATAAAAATAAATAAGTGAAGACAGTACTGCTTCAGGCTGGTATACTGACACATAGACACATATACACTTTAATAAATGCTCGCATGCCATAGTATGAGTCCATAAAAATGCTAGTGGCAGTAGTCAGGTTTGCCTCTGTGTGAGTGTGTGTGTGTTTGAGTGAGTGTATAAATACTGCTGAATGCATTACACTTGACTTCGTTTTTTTTCTGCTATCCCACTCGCCATAATTGTTGTATCCCATAAAAGGGAGCCCACTAAAAACCGGGTAATCTGAAAAGCAGAGAAAGAGTGGGAGCTTAAGAGTGGACAAAAAAAAACAACCTAAAGGACAACTGTCTGAATTAAGGCAGCAAGTTTTTTATTATAAATAATAGTGCATAAAAATATTTCATATGAACTTCAGTTATTTTTTTTTAATAGCTTTTCCGCAATTGCATTAAAGGCCCATACATTTTAAAACTCACTCTCTCTTGCGCTGCTTCATTCCCCTCATTGCTAAGGGGTGACGAGAATTTGTACAAGTATTGCATTTTTTCTGTATTTGTATTCCTGCTGTAATGGTTATGCTGTCACAGCAACAGTGAGTACACCATTTATTTCATATGTCAACTAAAAGCAGCCTGGATGGGTATTTTTTCTTAATTTTTGCGATGTCATTCTTGCCATTTTTCTTCTTTAAATGAGTGAGTGAAATTGTTGTGTGACATATGCCTGATCAAAAGTTAATCGGCTTTTATAACCGCCATCAAGGGGTGCAGGCAAGTGTGTTCAGTGTGTCATTGCGAACAAATGGAGATAATAGGGTAGGAACCTTAAAATTATAAAAATGTGATCATTGTAAAACTATAGGATGGCCTAAATAAGAAATGTGTTATAAAGGTGCCCACGAACTCGAAAAAGCGGTAAATAGGTTTGTCTGGCAGCTATATGAGGTTACAGCGTATTTCTAAACATACTTTGCACACTTAGATTTGATAGTTTGAGCTCAATGATAAGGGACCTTCTTTTTATAGCTGAGACCAAACGGTGTGCTGCAGTGCGACCCCTCTTGGGTGAGAATTTTAACATTGTTGCGATACCTAATCGTACGGTACCTTACAAATGTTGCCAGCATTGGGAGGGAAAAATCACCGCTGAGAATTTGTATACCCTCCACCATAGAATGGGGGTATACTAATTTCGTCATTCTGTTTATAACACCTCGAAATATGCGTCTGAGACCCCATAAAGTATATATATTCTTGATCGTCATGTCATTTTAAGTCGATCTAGCCATGTCCGTCCGTCTGTCTGTCCGTCCTTCCGTCCGTCGGTCTGTCTGTCGAAAGCACGCTAACTTTCGAAGGAGTAAAGCTAGCCGCTTGAAATTTTGCACGAATACTTCATATTAGTGTAGGTCGGTTGAGATTGTAAATGGTTCAAATCGGTCCATGTTTTGATATAGCTGCCATATAAACCAATCTGGGATCTTGACTTCTTGAGCCTCTAGAGGGCCCAATTCTCGTTCGATTTGAATGCTATTTTGTACGTGGTGTTTTGGTATCACTTCCAACAACTGTGTTAAGTATTATTCAAATCGGTCCATGTTTTGATATAGCTGCTATATAAACCGATCTTGGATCTTGACTTTTTGAACCGCTAGAGGGCGCAATTCTCGTCCGATTTGACTGAAATTTTGCACGTAGTGTTTTGGTGTCACTTCCAAAAAACTGCGCCATGTATGGTGAAAATCGGTTCATGTTTTGATATAGCTGTCATATAAACCGATTTTGGAGCTTGATTTCTTGAGCCTATAGAGAGCGCAATTATCATCCGATTAGACTGAAATTTTGCATGAGGTGTTTTGTTATCACTTCCAACAACTGTGTTAAATATGATTCAAGTCGGTTTATAATCTGGTATAGATGTCATACAAATCGATCTTGGATCTTGACTTTTTGAGCCGCTAGAGGGCGCAATTCTCTTCCGATTTGACTGAAATTTAGCACGTGGTGTTTTGGTATAACTTCCAACAACTGTGTTAAGTATGATTCAAGTCGGTTTATAATCTGGTATAGATGACATACAAACCGATCTTGGAGCTTGACTTCATGAGCCGATAGAGGGCGCAATTCTAATCCGATTGGAATGAAATTTTGCACGTGGTGTTTTGGTATCACTTCCAACAACTGTGTTAAGTATTATTCAAATCGATTTATAATCTGGTATAGCTGTCATATAAACCGATTTTGCAGCTTGACTTCTTGAGCATATAGAGGGCGCGATTATCATCCGATTAGGCAGAAATTTTGCATGAGGTGTTTTGTTATCACTTCCAACAACTGTGTTAAGTATTATTCAAATCGATTTATAATCTGGTATAGATGTCATACAAACCGATCTTGTATCTTGCCTTTTTGAGCCGCTAGAGGGCGCAATTCTCATTCGATTTAGGTGAAATTTTGCACGTTGTGTTTTGGTATCACTTCCAACAACGTCGCCAAATATGGTTCAAATCGGTCCATATTTTGATATAGCTGCCATATAAACCAATCTGGGATCTTGACTTGTTAAACCTCTAGAGGGCGCTATTCTAATCCGATTTGAATGAAATTTTGCACGTAGTGTTTTGGTATCACTTCCAACAACTGTGCCAAGTATGGTTCAAATCGGTCCATGTTTCGATATAGCTGCCATATAAACCGATCTTGGGTCTTGACGTCTTGAGCCTCTAGAGGGCGCAATTCTCGTCCGATTTGACTGAAATTTTGCACATGGTGTTTTGGTGTTACTTCCAACAACTGCTCCAAGTTTAGTTCAAATCGATCCATGTTTCGATATAGCTGCCTTTTGACTTTTTGAGCCGCTTGAGGGCGCAATTCTAATCCGATTTGGCTGAAATTTTGTACAACGTCGTCAACATACGTGTCTAATATGATCTGAATCGATCAATAGATTTATACAGCTCCCATATAAACCTATCTCCCGATTTTGTTTCTTGAGCCCCTACAAGGCGCAATTCTTATCCGAATTAACTGAAATATGTGAACAACCTTTATCGACAGTAATATTGCCATAAGGGCAATAACAACCAGGACGGTAAGGTCACGAACAGTCTTGCAGTGTAAGAAGGAGATTAACGCCTTCTCTGAGGATGGGAAAATCCGCATCGTTTGGGTGCCGTGGCACAACGGAGTTGGGGGAAATGAAAGGGCAGACGATTCGGCGGTGAAGGCCAGATGACTGCCATCAATAAACTTGGTTAACCCCAAGCCTTTCGGGTCGAAGTAGTCCGAGTTAAGGGAGTGGGCGACGCATGCGCATGCAACATTGTGGAACAGTGAAACGGTTGGTAGGACTTCGAAAATCCTATGGGGGATCCAGTTCGTAAGAAGACGAGGCTATTACTGAAAGGAAGCAAGAAGGAGGTCAGTATAGCTATTGGTATGATAACGGTACACATAGGACTACGAGCTCACTTATGTAAAACCGTTGCGGCAAGTGATAGCATGTGTAGGGCATGCGGGGAAGATGATGAGACGTTAGAGCATTTCCTTTGCCATTGCCCGGCTTTCGCGTCCAACAGATACCGGTACTTAGATGGAGACAAAATATCAGACATGAACCAACTTAGGGTAGTGGTATTGAAATAAGGATTTTGTAAGTGGCACGGAATTCCTAACTTTAGATTTTCTTTTCTTAGAGGTTACTTTATAGTTTTTAGAGCGCATTACAAGCCGATAACTGGCTTAGGTGTATGTCCATAGTGGCAGGGGGCGGATTAATATCTGTACCCTCTTTTCAACGTAACCCAACTGAAATGGTTGCCCAAAAAGTAATTGCGGATTTTTCATATAGTCGGCGTTGACAAATTTTTTCACAGCTTGTGACTCTGTAATTGCATTCTTTCTTCTGTCAGTTATCAGCTCTTACTTTTAGCGTGCTTTAGAAAAAAGTGTAAAAAAGTATATTTGATTAAAGTTCATTCTAAGTTTTATTAAAAATGCATTTACTTTATTTTAAAAAATCCGCAATTACTTTTTGGGCAACCCAATATTACCCAATGAATTCTACAAAGTTCAGCATTCATTTATGGTCCGAATCGGACTATAACTTGATATAGCTCCAATAGCATTACAATTCTTATTCAATATTCTTTGTTTGCCTAAAAAGGGATACCGCGCATAGAACTCGGCAAATGCGATCATTGGTGGAGGGTATATAAGATTCGGCCCGGACGAACTAAGCACGCTCTTACTTGTTGTTTTTTTTTCCTGATGTTTTTGCCAGGAACATCTGGGCCGTTGTGGGCCAAACTGAAGAAGGATGTCCAGTGGCCCAACACAACTCACTATCTCAAAGTTCAGCGAAATTGCACAACAAATGTGTCTTGAAAGGGACTAAGATCTTAAATCGGCAGTTCGGTCTATATGACAGCTTTATCCAAATATAGTCCGATATAGCCCATCTTTGAACTTAACCTGCCTTTGGACAAGAAAAGAATCTGGGCAAAGTTTCTGCTCAATATCTATTTTATTTAGAGACTTTAGTGTGATTTCAACAGACAGACGAACGAAAAGAGAGGTTTTCAGCGTCATAGGCGGGCAAGCTAACCTCTGAGCAATGGTGGGCTCCTATACTTGATGTTACATAATATGATATGTAAATGCAAATTTTGCCCATGAACATTCCACTAAGGAGCAGGGGCAAATTTCTCACTATGATATGTTGCGTTGAAATTTTACTGTTCAAGTTTTTCTGCACCTTAAATTTTATTTCGAATATTAAAAAAATAAAAATTTGTCTGTTCATAAATGGTTCACTTATATTGCGACACTTCAGAACATTATTTATTAATTCATTTGAATTAAATATTCATGTTGTCTGATGTTATCTGGCTAGCATGTCATACAAAACAACCTGGGGACATGTGCAAAAAAATATACAATTTTGTGAAAAACATTGCTGCAGACATCCATAAACAGACTTCAGTTATTGCAAATAATACCAAATCAAAAAAAGTAGATAAATAAATAAAATAAAAAAAAAAATAATAATTAAAAAATTTTCTATTCAAAACCGTCCTACAATTCTATCAAAGCTAAACTTTGCCTTTACATTTTTAAATACAAAATAAAATTTATTATGGAAATATTGACTTAGCCTACTTTGAAGTTTAGTTGCCTTTGTTTCAATATGAGCATAAATTTTCCATGCAAAATACATTTTTGACACCACATAAAAACAGAATTCTAAACATGTACAACCATAAAATGATGCAATATGTCTCATACATATTTTATGATGATTTTTATGGTCAACAGACTCAAAAAAAAAACAATTTTTTGAAATATAAATAGCAAACCACAAACACACACACATGCTCATTTATTAAATGGACCAATGAATATTTTGGCAAATATGTAAACCCTATGGTCTAAATGGTAAATATTTGTCATTATTAGTTTCTTCTTCCAATTGTAGTTATTAAATTAATTTACTGCCTTTTAAAATTAAAAAAAAAAAAAAAAAAACAAACAAACAAACAAGGCAATCTGTTTCTTAACAAAGATATAACAAAACAAGTAAAAGTGTGCTAAGTTCGGCCGGGCCGAATCTTATATACCCTCCACCTTGGATCGTATTTGTCGAGTTCTTTTCCCGGCATCTCTTCTTAGTCAAAAACGGATATAAGAAAAGATTTGCTTTGCTATTAGAGCGATATCAAGATAGGGTCCAGTTTGGACCACAATTAAATTATATGTTGGAGACCTGTGTAAAATTTCAGCCAATTCGTATAAGAATTGCGCCCCTTGGGGCTCACGAAGTAAAATAGAGAGATCGATTTATATGGGAGCTGTATCGGCCTATAGACCGATTTAGACCATAATAAACACGTATGTTGGTGGTCATGAGAGGATCCGTCGTACAAAATCGGATAATAATTGCGACCTCTAGAGGCTCAAGAAGTCAAGATCCCAGATCGGTTTATATGACAGCTATATCGGGTTATGAACCGATTTGAACCTTATATGACACAGTAGTTGAAAGTAAGAATAAAATACGTCATGCAAAATTTCAGCCAAATCGGATAGGAATTGCGCCCTCTAGAAGCTCAAGAAGTCAAGTCCCCAGATTTGTTTATATGACAGCTATATCGGGTTATTAACCGATTTGAACCATACTTAGCACAGTTGTTGGATATCATAACAAAACACGTCGTGTAAAATTTCATTCCAATCGGATAAGAATTGCGCCCTCTAGAGGCTCAAGAAGTCAAGATCCAAGATCGGTTTATATGACAGCTATATCAAGTAATGGACCGATTTAAGCCATACTTGGCACAGTTGTTGGATATCATAACAAAACACGTCGTGCAAAATTTCATTCTAATCGGATAAGAATTGCGCCCTCTAGAGGCTCAAGAAGTCAAGGACCAAAATCGGTTTATATGACAGCTATATCAGATTATGAACCGATTTGAACCATACTTGGCACAGTTGTTGGATATCATAACAAAACACGTCGTGCAAAATTTCATTCTAATCGGATAAGAATTGCGGACTCTAGAGGCTCAAGAAGTCAAGACCCAAGATCGGTTTATATGGCAGCTATATCGGGTTATGAACCGATTTGAACCATACTTGGCACAGTTGTTGGATGTCATAACAAAACACGTCGTACAAAAATTCATTCCAATCGGATAAGAATTGCGGACTCTAGAGGCTCAAGAAGTCAAGACCCAAGATCGGTTTATATGGCAGCTATATCAAAACATGGACCGATATGGCCCATTTACGATGCCATCCAACCTACACTAATAAGAAGTTTTTGTGCAAAATTTCAAGCGGCTCCTTCATAAGTTAGCGTGCTTTCGTCGGACAGACGGACGGACAGACGGACGGACAGACGGACGGACAGACGGACGGACAGACGGACGGACAGACGGACGGACAGACGGACGGACAGACGGACGGACATGGCTAGATCGACATAAAATATCACGACGATCAAGAATATATATAATTTATGGGGTCTCAGACGAATATTTCGAGTAGTTACAAACAGAATGACGAAATTAGTATACCCCCCCATCCTATGGTGGTGGGTATAATAATAATTCGTAAATGTTTTTTATACACACCACCGAAGGATGGGGGTATATTCATTTTGTCATTTCTTTTGCAACACATCGAAATATCCATTTCCGACCCTATCAAGTCTATATATATTCTTGATCAGCGTAAAAATCTAAGACCATCTGGACATGTCCGTCCGTCGGTCCGCCTGTCTCTTGAAATCACGCTACAGTCTTCAAAAATAGATATATTGAGCTGAAACTTTGCACAGATTCCTTTTTGGTCCTTAAGCAGGTTAAGTTCGAAGATGGGCTATATTGGACTATATCTTGATATAGCCCCCATATAGACCGATCGGCCGATTTAGGGTCTTAGGCCCATAAAAGTCACATTTATTTACCGATTTTGCTGAAATTTGCGACTGTGAGTTGTGTTGAGCCAGTTTTTCCTTAATTTGGCTCAGATTGTTTCAGATTTGGTTATAGCTGCAATATAGACCGATCCTCCGATTTAGGGTCTTAGGCCACATTTATTACTCGATTTTGCTGAAACTCGGGACAGTGCGTTGTGTTAGGCCCTTCGACATCCTTCTTTAATTTAGCTCCGATCGGTCCAGATTTGGATATAGCTGCCATATAGACCGATCTCTCGATTTAAGGTTTTGGCGCCATAAAAAGCGCATTTTTAGTCCAATGTCGCCGAAATTCGGGACAAAGAGTTGCGTTAGGCTCTTCGACATCCTTCTTTAATTTGGCTCAGATCGGTCCAGATGTGGATATAGCTGCCATATGGACCGATCTCTCGATTTAAGGTTTTGGGCCCATAAAAGGCGCATTTTTTGTACGATGTCGCCGAAATTTGGGACAGTGAGTTATGTTAGGCCCTTCGACATCCTTCTTCAATTTGGTATAGAT
Source organism: Stomoxys calcitrans (assembly GCF_963082655.1). Lineage (NCBI taxonomy): Eukaryota > Metazoa > Arthropoda > Insecta > Diptera > Muscidae > Stomoxys > Stomoxys calcitrans. The sequence goes on from NC_081553.1 coordinate 188,199,886, forward strand.
CGGCCCATATTTGGATACAGCTGCCATATAGACCGATCCGCCGATTTAGGGTCTTAGGCCCATAAATGCCACATTTATTATCCGATTCTGCTGAAATTTGGGACAGTGAGTTGTGTTACGCCCTTTGAAATCCTTCGTCAATTTGGCTCAGATCGGCTCAGATTTGGATATAGCTGCCATATAAACCGATCTCCCGATTTTAGGTTTTGGGCCCATAAAAGGCGCATTAATTGTCCGATGTCGCTTACATTTGGGATAGTGAGTTGTGTAAGGCTTTTCGACTTCCTTCTTCAATTTGGCTCAGATCGGTCCAGATTTGGATACAGTTGCCATATAGACCGATCTCTCGATTTAAGGTTTTGGCCCCATAAAAAACGCATTTTTAGTCCGGTGGCTCCGAAATTTGGGACAAAGAGTTGCGTAAGGCTCTTCGACATTTTTCTTCAATTTGGTCTAGATCGGTCCATATTCGAATATAGCTGCCATATAGACCGATCTCTCGATTTAAAGTCTTGGCCCCATAAAAGGCGCATTTATTATCCGATTTTACCAAAAGTTGGGACAAAGAGTAGTGTTAGGCTCTTCGACATTTTTCTGCAACTTGGCCCAAATCGGTCTAGATTTGGATAAAGCTGTTATGTAGACCGATATATCGATTTAAAGTCTTGGCCCCATAAAAAGCGCATTTATAATCCGATTTCACTGAAATTTAACACAGTGACTTATGTTAGGCTTTTCGACATCCGTATCGTATATAGTTTAGATCGGTTTATTTTTAGATATAGCTACTAACAAGTAAAAGCGTGCTAAGTTCGGCCGGGCCGAATCTTATATACCCTCCACCATGGATCGCATTTGTCAAGTTCTTTTCCCGGCATCTCTTCTTAGGCAAAAAAGGATATAAGAAAAGAGTTACTCTGCTATTAAAACGATATCAAGATATGGTCCGGTTCTGACCAAAATTAAATTATATGTTGCGTTAAGAATTGCGCCCATTGGGGCTCCCGAAGTAAAATAGAGAGAACGATTTATATGGGATCTGTATCGGGCTATAGACCGATTCAGACCATAATAAACACGTTTGTTGATGGTCATGAGAGGATCCAACGTACAAAATTTCAGGCATATCGGATAATAATTGCGACCTCTAGGGGTCAAGAAGTCAAGATCCCAGATCGGTTTATATGGCAGCTATATCAGGTTATGAACCGATTTGAACCTTATTTGATCCAGTTGTTGAAAGTAAAAATAAAATACGTCATGCAAAATTTCAGCCAAATCGCATAGAAATTGCGCCCTCTAGAAGCTCAAGAAATCAAATCCCCAGATCTGTTTATATGACAGCTATATCAGTTTATGAACCGATTTGAACCATACTTGGCACAGTTGTTGGATATCATAACGAAATACTTCGTGCAAAAATTCATTCAAATCGGATAAGAATTGTGCCCTCTAGAGGGTCAAGAATTCAAGACCCAAGATCGGTTTATATGGTAGCTATATCAGGTTATGGACCGATTAGAACCATACTTGGCACAGTTGTTGGGTATCATAACAAAACACGTCGTGCGAAATTCCATTCCAATCGGATAAGAATTGCGCACTCTAGAGGCTCAAGAAGTCAAGACCCAAGATCGGTTTATATGGTAGCTATATCAGGTTATGGACCGATTTGAACCATACTTGGCACTGTTGTTGGATATAATAAGAAAACACGTCGTGCAAAATTTCATTTCAATCGGATAAGAATTGCGCACTCTAGAGGCTCAAGAAGTCAAGACCCAAGATCGGTTTATATGGCAGCTATATCAGGTTATGGACCGATTAGAACCATACTTGGCACAGTTGTTGGATATCATAACAAAACACGTCGTGCAAAATTTCATTCCAATCGGATAAGAATTGCGCCCTCTAGAGGCTCAAGAAGTCAAGACCCAAGATCGGTTTATATGACAGCTATATCGGGTTATGAACCGATTTGAACCATACTTGGCACAGTTGTTGGATGTCATAACAAAACACGTCGTACAAAAATTCATTCCAAGCGGATAAGAATTGCGGACTCTAGAGGCTCAAGAAGTCAAGACCCAAGATCGGTTTATATGGCAGCTATATCAAAACATGGACCGATATGGCCCATTTACAATACCAACCGACCTACACTAATAAGAAGTATTTGTGCAAAATTTCAAGCGGCTAGCTTTACTCCTTCGGAAGTTAGCGTGCTTTCGACAGACAGACGGACGGACGGACGGACGGACGGACGGACGGACAGACGGACGGACATGGCTAGATCGACATAAAATGTCACGACGATCAAGAATATATATACTTTATGGGGTCTCAGACGAATATTTCGAGTAGTTACAAACAGAATGACGAAATTAGTATACCCCCCATCTTATGGTGGAGGGTATAAAAAGACGAATATTTTGTGATACACAATTGAACAATGACTTGTACTTTATTTGTTGTACCCTACTTGTTATACAGTAGTGGTGTATACTGTGGTACTGGGTATTATAACTTAGTGAATTTGTTGGCAACACCCAAAAGAAAAGAGATAGACCCATTGATTAGTATAACGATCGACTCAGAATCACTTTCTGATTGTATTTAGCCATGTCCTTCTGTCTGTCTGTCCATGTTAATTTGTGTACAGAGTACAGGTCACAGTTTTCATCCGATCGTCCTAAAATTTGGTACAGGCATGTTTTTCAGCCTAGAGACGAATCCTATTGAAATTGGAAAAAATCGGTTCCGATTTGGATATAGCTCCCATATATATGTTCATCCGATTTTCAGTAATAATGCAATAAAATGGTAATTTTTTAAGCGATTCTCTTGAAATTTGGCAGGAAGTATTTTTCTTGTGACTCTCGATATTACTGGTGAATTTCATGGAAATCGGTTCAGATTTAGATATAGCTGTCATATATGTATATCGCCTGATTTTCACTCCTAGAGCCACTGCAAGCGCATTTATCGAAGTTTCCCAAAACTTCGTACAACGCTTTCCTCAACGACTGTTACTATATCTGAGAAGTTTGCTCGAAATCGGTTCAGATTTAGGTATAGCTCCCATATATATGTTCGTCCGATTTTGAGAAATATTGCAATAAAGTGCTTATTTGTTAACCGATTCTTTCGAAATTTTGCAGGAAGTATTTTCTTATGACTCTCGATATTACTGTTGAATTTCATGGAAATCGGCGCAGATTTAGATATAGCTCTCATATACATATATCGCCCGATTTTCACTCCTAGAGCCACTGCAAGCGCATTTATTGACCAATCTTCCCAAAACTTCGTACAACGCTTTCCTCGACGATTGCCACAGTATCTGAGAAGTTTGCTCGAAATCGCTTTAAATTTAGGTATAGCTCCCATATATATGTTCGTCCGATTTTCAGTAATAATGCAATAAAATGGTCATTTTTTAAGCGATTCGCTTGAAATTTGGCAGGAAGGATTTTCTTATGACTCTCGATATTACTGATGAAATTCATTGAAATCGGTTCAGATTTAGATATAGCTGTCATATATGTATATCGACAGATTTTCGCCCCCAAGAGCTACTGCAAGCACATTTTTTAACCAATCTTGCCAACATTTTTCACACCGCTTTCCTCGATGACTGCCACTGTATCTGAGAAGTTTGCTCGAAATCGGTTCAGAATTAGATATAGCTCCTATATATATGGGTAATTTGCAATAATGTTGTCATTTGTCAACTGTAGTTTTTACAGTTTAAACATATCTGCTCGCTGATTTCCATCAAAATTGGTTCAGAATTGAAAATAGCTTCCACATTGTACTCATAGGGTAGATGTAGGGGGGTATTATTTAGGCGGCACCGCGCAACTTTTGCCCTTCCTTACTGGTTTTTAACTTAAATTTTCGTTTATGGTTCATCATTCTAACAACCCTGCAATACCTTTGACTTTTGAAGCACCCCTCACAATTTCTACACCCACTTTTTGTATTTATTGCGACTGTTTCCATGACCATCGCTTGGAGATGTTTCAAACGTTGTATTATTTTTTTCTTCTTGAAAATGTAGGTTCTACATTATGTATAGGCCCTGCTATCTCTCTCCTATTTCCTCTCTTTCCCTAGTTTCCGGTTTATGCATAATTTTTTATTTCCGGTTACAAACGCTCTGACTGATGTTTTTTTGCCAACCATTGTAAAAGGAAACATAATGTCTATGCTCGTTGATGTTGTTATTGTCAGATTTACAAAGTTCCACGTTTCATTGTGTCTCACTGGAAAGAAAAACCTCCACAAAGTAAGCAAAAAATAAAGAAAATGTAGAAAAGCCTTAGCATCAGCAGTTGTGTGGCAGCTTTAAAAATATTGCGAAAAAAAAACTGTGAAACGAAATGAATACAATTGCCATTGCCTTGGCCATTGTGGCATTATTATGAAAAAAGTGTTTTTTTCCTCTTATTTTCCTTTATATTCCTAGAGACGACTGTAAGGAAGAGGCATATCGCAGCAAGGATGACAGCATTGGTAGTGGTCTCCAACATTAGCCGCAAAAAAAACCATGGCTAAGTGCACACCAAATCTAATATGATTTTCATATTTAAATGTAAATAAGCTAGGAGCCTGACCAGAGTACTGCAGGCTCTATGTAGTCAATAGACATTTACTTGCACCGATGTTTTGTTTTTTGTTCCACCATCTCGGTGAAACCTCGCCAGCTGTGTTGTTGTTTGCTTTGGCGCTGTGGCTTTTGTGTTTTCCATTTCTTTTGCTATCAGTCTCTTCGCTAGAAATTATAAAATAATTCCAAAGGCTTTACACCATAATTGGTTAGCAAAGCGTCCTTGTGGTATTACTCTGTAGATAGTCGTAGTCGTTGCACAAGAAAAATGGCCATGAAAGGCTGATTCTTTTTAATAGAATTTTTAGATTTTATAAGTGGCCTACGCAGATTGAGGGGGATAAATATTTCAGGACTTTTCTTTAAGCGTTAGGGAAAATGATTTTTTTGTTTAAATGGCACCATTATTTTGACAGCCCACATAACAACTGTAGTGTAGAGTATAAGGTTAAAGAATCATTTTAAAGTACATCGTATGACTTGGACACCGTTTGACGATTTTCGATATCCCACATAACAACTGTAGTATAGAGTCTAAGGAGAAGTTAAAGGCTCACTTTTAAGAACACCGTTTGACTTTGACACCGTTTGACGACCAAACGATGACGAACTATGCTATAGCTGCCGTAACACGAAGCATGAATTTGGCTGTGGACTTGTGGTTAATCGGAGACTGAAACCCCTTGTCTCAAGCTTTACTCCTATAGATGAGAGGCTAGCCACAATCTGCATAGAAGCCAAATTCTTCAACATCAACCTTACATATGGCCAAGCCCCGATGGTAGGCAAGGACGAACAGACCAAGAATATGTTCTAAGTGTGCCTAGAGACAGAATATGACCGCTGCCCCGCCCACGATATTAAAATCGTTCTGGGAGATTTTAATGCAAAGATAGGAAAGGTAGACATCTTTGGTCCAACAGGCGGAAAGTTTAGCCTCCCCTAGGTAACATCCAGTAATGGGTTGAAAGTAATAGATTTCGCCGCGGAAAAAAACACTAAGCAGCACCAGATTTCAACATAAAGCCAGTAAGGAAGGGCAAAAGTCGGGCGGTGCTGACTGTGTAATATCCTACACCTACCCTATAGTACATATCCGGAGCTATATCCGATTATAAATCAATTTTGATGGACCTCGGCGGATGTTTTCAAATGGGTTGTCAAACAATCAGTATCAAATTTCTAGCAAATATGATTAAACTTTAATAAATACGGTTGGCAAATGACAACATTATTGCAAATTACCCAAAACCTGACGAACATCTATGTGGGAGATATATCTAATTCTGAACCGATTCCGAGCAAACTTCTCAGATAATGTGGTAGTCGTCGAGGAAAGCGTTGTGCAAAATTTTGGCAAGATTGGTCAATTAATGCACTTGCAGTGGCCCTAGAAGTGAAAATCGGGTGATATATATATATGACACCTATATCTAAATCTGAACCGATTTCTATGAAATTCACTCGTATTGTTAATAGCTATAAGAAAATCCCTTCTGCCAAATTTTGAGAGAATCGGTTAACAAATGAGCACTTCATTCCAATATTTTTCAAAATCGGACGAACATATATACGGGCCTTATCTAATTCTGAACCGATTTCGAGCAAACTTCTCAGATATTGTAGTAGTTATCGAGGAAAGCGTTGCGCGAAATGTTGGCAATATTGCTATATATAAATGCGCTTGCAGTGGCTCTAGAAGTGAAAATCGGGCGATATACATATATGGCAGTTATATCTTAATCTTGGCCGATTTCTAAGAAATTCACCAGTTTTGTCGAAAGTCACAAGAAAATCCTTCCCGTCAAATTTCAAAAGAATCGGTTAACAAATAAACTCTTCATTGCAATATTTCTCGTGATCGGACGAACATATATATGAGAGCTATATCCAAATCTGAACCGATTTTTTCCGCTTTCAATAGGCTTCTTCTCTAGGCCGAAAAACATGACTGTACCAAATTTTAAGTCGATCGGATGAAAACTGCCACCTGTACTTTATTAAATCAAATCAGAAAGTGATTCTAAGTCGATCGGTATACTTATCAATGGGTCTACCTCTCTACCTTCTCTCTTTGTGTTACGAACAAATGCACTAAGTTATAATACCCTGTAACACAGTGGTGTTCATCCGATCAAAACAAAGGATTAAACATCAAACCGATGGCTTTGGCGCCGACACATCCTTCTCCAGAGACAAAAAAGGAAATCTGGTAACTGACACAGATAGCATGCTGAGGATATGGAAATAACATTTTACCCAACTGCTAGTGTCCGACGTTCGCGGCGAAGAGGCTGCGGTATCCTCTTCGCCGCCAACCAATCCCTGATGATGGTAAAGATTGTTTACCTCCAAGTCAGAATGAGGTCCAAGTAGCAGTGACCCGACTGAAGAACAACAAGGCAGCAGGAACCGACGGGTTACCCGCTGAACTATTTAAGACCGGAGGTGACACGCTGATAAGGCGTATGCATCAGCGTGTATGAACAATCTGGCTTTGGACCGTACTTGGCACAGTTATTGGAAGTCATAACAGAACCCCACATGCAAAATTTCAGCCAAATCGGACAAAAATTGCAGCCAGTAAGGGCTCAAGTAGTCAAATCGGGAGATTGGTTTATATGGGAGCTATATCAGGTTACAGACCGATTTAAACCGTACTTGGCGCAGTTATTGGAAGCCATAACAAAATACTATGTGCAAAATTGTAGCTAAATTGGAAAAAAATTGCGGGTTGTAAGGGCTCAAGAAATCAAATCGGAAGATCGGTTTATATGGGAGCTATTTTAGGTTATAGACCGATTTGAACCATACTTAGCGCAGTTGTTGGAAGTCATAACAAAACACTATGTACAAAATTTCAACCAAATCGGACAAAAATTGCGGGATATCATTTTACATGGGAGCTGTATCCAAATCTGAACCGATATGGCCCATTTGCAATCCCCAACGACCTACATCGATATAAAGTAAAGTAAAATTTCAAGCGGCTAGCTTTACGCATTCGACCGCTATCGTGTTTTCGATAGACGGACGGACGGACATGGCTGGATCGAATCAGAATGTCGAGACGATCCAGAATACATATACTTTATGGTGTCGCAGGTTATTAAATGTATATAAAGACCAATCACAAAAATATGGGACTGTAATGAAATGTATTTAAGATTAGAAATCGGTTCGATATCCAATTGTCGGACCAAATGTTTGGGGGACCAACCCAACCCCCAAAACACTCCTAAATCGGACATATTTACCAACCATGACAATATGGGACTCAAATGAAAGGTATTTACGAGAAGAATACGAATCTGATCTCTAAAAGTGGGATTATGTTTCTAGAGGTCCACCCCTCCCCAAAACACCCCGCAAACAGGAATTATTTACTGACCATGGCAATATGGGGCTCAAATAAAAGGTATTTGAGTGTAGAAAACAAATCTGTTATCCAAAGGGTCCAAGGGGGCCTCTCCCCAAAAATATCCCCCAAAGAGGACAAATTTTGCACCCATAGCAATTTGGGTCTCAAATGAAAGTTATGTGGGTGTAGACCACGAATCTGATATCAACTCTCGGGATTACCTGTCTAGAGGACCGCCCCACCCCCATAACAACCCCCAAATAGGACGTATTCGCTCACCATGACAATTTGGGTCTTCAAGACAGTGGATCTCGATATTGATAAGTTTTAGGGCCCATGCACCAAGCCGAACATATTTTCTTACTTTTGCAATAAGGGGTTTAAAGAAAGGTATTTGTGATTAGAAAACGAATTTGATATCCAATTTTGAGGCATGTGGCAATATGGGATTCAAATATAGGGTGATTTTTTTAAGGTTAGGATTTTCATGCATTAGTATTTGACAGATCACGTGGGATTTCAGACATGGTGTCAAAGAGAAAGATGCTCAGTATGCTTTGACATTTCATCATGAATAGACTTACTAACGAGCAACGCTTGCAAATCATTGAATTTTATTACCAAAATCAGTGTTCGGTTCGAAATGTGTTCATTCACCGTAACGTTGCGTCCAACAGCATCTTTGAAAAAATACGGTCCAATGATTCCACCAGCGTACAAACCACACCAAACAGTGCATTTTTCGGGATGCATGGGCAGTTCTTGAACGGCTTCTGGTTGCTCTTCACTCCAAATGCGGCAATTTTGCTTATTTACGTAGCCATTCAACCAGAAATGAGCCTCATCGCTGAACAAAATTTGTCAAAATTTGAACACATTTCGAACCGAACACTGATTTTGGTAATAAAATTCAATGATTTGCAAGCGTTGCTCGTTAGTAAGTCTATTCATGATGAAATGTCAAAGCATACTGAGCATCTTTCTCTTTGACACCATGTCTGAAATCCCACGTGATCTGTCAAATACTAATGCATGAAAATCCTAACCTCAAAAAAATCACCCTTTACATGATATTTGAGAGTAGAGAAAATGGAAATTTTTGCAAATTTTGCCAATGAACATTCCACTAAGGAACAGGGGCAAACTTTTCACATATCAATGAGTGCAGTCCGATTCAAGTTTTTAGGCTCAAAGATAAGGGGCCTCGTTTTTATAGCCGAATCCGAACGCCGTGCCACAGTGCGGCATCTCTTTGGAGAGAAGTTTTACATGGCATAGCACCTCACAAATGTTGCCAGCATTAGGAGGGGAAAACCACCGCCGAATTTTGTTTTTTTTTCTGTTGCTCTCGCCAGTATTCGAACCCAGGCGTTCAGCGTCATAGGCGGACATGCTAACCTCTGCGCTACGGTGGCTTGAGAGTAGAGCACGATGCTGATATATTTTCAGGGCTAAGTGTTTGGGGCACCCAAAAAAAACCCCTAAATCGTGCATACTTACCGACCATGTCAATGTGGGGCTCAAATGAATGGTATTAGGGAGTAGAGTACGAAATTGATAACCATTTTCAGGACCAACTTTCTGGGTGTCTACCACTTCCCCAGCACAGCCCACAAACTGAAATTATTTACTGACCATTGCAATATGGGGCTCAAATAAAGGTATTTGGGAGTGGTAATACGAATCTGATATCTAAATTTAAGACCATGTATTTTGGGCACCGCCCCTTCGGCATCCTTCTCCAATTTGGCCCAAATCAGTCCAGATTTGGATTTAGCTACCGTATAGACCGATCTCTCGACTTAAGTTTTTGGGCTCATATAAGGTGCATTTATTGTCCAATTTCGCCGAAATTTGGGATAGTGAGTTATGTTACGCACTTCGACATCTTTTTTTTCAATTTTGCCTAGTTCGATCAAGATTTGGATATACCCTCCAATTAGTAAAAATTTACCGGCCATGGCATATGTGGCTCAAATGAAAGGTATTTGGGATGAGACACGAATTTGATAACCAATTTTGGGATCAAGTGTTTGGGGGAAGCCTCATCCCACAAACTGCTCTTAAACCAATGTCATTATGGGGTTTAAAAAATGGTATTTGAGAGGAGAGCATGATATTTTTTTCAGGGCCAAGTGTCTGTGGGACCACCTTAACCCCGAAAATACCCCTATATCGGACATCAAGAGAATATCGGGCTCAATTAAAGTCTTTTAAGAATGGAGTAAATCTCATATCCAAACTTAAATGACCCTAAACCATCCGAGTGAGTTCCTAGACCAATAAAGATCACATGGGATCCCCATAAAGGCATTTAGTTTGTTATACTGTTAGTCAAGCGATATACATTTAGCGGGTCCAGTTCAACTAGTTTACTATATTCACTCAAAGAACATGCCAAAATGCGATCCTTATGCGTTTTTACTTGTTTCTGTTTATGCTTCCCCCCTGGTTATTCTAAAGTCATAATTCCTTTATTAGGCCTATTGAAGTTTTACCCAAAATTGGTAGGTCACCATTTTACGGCGAGTAATCACTAAAGTTTTGGGGTCACTCAAACTAAACGGTTCGTGCTTTCATTCAACAAACTTTCGGCAATAAAATTCAAAAGCCAACAAAGTCATCATAAAGACTCTAAAAATGTTACTTTTATTGGCTTAATGTGTTGCTTTTATAAAAATTTTGGGATCTGTCCCCCCCCCCCCACCCATCCAAACAAAAAAGGAAATATAATTAATAGAAAAGTTTAAGAGGGGGTGCAAAAGGCAGCGAGGCAGTTCATTTCAATGCATAAAACAGATGAAGGCAAATAACCTTGGCCAAACAAAACAAGCCACCAACATTTACACATACTTAAACCCCAGCAAAAACACATGCTGCCATCATCCACTGAATGCCTGGCATCACCACATCCACATCACTATTTGAAGTAACCGGAAACGGAACAAAGGCGAAACAAAGACTTTTGTTGTTACTGGGCAAATACTAATACAAAAAAAATGAAAAATAGTTGAAAAGGTTTTTTAGTTGTTTGCTGCCTTTTTTTTAAGGGCACCAAAAGGGACTTGACCTCAATTCATGTTGTTGCTCTTCTACTTCTTCTCTTTTCTAACATACCAACTGTTTGCGTATAAAATATTTAACTAAACTAATTAGAGAAGAGGGTAGTGGTCTTGTTCACTTTTCCTTTTTTTTTTGCAAAAGAGTGTTGAAAGTGGACTCTGCTTTTTTTTACAAATTAAACACATTTATCTGACCATATAATGGTTTGAGGATCTAGATAAGAAACACTTTTTTCCCTCTCTCTCTCTCTTGTTGCCCCATTATCCTTTTTGCTGCATTCATTTTATGTGAAATTATAACTTAATTTGTTGTTTAAAGTTTCTGTTTTGTGTCCTCTCTTTGTGGAGTGATGGTAATAAATAAATTTGGCTAAATCTTTATGGGCGAAAAAGGGAAGTCTTGTTGGCAAAAAAAAAGGAAATCTCGTTTACTGTTTCATGTTGTCGGTTTTTGAGGTAAAGAAAAACAGAAACCTAACAGCAACAACAAAAAGGGCGTTTGAAAAGAAAAAGCTTTAATTAAATTAAGTACCTTAAAAAGAGGTAGAACGGCTACATTGTCTGCCGTATTAAAAGAATAAACATAAATTATAGGAAAACAACCATAAAGCATGTTTTTTGAAGGCAGAGGAAGCAAAAAAAAAAGAGAAAAGTGGCCCCTGATAGTGATGCAGATATTAGGTGGGGCTGCCAGGGAGAATTATTTGTTTATAAAGCAAGGAAGGAAAATCATATGTCTTTATGATATTACTTCCTATAGGGATCCTTTTCTCTAGCAATTGTGTTGCCTAAAGAAAAAAGGCTTAGGTAAAAAAAGAGACATCAAAAAATGAATTTGTTCTCTAATACTGAAGCCTAAATATTAATAATAATAGATTCGTACTATGCTCTCAACGTCCTCTCATTTTAGTCCATTACTATTCCGATCGACCCCCATAGCCTTGGTCTCAAATATTTCTATCATATTTCGTAGTCGGTAGACCTATTGCCTAGTCCACAGACCTTTCCGTTGAGACAAATTTTGTACCGTTGAGCAAACATGGCCCCTTGATGGATATCAGATTCATATTTTGGGAGTTTTTAGAGGGTGGGACGGCCCCCCGTATCTGTATAATGAAACCAAGTTTACAAGCTTCCAGGGTTGCCTTTGATTGTATTTTTTATGTACGGGAATAAAGAGAAGTCATTCGGTGCCACGTCAGGACTATACTGCGGATGACTCATCAAATCGATGTTTTGAGTCCTCAAGAAGTAAAAGAGTGCTAAGTTCGGTCGGTTGGCAAAGTCATTGGAAGTCATAACAGAACAGTATCTGCAAAATTTTGGCCAAATCGGACAAAAATTGAGGCTTGTAAGAGCTTGAGAAATCAAATCGGGAAAACGGTTTATATGGGAGCTATATCAGGTAAATAAACCAATTTAGACTGCACTTAGTACAGTTGTTCGAAGTCGAAACGGAACACCGCATGCAAACTTTCAGCCAAATCGGGCAAAAATTGTGGCTTGTAAGGGCTCAAGAAGTCAAATCGGGAGATCGCTTTATATGGGAGCTATATCAGGTTATAGACCGATTTGGACCGTACTTAACACAGTTGTTGAAAGTCATAACAGAACACTGTGTGCAAAATTTCAAGCAAATCGGACAAAAATTACGGCTTGTAACGGCTCAAGAAGTCAAATCGGGAGATCGGCTTACATGGGAGCTATATCAGGTTATATAAGGATTCGGACCGAATTAAGCGAAGTTGTTGGAAGTCATAACAATGCAAACTTTCAGTCAAATCGAACAAAAATTACGGCTTGTAAGGGCTTAAGAAGTCAAATCGGGAGATCGGTTTATATGGGAGCTATATCAGGTTATAAACCGATTCGGTCCGTACTTAGATGTCATAACAGAACACTATCTGCAAAATTTCGGCCAAATCGGACAAAAATTAAGGCTTGTAAGAGCTAAAGAATTAAGATCGGGAAATCGGTTTATATGGGAGCTATATCAGGTTATAGACCGATTCGGACTGTACTTAACATAGTTGTTGGAAGTCATAACAGAACACTATGTGCAAAATTTCAAGCAAATCGGACAAAAATTAAGGCTTGTAAGAGCTAAAGAAATAAGATCGGGAGATCGGCTTATATGGGAGCTATATCAGGTTATAAACCGATTCAGACCGTACTTAACACAGTTGTTGAAAAATCATAACAGAACACTATCTGCAAAATTTCGGCCAAATCGGAAAAAAATTGGGGCTTGTTAGAGCTCAAGAAATCAAATCGGGAGATCGGTTCATATGGGAGCTATATCAGGTTATAGACCGATTTGGACCGTACTTAACACAGTTGTTGAAAGTCATAACAGAACACTATGTGCAAAATTTCAGCCAAATCGGACAAAAATTGCGACTTGTAGAAGTCAAGAAATCAAATCGGGAGATCGGTTTATATTGGAACTACATCAGATTATAGACCGATTCGGACCGTACTTAGAACAGTTGCTAGAAGTCTTGACAGAACACCGCATGCAAACTTTCAACCAAATCAGACAAAAATTGCGGCTTCCAGGGGTTCCAGAAGTTAAATCGAGAGATCGGTTTACATGGGAGCTATACCTAAATCTGAACCGATATGGCCAATATGCAGTCCCCAACGACCTACATCAACACTAAGTATCTGTGCAAAATTGCAAGCGGCTAGCTTTACGCATTCAACCAATATCGTGATTTCGACAGACGGACGGACGGACATGGCTGGATCGACTCAGAACGTGGAGACAATCAAGAATATATATACTTTATGGGGTCTTAGACGAATACTTCGAGGTGTTACAAACAGAATGACTAGATTAGTAGACCCCCATCCTATGATGGTGGGTATAAAAATGCAGATGTTTTGTATGTTTGGAGCATTTCTTTCGATCAATCGCCACGAGCCTTTTTTCGAGCGATTGACAAATTGTATGGGATCCAAAATTTTCATGCAATAGTGAATATATGCTGATCCCACTAATGTCTAAGGTTGTCTCAATCTCACGATAGGTCACATGACTATCTTCCAATATCAGTTGGCGCACAGCATCAATGATTATTGGAACAACAACTGATTTTGAATGACCTTCACGAAAATCGTCTTGAAATGAACTACCACCACGGTAGAATTCACCATACCATCGATAGACACTGGTCCTTGATGGAGCTTCATCGTCAAGAATTGAAATAAATTCATCGATGCAATGTTGGTGAGTTAACTCACGTCGTAAATTATGAAAAATAATCGCATGAAAATGTTCTCGATTTAATTCCATTTTTTGGGCGAGATGAATCTTTTAAGTTACTATAAACAATACAAATAGCGCTCGCATGTCAAAACGTTTGGAGTACGTATGACTCAAAAATGTCAAGCTTTAAGATAGAGCTGTCAGTTGGCAGATTGCAACACAAGGGTTGTCCAATCCCGAAATTTAAAAGGCATCCCTCGTATTGTTCCGATCGGCCTACATGGACATTTGCGGGAGGTTTTTGAGGTGGGGCGGCTCCCCTAGGACTTGAACCCAAATTTTCATAAAAATTTCGTACTTTACTGCCATTACCTTTCAGTTGATACCCATATTGCCCCAATCGGTAAACATGTAATATTTGGGTGTGGGGCGAGCCCCCCGACGCTTTGGTCAAATTGTTATATCAAGTTCGCACTCTACTCCTTAATACCTTTCATTTGACACCCATATTGTCTCAATCGGTAAGTATGCCCGTTTGGTTTGGTTTGGATTTGGGCGTCCCCCACGGTTATTTGACCCCAAAGTTTTATACCAACTTTGTATTTTTGGGCTACTGAGGAGCCATACAAAATTTCGCTTAAGTCTATCCACCCATCTTTGAGATATGGCGTTTTTGAAAATTGTGGTTAGGAGGGGGTCCGTCACCCTCGCGGATAAAGGGTTGGTGTGGCTGGCAATTTTGGACATGGGGCGGTCGCCTAAGTACTTGAACCCAATATTTAATATCGCATTCTTCTCCGGAATACCTTTCATTTGAGTCCCATTTTGTCCGAATCCATCCCCTTTTGATTTTGGGTTTTACTTTAGGGCCAGTTTTGGTCTTGGCCGAAAGTACGCCTGCTTTCGAAGGAGTAAAGCTAGGCGCTTGATATTTTGCACAAATTCTTCCTCTTAATGTAGGTCGGTTGGGATTGTAAATGGGCCACATTGGTCCATGTTTTGATATAGCCCCCATATAAACCGATCATGGATCTTGACTTTTTGAGCTTCTAGACGGCGCAATTATCACCCGATTTGGCAAGTTATTTTCCGAATCAGACCATAACTCGCCAAATCGAATCGGTTATCGCCAGGGGATAACCACCGCTGAAAATTTTTCCAAATATTCTCACCAGGATTCGAACCCAGGCGTTCAGCGTCATAGGTGAGCATGCTAACATCTGCGCTATGTAGCCTCCATGCCATGGCCATGCATAAAAGCCATGTAATGACTTCTCCCCGCAGAGGTCTCGCCCTGCAGTAACCAATTTAAACTCTAGGTGGCTTAGCATTGAGCTTGAAAGCTTGAACAACACTCATCGATATGTGAGAAGTTTGCCTCTGCCCCTTAATGAAATGTTTGTGTGAAAACTTTCAAATTTTGTGCTCCCCCTTACTCCACAAGGGCACGTCACTCTAACGATGTCGTATCGTGCCATCCGCAAAGAAGTCATTAATCTCCTTCTTTAACTTTTAGACTGCTCGCGTTGTTATAGCCCTGATGGCTAGTTTAGTGGCCCTAAAGATGCTCAAACTTGACATCCTCGCTACAACATGAAACCACCTCACTCTTTCTGCGATATGGTCAGGCGGTTGAAAATAGATCTCAAGCGCTGGGTCCTCAATGTAGACTCCAGCCTCACTCTGTCCTCCAGTTTTGTTCCATTCATATAGCATGAACTTTCAGATAGCAATACTGTGCCTCGCACACGACCCCAAGTGTCGTTTTAGGTATCCGATTCGAAACCTTTTCCCATTCCTTGCAGGTTTCTTATCGCTTCGATTATACCACGATGTGGTGACATGATCATTTCCTCTATACACTCTCCATAGAATAACGACGACTATATGAAAAATCCGCAATTACTTTTTGGGCAACCCAATATTTTGCACATCAATTCTTTAACGCTTCAGCCCTAACTATTCGGCGTTTCAAAGAGTTTTCTCTACCGGCAGAGTTTTATTATTTTTCGATTCCAACCCACTGTGTGTTGTCGGTCTTCTCACCTTGAGCAATTGTTTCTTGTGCTGATTTCTTCCAAAAAGTCTTCTCTCAGTAGTTTTCGTTTGTAGGCCGCAAATGTTCTCTGTACAAAATTTGAGGATGATCGGATGAAATTTTTTATTGCATTTGTTTTGGCAGTTTTCCGCTTTTTCCAGTCTATTTTGAAGGATTTTTTTCTATTTGAGAATTTGCTTATTTCAAATATTTCTCTCTTCGTTTTTGGAGATGAATTATTTTTTTCATTTTTATTTCCGTCAAACATTTTTTCACATTTTCCGCCCAAAGCCTTTGATTGATTTTCCTTTTATTTTTGGAATTTTTATTAGGATCATTAAAAGCCTTTTTGCTTGGAATTTTCAGTCTCCATAAAAATAGACATTAAAAGTCGTTTTGGCGAATTTCCACCTTACATTGTTTGCCTTTTTTGTTGCCCCATTTTCTAAGGGCTTCAAAAGCAGATATTGACACATACGCTTCTTGGGGGGATAAAAGGGAAACCATTTTCTACCACCAAAAGCTGGCAAAAAGACGTGTGTCTGTCTGCCTTCGTTTTAGTCATTCTTCTACTCCTTGTTGGCACATTCTTCAAAAGTCTTTAACGATTTATTTTGCTGTTTTCTTTTTATAGCATTTCCATTATTTGCCTGCAAATATGCGAATGTGGATAAGTGCCTTTTGGGAAAATGATGCGATGCGATGTGATGTGCTGCGATGCTTCTACATTTCCGACAACCCGAAAAAAAAAATAAATTTAAATTTTTCCCATTGAGTAAAAAAGACGAAATGCCATTGGTGTCGTAAAATTATTGTCATAAAAACGTATTGAATTTGCCAAAGAGAAATCTAATTTTCAAATCGCACTTACACACTCGCACTAACATCCATATTCACACACTCAAAAGCAGCGGTAGCAGCAGCAGACAGGGAACATAAACAAATGAACTAAAATAAGAATAACAAACAAACATTCATTCGCCATTCAAATACACTCACATACAAAACACTCTCTCACACATATACACATGCATAAATAAATGGGACCTTAGTCAGCAGAGGATATGTGTCATCAACACATATTCAAATACCCATTGAGGATGGTGTATATTGATTTGACTGAAAGTGCTTTTGTTTATGTGTGAGTGCGAGTGTGCGTGTGAGTATGAATGTGCTGCTGTGTATGAATGTCAGCATGAATGCTTGTTTTCTCTTCTCGCTCTCAAAAGGATGACACTTCGTTTTGGGGTTTTTTTCCCCCCCTGTATGAGTGTGTGCATATGTGTATTGCCTTTACAGGAAGTAGCACATACATGCCAGTGTATGAGTGTGATCAGTTGTATACGTGGCTATATGGAAATACGTATGTTGTTGATTATTTTTACGTGGCAGAAGAAAATGGATTTTTTTTTCGTTAGAATTTTGTTTTTAGCTGTCCTTTTAGTGTTATCTCCCTGCCTCTTTCGCTGCTGTTGTGCTATATACGGCCGTAAGCTAAAGATAATACTTAAATGTAGCTTCAGAAGAGAAGACTTACTTTTAGAAGCACTGCTATAAGATGGAAGGTGTAATAAATTTGTCATTCTGTTGGTAACAAAAATCTGCATCCGTTGTCTGTTGATTATAAAAAGACTCAAAATTTCCAAAATTGAGATATTGAGTTTAAATTCGCCATATGTCTATTTTTATACCCACCACCTAGTCTAGTCATTCGGTTTGTAACACGTTGAAACATTCATCTAAGATCCCATAAAGTATATATATTCTTAACCGTCTCGACGTTCTGAGTCGATCTAGCCATGACCGTCCGTTCGTCCGTCCGATCGTCCGTCTATTGTTGAAATCACGATAGAGGTCGAACGCGTAAAGCTAGCCGATTGAAATTTTGCACAGATACTTACTATCGATGTAGGTCGTTGGGGATTGCAAATGGGCCATATCGCTTCAGATTTAGATATAACTCCCATATAAACCGATCTCCCGATTTGACTTGAGCCTCTAGAAGCCGCAATTTTTGTCCGATGTGGCTGAAATTTTGCAGATAGTATTTTGTTATGACTTCCAACAACTGTGCCAAGTACGGTCCGAGACGGTCTACAACCCGATATAGCTCCCATATAAACCAATTGCCCGATTTGACGTCTTGAGCCTTTACAAGCCGCAATTTTTGTCCGATTTTGCTGAAATTTTACTTATAGTGTTTTGTTATAATTTCCAACAACTGTGTCAAGTACGGTCCAAATCGGTCTATAACCCGATATAGCTCCCATATAAACCAATCGCCCAATTTGACTTCTTGAGCCCCTGAAAGCCCAAATTTTTGTCCGATTTGGCTGAAATTTTGCAACTAGTGTTCTGTTAAGACTTCCAACAACTGTGCCAAGTACGGTCCAAATCGGTTTCTAATCCGATATAGCTCCCATATAAACCAATCGCCCAATTTGACTTCTGGAGCCCTTACAAGCCGCAATTTTTGTCCGATTTGGCTGAAAATTTTCACGTAGTGTTCCGCTTTGACTTTCAACAACTGTGCCAGGTACGGTTCAAATCGATCTAAAACCTGGTATAGCTCCCATATAAACCGATCTCCCGATTTGACTTCTTGAGTCCTTACAAGTCGCAATTTTTGTCCGATTTGGCTGATATTTTGCATGGGGTGTTCTGTTTTGACTTCCAACAACTTTGTCACCTAGATAGAGCCTTGAAGGTAGAGCACTGGCTCTCTACCCTAGGTAGAGCCTTTGCACATATATCGCTAACACCTCAGCTCTTACCATTGCAAACCAAAGATATATCTCTACCCGTTCTCACACGGCATATTCTTTACTAGTTTTTTCGATCTTCTCCCAGTGTCTCAACATCTTCTCCACATGCCCCATACATGCTATCACTTGCCGCACCGATTTTGTATAAGTGAACTCGTAATCCTGTGTGTCCCGTTATGATACCAAAAGCTATACTGACCTTCTTCTTACTTCCTTTCAGTAATAGCCTCGTCTCCCCATAGGATTTTTGTCATCCTAACGACCGTTTCGCTGTTCCACAGTGTTACCATGCACTTATGTCGCCCACGCTATTAACTCGGACTGTGACTAACCTAAAGGCATCGGGTAATCCCTCTGGCTGCCCTCAATTAGCTTGGATTACCCTGCTTTGGAGAGAAGTTTTACATGGCATAGTACCTCACAAATGTTGCCAGCATTAGGAGGGGAAAACCACCACTGACATTTTTTCTGATGGTCTCGCCAGGATTCGAACCCAGGCGTTCAGCGTCATAGGCGGATATGCTAACCTCTGCGCTACGGTGGCCTCCTGCGTGAATAATGTGGCTGAAGATTTTGTGTCAGATATCTTCAGATTTCTGGTAGCGAAATAAGAGGCAAGTTCATTGAGGTAGGCGTTTAACCTTTCGCAGAAGTCATCAATGAATGGGGGGCCTAATGCCATGATTGTACAATCGTCCACATATGATACGATCTCTATGCCATCTGGTGGGGGGACGGAGTAGAATGTAGGATAGGTAGATGTTAAACAATGCCAGAGATATCACCCCGCCCTGGGGAACCCTCTTTTTCACTCTATGGTGTTTCGACGGCTGGCTGGACGGACATATTGGCAATCTCCTCATTTAGTTTGGCATGGCTGACCGTGGCGAATGCCTTCGATAAGTCCATTGCCACGAGAACCGTGCTATCACATGGCCTGGGCTGATTGAAGCCACGGCAAATGTGTGCGGTGATGGCATGCAAAGCAGTTGTTGTGCTATGCAGTTTTCGAAACCCATCCTGATGCTCGGCGAATGGAAATTCTCCAACGAGGCTCGGGAGGAGTAGTGCCTCAAGCGTCTTTGCTACTGGTGAGAAAAGGTAGAACTGTCTGTACAACATCACTCTGCGGCATCAAAGATAGGTTGAGGACAGTTGTAAGGTACTCGTCTCTGGGTTGATCCAGTTTCTTCAGCATCAATGTAGAAATTCCGTCGGGTCCCCACCGGAGAGTTCGGGTGGCTCACATTAACCAACGACGAGAACACAAAGGGCGACGACGACGGCGCTTGTGACCCACTGCTGTCTATGTTGGCACAACATCTTGCAACATATTCAGTGCGACTATACTCCCGTAGTGATGTAAGGCCAAATTAAGATCGGAAATGCATCCACTCCATGCACCGTTTACATCGACACCGACCGATGATGAAGGCGATTCTGGCAAATCGAACAGATCCAGGGTTCGGGGTTCATTTCAATCCCGGCACTGACCAGAAGCTTGTGGGATGTGCCTCTCCCATGACGAAATAGGGACGAACACTTACACCGAGGCGGCAGCCCTTGCCGATGAGGATTTCAGGGGGCCAATCCGGCTGCCATGGGATGCAATTATTGGGCTGTAGTTACAGCAGGTTATAACAACAACATATAACAGTAGGTTATACAATTTATTGGGTTGCCCAAAAAGTAATTGCGGATTTTTTAAAAGAAAGTAAATGCATTTTTAATAAAACTTAGAATGAACTTTAATCAAATATACTTTTTTACACTTTTTATCTAAAGCAAGCTAAAAGTAACAACTGATAACTGACAGAAGCAAGAATGCAATTACAGCTGTGAAACAATTTGTCAACGCCGACTATATAAAAAATCCGCAATTACTTTTTGGGCAACCCAATAGTATACCAAAGAAGGGTGAAGTTGTCTAGCACAGTCGGACAGCTGTATACCGAACTTGAATACATCGGAGTAGACTCTTAATTTTGATCGCGTCTCCACTATCAAACCGTCAGTGTAAATATAGGTGCGAACGATTAGACCTTGATCTTAGTCTCATCTTCTCCAAACAAAGCATCTGCCTTCCAATCTACTCCTTGGATAAATTGAATCCTAAATGTTCTCCTATCGAATCGGACTCGATTTTCTTCACATCTATAGTATTGAACTCAGTAGGCTGTATGTTTGGCATTGCTGCCAAACCTGCTTGTTCTGTAAACCTCAATGCCAACATGATGCTGACGCAGGCCTTTCTTTTGACCTTATTGAACTACCTAGTACGAATAGTCTTATCTACAGACTTCTATCATACTAGTACCTCTCATCATTAGCCTATCCCACCCAGCTTACTAGGAGAGGGGGCTAAAATCCTTTAAATAGCTTAGTGCTTAGCCCACCCTCCAGAGGCCTTTCTGTGCTTATGCCTCTCAAGTAAACAATGGTCTCACAATGTCTATGTATTACTAGCAAAAAGTGAAAAGCATCAGCTACGTCTTTCACGGGCTCTTTCCCAAGCTGTTTAGTGTCACTTAATAGTTTCCTCAGGGTCTTTACTAAGATCTCATCATTAGGTGTTACAAATTGCACCTACACCCCAACATGGATTTTTGAAAATAAGGATTTCGATAAATATTTAACAGTTGGTAGGCAGGGTATGAAGACTTTCTTGAATCCTTCCGGATGAACATGTTGGTTTGCTCTTTGTCGGCCCAGACACGTATCCCCATCTCTCGATATTTTACTCCATTTCCAAAGACTTTTCATTTGAGGTCCTTATTAGCCTATCGGTCTTCCTTCTTCCGTTTGGACTTTTTTTGTTAAAGGTTGGGTGGCCTGTTTACTACTTTCACCAAAAATAGTAACACCTTTGCTGCTGTAGAGTTCTAACAGTTCGCCATTACCCATTGACTTTGATCCTCACCTATATTCTATCTCTTTTAAAGTTGAGTGCAAAAGTTGTTCCACGTATTGTTAGCTATTTGGTGTGGGGTATGTGGTATTTAAGAAGCCGGTGATATATGTTCTGGTATGATTTAAGACAGTATGTGTGTACATATGTACACCAGTAAGTTTTTATGTGGCATGGTGGCTTCTTTGCCTCCACCTCCATCAACAGTGTTGATCCTTTAGGCTGAAAAATGGTAATAAATTACTTTCTTCTTCGTGTTTTCTTTTTTTGCCCACACCATCATCGAAAGCAAACTCCCCCGCTTTTGGCTATAGGCAAGCAAATGGCATGCCACCATTAAAATTAAGCATTTGATTCGCTTGCAGCCCACCACCAAGTGGCAGAATAACGAAAAATGTTGCATATTGAAAGTCTTGATTTTAAAGAAAGAAAAAACTACAAAAGGAATTTTGTTTAACAGGCATAGAGGTTATTATCAGCACAGGCTTTGTGGGTAAGAGATGTGAAAATAATCCCCAGTCACTTTGTTTAGAAGTAGAGGTCTTAGGGAGCTATTAAATTTATCTCTTTTTTTTTTGGTTCTTTAATCCTTATTTTCATTTAAGGCTTTTGAAAAATTGTGGATTATATATCCTCAATAAACTGATTGTTTTGATTAGCAGATTTGGTAAGTGAGAAAAATTAGTCTTACTTCAAGCTAAAATATTTTAACAAAAAACTCTAAGGAGATAATGAAATGGATGTAAATTTTTGTGATTTAAAATCACAAGAAATATTTTTGAGTAAAAAAGACATTTTTGAGAGTCATCCCCTTAAACATCATGGAAACAAGTTGTCTTGTCTTGTAAAAATAAATAAATCCGTCCTTAATCACTTAATCATACTATTGATGTTGTATCCTTATTATCCTTAAGTTGATGTTTTTTCGCCTTATAATTATGTCACTTACCCTTTGGTTATTGTTTTTATGCTTAAGTTTGTTTTTTTATTTATTTAAAAATCTAATATTATTTTCTTATATTTCTTTGTGTGTTTACTAATGGTGGCGGTAAAGAGTCCTTTGTTCTTATTTTTATTACATTTAAATAAATCTAAATATACCATAATTAATTTTTTTTATTTTTATTCCATTCCATACAGTTTCCAAACATCCCACCGGAAATGGTACTCACAACAGTGATGGCAGTGTCATATCAACAACAACACAGCCGGATTCGGGCTATATAGCGTTAATTGTGATAGGAAGTTTATTGGTCACCTCGCTGGTTTTGGGAGTGGTAAGTGAAAACAAACAAGTAAAAGTGTGCTAAGTTCGGCCGGGCCGAATCTTTTAAACCCTCCACCATGGATCACATTTGTCGAGTTCTTTTCCCGGCATCTCTTCTTAGGCAAAACCGAATATAAGAAAAGATTTGCTCTGCTATTAGAGCGATTTCAAGATATAGTCCGGTTTGGACCACAATTAAATTATATGTTGGAGACCTGTGTAAAATGTCAGCCAATTCGAATAAGAATTGCGCCCTTTGGGGGCTCAAGAAGTAAAATAGAGAGATCGATTTATATGGGAGCTGTATCGGGCTATAGACCGATTCAGACCATAATAAACACGTATGTTCATGGTCATGAATCCGTCGTACAAAATTTCAGCCAAATCGGATAATAATTGCGACCTCTAGAGGCTCAAAAAGTCAAAAACCCAGATCGGTTTATATGGCAGCTATATCAGGTTATGAACCGATTTGAACCTTATTTGACACAGTTGTTGAAAGTAAAAATAAAATACTTCATGAAAATTTTCAACCAAATCGGATAGGAATTGCGCCCTCTAGAAGCTCAAGAAGTCAAGTCCCCAAATCTGTTTATATGACAGCTATATCAGGTTATGGACCGATTTGAACCATACTTGGCACAGTTGTTGGATATCATAACAAAACACGTCGTGCAAAATTTCATTCAAATCGGATAAGAATTGCGCCCTCTAGAGGCTCAAGAAGTCAAGACCCAAGATCGGTTTATATGACAGCTATATCAAGTTATGAACCGATTTGAACCATACTTGACACAGTTGTTGGATATCACAACAAAACACGTCGTGCAAAATTTCATTGAAATCGGATAAGAATTGCGTCCTATAGAGGCTCAAGAAGTCAAGACCCAAGATCGGTTTATATGACAGCTATATCAAGTTATGGACCGATTTAAACCATACTTGGCACAGTTGTTGGATATCATAACAAAACACGTCGTGCAAAATTTCATTCCAATCGGATAAGAATTGCACACTCTAGAGGCTCAAGAAGTCAAGACCCAAGATCGGTGCATATGGCAGCTATATCAAAACATGGACCGATATGGCCCATTTACAATACCAACCGACCTACACTAATAGGAAGTATTTGTGCAAAATTTCAAGCGGCTAGCTTTACTCCCTCGGAAGTTAGCGGGCTTTCGACAGACAAACGGACGGACAGTCGGACGGACGGACATGGCTAGATCGACATAAAATGTCACCACGATCAAGAATATATATACTTTATGGGGTCTCAAAGTGTTTTGAATA
This sequence comes from Stomoxys calcitrans, assembly GCF_963082655.1. Classification (NCBI taxonomy): domain Eukaryota; kingdom Metazoa; phylum Arthropoda; class Insecta; order Diptera; family Muscidae; genus Stomoxys; species Stomoxys calcitrans. The sequence goes on from NC_081553.1 coordinate 188,224,403, forward strand.
ATGACACACACTGGCTCAACTTTTATAAATTAATTGCTTCGCTATTCTTTGAATAGAAAACATTGAATATGATCTCGAGCTAGAAGATGTTGGAAAAATCAGTAAGGAGAGGCAAAAGTCGGGCAGGGCGGGGACTATATTATACTCTACACCACCAAGAGTACGTACTACTCTCTATATATGGAACCTATGTTTAAATATAGTCAGACTTTTATTTTCAGCCAGTGTGTGTTATTATTCAAAACACTTTGACTGGCTTGTTGGATCATGATTCGTCATCAACATCATGGTGTATCAGAAATCATGATCCACCAAGCCAGTCAAAGTGTTTTGAATAATGACACACATTGGCTCAACTTGTACAAATTCATTGCTATGCTATTCTTAGAATAGAAAGAATTGAACATGATCTCGAGCTAGAAGATGTTAGAAAAACCAGTAAGGGGAGGCAAAAGTCGGGCGGAGCCGACTAAATTATACCCTACACCACCGAGAGTACGTACTACTCTCAATATATGGAACCTATGTTGAAATCTAGTCAGACTTTTATTTTCAGCCAGTGTGTGTTATTATTCAAAACACTTTGACTGGCTTGTTGGATCATGATTCGTCATCAACATCATGGTGTATCAGAAATCATGATCCACCAAGCCAGTCAAAGTGTTTTGAATAATGACACACACTGGCTCAACTTTTATAAATTCATTGCTTCGCTATTCTTTGAATAGAAAACATTGAATATGATCTCGAGCTAAAAGATGTTGGAAAAACCAGTAAGGAGAGGCAAAAATCAGACCACCGAGAGTACGTACTACTCGCAATATATGGAACCTATGTTGAAATCTAGTCAGACTTTTATTTTGCATACCTAGGTCTAGCTCTTCTCCTTCTTAGCGTTGCATAAAATTCACAAAAGTTATTATACCCTGTACCACAGTGGTGGTGTAGGGTATAATTACGAATTTATTGGCATTTTTATAATTTTTTTTTTTTTTTCTTCTTCTCTTATTTTTTGCAGCTCCTGTATTCCGGTTACCGTTACTGCAGTAAGCGTTCCATTAATTCCATGAATTTCGAGAATCCTGTCTATCGCAAAACCACCGAGGATCATTTTAGCTTGGAGAAAAATCCGCCTGTGCGCATGTACCCCAGTACGGTTGATGAAGAGGTAAGCCCGTACATTTTAAATGATTTTAATTATATGAAATTTTAGATAAGTTCTCTAAACTAAATAGATATAAATAGACAAAAAAACCGAAAATATAACAAAACATAGACCAGAGTAGTTGTAATAAATATTATATATATATATTAAAAAAATACTAACAAACTTAAAAAAAAAAATAAAACTTAAAACCTAGCTAATTATTGTATATATACATAATTTCTTTGGAAATTAACATTCCTTTAGGCTAACATTTGGAAATATTAGCTGTAGAAACCCTTAAAAATATAGAAATAAAAATTTTGATATCAAGACCCCACCTTAGTGACCCACTCCCCCCCTGGAAAAGACACATTTTTGGACCACCTTACCTTACCGTGTTGTATTGTATTTTTTCATTTTGGTGTTTTCTTCTGCATTCTCTTCCCGTTTTCTATTTCTCTCTCTCTCTCTTCCATTCTCTCTCTCTCTCCAAAAATTTTTAGCTGCATTGCTCCCAAAGAAGACTGTTTGCGCAGTATTAAGAAAGAAATTTATATATTAAAAAAAAAATCTGAAAGCATCATATATATCATTTTTTTGAAAAAAAAACGAAAGAAAAGAAACCAAACGTGAAACCAATTAGTAAAGTTATCAAAGTTTTTATGAAAAAAGAAAATAAATTTATAATAATAATTTTCCCCAGTATAAAGTTTTTGATAAGTGTTTAATTAATATTCTTTTATTTTTTAGAAAACCAAATACTAAAACAGAAATTATTTCCCTTTGCTATAAGTTTATAGGCTAGCTTAGCATATAAGTATTGGTAGATAAAGAGAAAAAATATGTATTATATAGTTTACGAATATATAGTTACTAAAAACAAAAACCTTACTTGATTAGTTTTAAGAATGCAAGGTGGAGAAAAGCTTTTATATTTTAGAAAAACAAGTAAAAAGGCGTTAACCACCACCTCGGCTATATATGCAAACCGTCTTTCATCAAAATCCGGTAAAATTGCATACCTTATGTCCCATAGCAGTTATATCGAAATATGATCCGATTTGGACCAAATCCTAATAAGTGCAAGTCATAGTTTAATTGTGTATAACAAAATATTGGTCTCTTTAGTAGCTATATCTAAAAATAAACCGATCTGAACCATATACAACATGGATGTCTAAAGCCTCTTTTGGGCCCAAGACTTTAAATCGAGATATCGGTCTATATGGCAGCTATATGCAAATCTTGATCGATCTAGACCAAATTACAGAACTATGTGGAGGGGGCTTAACTTAACTCTCTGTACCAAATTTCGGCAACATGGGACAATAAATGCGCCTTTTATGGGCCCAAAACATTAAATCGTGAGATCGGTCTATATGGCAGCTATATGCAAATCTGGACCGATCTGAGTGAAATTGAAGAAGGATGTCGAATGGCCCAACACGACTCACTATCCCAAATTTCATCAAAATTGGACAATAAATGTGGCATTTATGGCCCTACGACCCTAAATCGGTAGATCGGTCTATATGGCAGCTATATCCAAATCTAGACCAATCTGTGCCATATTGCAGAAGTATGTCAAGGGGCTTAACTTAACTCAATGTCCCAAATTTCGGCGACATCGGATAATAAATGCGCCTTTTATGGGCCCAAAACCTTTAATCGAGAGATCGGTCTATATGGTAGCTATATCCAAATCTGGACTATCTCAGCCAAATTAACACATCGGCCGATGGCGGCGACATCGGACAATAAATGGCCTTTTATGGGCCCAAAGCCTTAAATGGAGAGATCGGTCTACATGACAGCTATATCAAGATATAGTCCGATATAGCCCATCTTCAAACTTAACCTGCTTATGAACAAAAAAAGAATCTGCGCCAAGTTTAAGCTCAATATCTCTATTTTATAGACTGTAGCGTGATTTCAACAGACAGATGGACAGACGGACGGACAGACGGACGGACAGACGGACGGACAGACGGACGGACAGACGGACGGACGGACGAACGGACGAACGGATGGACAGACGGACGGACGGACGAACGTACGGACGGTCAGACAGACGGACAGACGGACGGATGGACATGGCTAGATCGTCTTAGATTTTTACGCTGCTCAAGAATATGAGTACTTTATAGGGGCGGAAATGGATATTTTGATGTGTTATACCCACCCTTCGGTGGTGGGTATAAAAAAAATTACAAAATTGCCCACGAACATCGAACCTAAAGGAGTCTTATAGAATTTTTATACCCTGCACCACCACTGTGGTACAGAGTATTATAGATTTGTGCATTCGTTTGCAACGCTAAGAAGGAGAAGAGCTAGACCCATTGATAAGTATACGGATCGGCTTAGAATCACTTCCTGATTCGATTCAGCTATGTCCGTCTGTCCGCCTGTCTGTCTGTCCATGTATTCTGGTAATCAAGGTACACGTCGCATTTGTTGTCCCATTTTCACAAAGTCTCTTTTTTGGTCCAAGAACGAACGCTATTGATTTTGAAAAAAATCGGTCCAGATTTAGATATAGCCCCAATATATATCTTTCAACCGATATGCCCTTATAAAGCTGTAGGAGCCACAATCTTAGTCCGATCCTTACAAAATTTGGCACAAGGTGTTGTTTTGGACGTCTTAATAAGTGCGCAAAATGTCATTAAAGTCGGTTCAGATTTAGATATAGGTCTCATATATATCTTTCACCCGATATGCCCTTTTGAAGCTGTAGGAGCCACAATTTCGGACCGATTTTTACCAAATTTGGCACGAAGTGCATTTTTTAACGTCCTAATATATTTGCGAAATTTCATCAGAATCGGATCAGATTTATATATAGCTCCCATATATATCTGTCATCCGATATGCCCTTTTTGAAGCTGTGGGAGCCACAATTTAGGTCCCATCTTTACCAAATTTAGCATGAGATGTTTCGTGTGACGTCTTAATATACATGTGCAACATTTCATCTAAATCGGTTCAGATGTAGATATAGCTCCCATATATATCTTTCATCCGATATGACCTATTATTGGTGTAGAAGGCACAATTTTAGTCCGATCTTTACCAAATTTGGCACGATGTGCTTTTTGTGACGTCCCAATATATGTACAAAATTTCATCTGAATCGATTCAGATTTAGATATAGCTCTCATATATATGTGTGGCTTTGAGATTTAAGGCGATGAGAGAATGGATTGAGGATGGGAGCAGCTCATACCATCGCGGTATAATCGGGGCGACGATAGGAAACCTGGAAGGAAGGGAAGAGGTTTCCGATCGGATACCTGAGATGAACCTTGAAGTCGAGTGCGAGGCACTACTGTCATCGGTACAGTCTTGGATTTACGGAACTCTGGTATTGCCAACTGGGAAGTCATGCTATACACATGGGTCAAAGCAAGCGGACAAAGTGGACCCACTGACTGAGATCTGTTTTCGACTGCCTAACCATTAAACGATCCTGCAGGCGGAGATCCGGGCGAACACCTTTGTGAACACCTTTACGGACAGTAGAATGGCGAACAGTCTTGCAGTGTAAGAAGGAGATTAACGCCTTCCCTGAGGATGACAAAATCCCCATCGTTTGGGTTCCGGGCCATAATGGAGTAAGGGGAAATGAAAGGGCAGACGATTTGGCGATGAAGGCCAGAGGACTGTCTTCAATAAACATGGTTAACCCGAAGCCTTTCGGGTCGACGCCCATAAAAGCCACATTTATTATCTGATTTTGCTGAAATTTGGGACAGTGAGTTGCGTTAGGCCCTTCGACATCCTTCGTCAATTTGGCCCAGATTGATCCAGATTTGGATATAGCTCCCATATATATATTTCATCCGATAAGGCCTTTTAAGGCTGTAGAATGCACAATGTTTTTCAGATCCTTACAAAATTTGGCACAAGGTGTTGTTTTGGACGCCTTAATAAATGCGCAAAATTTCATTGAAATCGGTTCAGATTTAGATATAGCTCCCATATATATCTGTCACCCGATAAGGCCTTTTAAGGCTGTAGAAGGCACAATTTTAGTCCGATCCTTACAAAATTTGGCAGAAGGTGTTTTCTTGGACAGTAAAATGGCCACCATGGCTATAATGACCAGGTCGGTAAGGGCACCAACTAAACTCCTAACTGACTAAATCCGCATATTTTGGGTGCCGGGCCATAACGGAGTAAGAGGAAAATGAAAGGGCAGACGATTTGGCGGTGAAGGCCAGAGGACTGCCGTCAATAAACTTGGTTTACCCGAAGCTTTTCGGGTCGACGCAGTCCGAGTTAAGGGAGTGGGCGACGAATGCGCATGCAACATTGTGGAACAGCGAAACGGTCGGTAGGACGGCGAAAATCCTATGGGGGGGATCCAATTCGTGAGAAGACGAGGCTATTACTGAAAGGAGATAAGAGAGAGATCAGTATAGCTATTGGTATCATAACGGGACACATAGGACTACTTATGTAAAACCGGTGCGGCAAGTGATAGCATGTGTAGGGAATGCGGGGAAGATGATGAGACATTGGAGCATTTCCTTTGTCATTGCCCGGCTTGCGCGTCCAACAGATACCGGTATTTAGGTGGAGATACAATATCAGACATGAACCAACTTAGGGGAGTGGTATTGAAAACCTTTTAAGGATTTTGTAAGTAGCACGGAATTTCTAACTTAAAATTTTCTTTTTAGAGGTTACTTTATAGTGTTTGGAGCGCACAACAAGCCGATTACTGGCTTAGGTGTATGCCCATAGTGGCATGGGGCGGATTAATATACCCTCTAATACCCTAAAATACCCTCTTTTCAACCTAACCTATGAGTAAGTTTTAAGTGACCTGGGCATGGGCGAGCCCATGTCACCACTTAACCCCCGCTCTGGGGGTTTTGAAGGTGGGGTAGCCCCTTGGCATTTGGTGCAAAATTTCTACATAAGTTTTGTTCATAGATCTGAAATTGCTTTAATCTGTGTCCCATATTGTCCCGATTTGTCTGTTTAGAGGTTTTTTGGTAATGTCCCTCAAATATTTCGCTCCAAAATTTGCTGTCAGATTTGTACTTAACTAACAACCTGACTAACAATCACTACCCCTGCGTTACAGTGGCCAAAAATCGATGTAGCCCCATATAAATCGTTATCACGATTTAAACTCTTAAGCATCTGGGCGGCCACATTTCTAGCCGATTTTGCTGAAATTTTAATAATATTTAGTTCAATTATGGTCTTCTATATACAAGTCATGCATGACTCAAAGCGATTTCTTTAACACTTATTCCCAAAAGATTTGAGTTTCAATTCGAAATCATTTCAAAAATTTTTCAAAATTTTATAAAAGCTTATCCACCTAGCATCAAATCTGTAGTTATATTTTATAAAACACCGATATCAGTATTAAACAAGAACTTAGCTTTACTTTAAGATACATTTTGCCAAAATAAGGGAAACAAAGCACCCTCACATTCCTCACTCCTAACTAGCATTTACAAATAAAACCCATTAACACATCTCCAAATTGAAATACGTAGTAAATGTTTAAATATTTAAGTTAAGTTAATTAATGTAACACATACGAGTAAGACAAATTTAATTAAGTCTATTAGATGCATAAGTTATAATAAACTTTCCACAACAATAACAGTAACAAAAAAAAAACAACACTGAACAAACGACATCACACATAAGGTTCCTTAAATTTATGATATCATTAACAACAACAGACATTGACATGCATTATAACTAAAACAGAACTACAGAACAACACCACCTACAATACATACAAACATTTCAATTACATATGCCAACATCTACATACAAAATAATGAATATCTCTTATCAACCATCATGCATTTGCTGGTATTAATGTCAACAACACCAACTATAATTTGCTGCTTTTTGGTTATTTATTTATATTTGATACAGTTATATGTGTTTAAATATTTATTTATGAGAATTCAATAATCAATTGCAAGCATAAATCAAATGGCTGGCAGGTATGCTCTACACAATACACTCTAATCCGATTTATTTGAATTTGTTCAATTGATGAGCAAACCCATGGGGATTACGCCAATAATTTTCATTTGAAAGCGAGCGAGGAAAAAACCACACCTTAGCTAGTGTGTGAGTTGGAAAGGTGGGTGGGGGGCGGGGGAAGATATAAAGCCTGATTGATACATTAATGGTTTTGCATAATAACTAACTTACCGCATGGCTTTCGGAATGGAAGGGCTTAAAGGTATTTTCTATAAACCATAAATGAAAGGGACTATGATTAAAAGTTGCCAAATGGCATTATTTTAGTTTTAATATGTTATTCAAGCAATGAGAATAGCTATATTTAAAAATTTGTTAAAATAAATTTTAAACTGTCCAATTGTTCAACCTTTGAAGCCTAAATCAAAAATTGTCACCGTTATTGTCCAGAAAGAGATTAGACCATCCTACGTCTATCAAGACGTGAACATTCCGGTTTCTCATTGGACGGTAAAGGCTCAGCCATTAGCCTTGTGAATATTGTCGCTGTGAAGGTCCTTCATTCGCTTGCGGGATTAGTCAATATTTGAGGTATCCTTCTACTGATCCATCTGTATAAATGTAACGGTTTAAGTTTATATTGAATGGGTAGTGCACCCCTAAGGGTAAGTTCAATCGGAGGCGAGCCCCCTGCTACGATCCGAAGCAGAGACAGGAAGATAAAAAGATATCAAAACTCGAAAGGAAAGGCAAAAGTCGGACAACGCTTACTGTATAATACTCTACACCACCGAGGCTAGGTACTAGGTTAGGTTAGGTTGAAAAGAGGGTGCAGATATTATTCCGCTCATGACACTATGGACATACACCTAAGCCAGTAATCGGCTTGTTGTGCGCTCTAAAAACTATAATGTAACCTCTAAAAAGAAAATTTTAAGTTAGAAATTCCGTGCTACTTACAAAATCCTTAATTATTTTCAATACCACTCCCCTAAGTTGGTTCACACCTCAGTACCGGTATCTGTTGGACACGAAAGCCGGCCAATGACAAAGGAAATGCTCCAACGTCTCATCATCTTCCCCGCATGCCCTACACATGCTATCACTTGCCGCACCGATTTTACATAAGTGAGCTCGTAGTCCTAAGTGTCCCGTTATGATACCAATAGCTATACTGACCTACTTCTTGCTTCCTTTCAGTAATAGCCTCGTCTTCTAACGATCCGGATCCCCCCATAGGATTTTCGCCGTCCTACCGACCGTTTCGCTGTTCCACAATGTTGCATGCGCATTCGTTGCCCACTCCCTTAACTCGGACTGAGTCGACGCGAAAGACTTCAAGTTAGCCAAGTTTATTGACGGCAGTCCTCTGGCCTTCACCGCCAAATCGTCTGCCCTTTCATTTCCCTCTTACTGCGTTATGGCCCGGCACCCAAACGATGCGAATTTTGCCATCCTCCGAGAAGGCGTTAATCTCCTTCTTACACTGCAAAAGTGTTTGTAACCTTACCGTCCTGGCTGTTATTGCCCTTATGTCCAATTGTGGCACGGAAAAACAATTATAGTTTTTGTTAGTAGCACATAAGTCCTGACTTAGATATTCTTTTTCGAAGTTAATTTTATACCGTCCACCATGGGATGGGGGTGTACTTATTTCGTCCTTCCGTTTGTAACTCATCGAAATATCGACCTGAAACCCATCAAAGTAGATATATTCTTGATGGTCTTGAAAATCTAAATCGATGCCGCCATGTCCGTCCATCCCAACAGTCTGTCCGTCAGTCCGTGTGACTGCTTGCAATTTTGCACAATCCTTATTTTGGTTAGGATTGTAAATGGGCAAAATCGGTTCATGCCGATCTCCCTATATGACTCCTTGATCCTCTAGAAAGCTCAGTTCTTATCCGATTTGTGTAAAATTTTGCACGTGGCGTTTTGTTGCGACTTCCAACGACTCAGCCAGGTGTAGATAAAATTGGTCTACAACCAGATACAGCTCCCATATACACAGTTCTCCCGATATTACTTCTTGAGCCTCTAGAAAGCTCAGTTCTTATTCGAGTTGGCTAAAATTATGCACGTGGCGTTTTGTTGCGACTTACAACAACTGAGCGATGGGAGAATGTATAGAGGATAGGAGCAGGTCATACCACTGCGTGATATGACGGTCATACCACCGCGTGGCGACGATAGGGAACCTATAAGGAATGGAAGAAGTTTACGATCGGATACCTGAGACGACTCTTGAGGTCTAGTGCGAGGCACTACTGCTATCGTCACAGTCTTGGATTGACGGAACCCTAGCATTGCCATCTGGGATATCATGTTTCATGTGGGCCAGTGGTCTACATTGAGAACCCAGGGACTGAAATCTGTTTTAGACTGCCTGACTATAATATGGTCCTGCAGGCGGAGATCCGGGCGATCACGGAAAGCGTGAGGACGGAAAGTGTAAACATCTTTAGGGACAGTAAACTGGCAATAAGGCCAATAACAAAGAGGAAGGTTAAGTCACGAACAGTCTGGGGGAGAAGGAGTTTATCCAAAGGGGCATGGGGCAGATTCATATACGCACCTAACCTTACGGACATCCAATGACTCTGAATTGACCCCCAATCCCATCCTTGATTCCATTCTGGAGCAATCAGTGAAGACCGAAGTCTCATCCAGCTCAAACACGGCAACCACCTCCCACTCCTCCTTTCTGGGAAAGCGAATCGTGAACAACCTCTCTCGATTTTGTCTCTGCGACAGTTAGTCTGAAACCCTTCTCGGCCTAACCCTTGTATTCATGTCATCCAGAGCAGAGGTAGTGAAGGAGATTGTCCATAGTGGCATGAAGCAGATTCATATACCTAATCTAACTGACATAAAGATGACTCTGAGTTAACCCTCAATACCATCCCTAATTCCATCCTGGAGCTGGCAGTGAAGACCGAGGACTCATCTTACTCAAACACAGCAACCACCTCCCAATCCTCCTTTCCGGTAAAGCGAATCGTGAACAACCTCTCTCAAATATGTCTCTGCAACAACTAGTCTGAAAAGCTTCTCGGCCTACCCCTTGTATTCATGTCATCCAGCAGAGGTAGCGACGTCCTTATTTCAGCACGCCAAGTTACCTCAAGCTAAGAGCCACCTAAGCAGCGCAACCCTGAATATAGACCTCAACAGGTTGAATATTCAGAATCGCCTCCAAACCTCCCCCCGGTGTAGTTTTCAACGCCTTTCATGTCCCGACGCCAGACCTCAACCATAACTAACTACTAAGTAAATTTCCCATGAACATTCCATTAAGGAACGGGGGATAATTCTCTCATATCAATGGGTGCAGTCCGATTTAAGTTTAAGTTCAATAATTAAGTTCGAACGACGAGCTGCATGACGGCACCACTTGATAGAGAAGTTGACACATGGCAGGATACCTCACAAATGTATCCAACATTAGTAAAGGGATAACCACCGCTGAAAAATTTGTCTGTTGCTCATGCCGGGATTTGAACTCAGTCGGCGTCTTGATAACCTCAGCCGCTCTGATAACCCCTAGACCTCAAATATAACGAATATAAAACTCAACAGTAAGAATATGAAAGAATCTCTCCGAACCATTTAATATTAAACGAGGTTTCAGACAAGGAGACAGCCTATCGTGTGATCTCTTTAATATCCTGCTGGAGAAGATTATACGAGATGCAGATGTGAATAGATATGGCACACTAATCACAAAAGAACACATGCTACTCGCCTATGCAGACGACACACAGTGGGCCAAATGGCAAAAAAATTGGAAATAAGTCTACAACTTTTTATCTGTTGATTTTAGCCATACAAAATGTTCTAGACATTTGTAGAGGAGGACATAGGCTTTCAGAAAAGTGCTGTTGTTGGTCCATATCTTTAATACAGGGTGAGCTACAGGGTGTCAAAGTTGACCACTTTTGACTTCTCCAAGCTTCTGGGGGCCATAACTTTTGATCTACTCAACCGATTTACATGATTTAGGACTCTAGAGAAAGAGCTTGACAAGATCTAAAAAACTTATGCATAAAGTACCATGCCATCGTGTACTGTTAAGGAGTTATGAATTGTTTAATTTTAAAATATGAAAATTTGGCCTTGGTTTTTTTCAGTGTTTTTTAAATAACTCCGTCAATTTTAAAGCTATAAACTTCATACTTCACACAAATTATGCCAGCATATGTGTGCATAAAATACAAAAGGAATCACGTGAATATCTTTGGCGGTTTAAAAATGGCATCGTTTTCAATATGAAAAATATTTTTTTTGTCAAAAAATTGCAAAATTTTTCAAAAAAGATACTCCCATTTCCTTTAAGTTTTCGCAAACTTTGGCCGTCAAAGCATTATCATTTCTTTCCATTTTCACAAAGTCGAGGTATTAAGAAAAGTTTTAAGTGCTAATTTGGCTAATTTCGATATCAAACAACACCGTTATCTTAAGACCAAAATGGCCAATTTTTTTACTAAACTTCAAAAGTTTCTCACTGGAAAAAAAGTTCCACGGGGATTTTTTCGCTTTTTTTGAACTTAAATGAAAGCTTAAAATGTTTCCAACATTTTAAGGTATGTCTCGCCATATCCTAGCCATAAATGAGATCGTAGCGATCAAAATACTGAAAAAAGTCAATTTTCAAGTAGTGCTATATTCATTGCTAAAAAACAAGTATTACGTCACATTTTATTGCAAAGATGTTAAATAAACTTTTATTTGGTAACACTTCTTCTACAAAACACAAAAAGAATCATGGAAATATCTCTATTCTATTCCATTTTATGGAACCGGCAATAAAAAAGTCAATTTTTCAAAAAAGTCGAATTTCCCAAATTTTGTTTTTGTTGTCCTAATTGCACATGACACACTATAGCCATATTTACGCAACATACCTTATCGTAAAGGAAATTTTCATACCTTTCCAACGATGTATAAAACATTTCTCAACTCGGATTCTATCTACTCTAAAATTCATTTACACTTCATTAAACTCTATATAAAAATGTCTATTTGTGAAATGGAACCTTATATGGGGCCTACACTAAAACATTGATAGATTTGCCCAGGGTTTACAATACAAATGTGTTAGAATAAAAAAAGGTCTCCTGCCAAAGTTTAAAAAAATTGGAATAAAAATATGTGTTTTAGAGCGAAAACACTTCGCATCGGCGTGCGTTTATATGTATATTAGCTACTCCCAAAATAAAAAAGCATTTTAGTTTTGTATTATTTGATTTTATTCTCTACCAAATAATCTAAGGTATCAAAATTTAAAAGCTCTTTAATTTGAATGGCATCGGGATCGTCCTTATCTATATCGTCACATATTTTTGGTAGCCATTTAGTTCTGATGCTGTATAGTACCGGATCAGACGATAACAATAAATATTGAAGTAAATCATAATTTTGGTTAAATTTGGTGCTCTTTCGGGTATTGAAAAGCCGGAACTGTTTAACATCTCTATTACGGGATTCCTGAGCTTCTTCTGTAAGTTCTCCTAACGGAAGTATGTTGTATTCCACAATTTCCTTGCCATGATGTAAGACTTTATGTACTGTCGGTGTTAAAGCTTTCCACGAATATAAATCAGATAAAATGTTTTTTGTGTCATTACTATAAGCTTCAAATTTGGTTGAATTTATCATCTTTTTGCTATTGATTACAGCCAAAATCACTTTGAATCGTCTTAGCAAGTGTTCATCAAGACCGGTTATTTTAGATGTCGATACGGGGTCCTCAAAAAACCGCCTTGCCGAGTTGCCATCATTTGTGCTTCCGTATCCGTAAAGAGGTTTATCTATTATAAGTCCCTTTTGTTTAAACTCCAACTGGATTCGATTCTTCTCTTCCTGCCTCATTTTGTGAAGATCTTGGTTGTTTCTAGCAGAGACATCGCGGTTTCCAGGGCTAGTCCGATATTTAAGGTCATACGATAAATGCAAACAATACTCCATGAATCGAATTCTACAGTGCAGGGGCGAAATACCGAAATTGAGCGCATTTTCGTTTACTAAATTTTCATCAGACTTGTCCTCGAATTGCCCATTCTTCTTGCCACAAATATTGCATCTCCAATTGGACATAACGCCAGTTAATGCGTTTGCCACCTTTCCATCGATCATAGTGAGTTGTAGTTGAAACGAAACTTTTATATTTCTTCCCAATTGGTTTATAACAATCATGGGTAATGCAGCAATTTCTTCCTTTATTTCGTTCACCAAAGATCGTGTTGTGTTCCGGTCTTCCTTTGTATACTCAAACCGAATTGGGCGACATAAATATTTTGACCCAGGTGTTCTATTTATCCATATATCTTGAAATGCATTTTCTTTCGATGATGAAGATTGGTCCTTGTACAATCTCATTCTCAATGGTACTAATGATGCCATGAAAATTGATGCGAAGTTGGTATCTATTTCTGTTTGTTGCTTATATTCGGAAAATCCAGATGATCCATCACAACCCCATTTGCTGATCAAAACCACTTCGGAATTATTACATGTGTTCAACTGTTCTTCAGTAAAATTAGAAATAATTCTAACAGCTGTATTTTCAACAAGATCAGCAAGTTTCACTCTTGCTTTTAATTCGTCCACGTATATATTTGATGGCACCATTTTCGTCCTGGTGTTGTACAATTTATGTTTTGAGGGTAAACAACCCCATCCTTTTTCACGAAGAGCCTTCCTCATTGTTGAGTATTTGTTTCTTGAGAGGCCTAGGTTCAAAATCAGGGCCAGTGCATCTTCCTCCGTGAATTCTGTAGTCGATTTTGGAGTTGGAATACTTTCTACCATTCTCTTTACCCTTTTCGGAGATGCTAATGGTAAAACATCGACAATTCGTCCAACATTTTTTGGTTGTGTTTTTAACAATGCTGTTTTGAACGTATCTTTTATTAAATTTGGCGGATGTGCCGCCAATAGTTCCTCTTGTTTTTTCTTTTTGGTTTTCTCCGTAACTTCGTCGTATGCTTTGCTAGGCCGGCCGGGAATCAGCGGAGGGGACGATCCCGATGCCATTCAAATTAAAGAGCTTTTAAATTTTGATACCTTAGATTATTTGGTAGAGAATAAAATCAAATAATACAAAACTAAAATGCTTTTTTATTTTGGGAGTAGCTAATATACATATAAACGCACGCCGATGCGAAGTGTTTTCGCTCTAAAACACATATTTTTATTCCAATTTTTTTAAACTTTGGCAGGAGACCTTTTTTTATTCTAACACATTTGTATTGTAAACCCTGGGCAAATCTATCAATGTTTTAGTGTAGGCCCCATATAAGGTTCCATTTCACAAATAGACATTTTTATATAGAGTTTAATGAAGTGTAAATGAATTTTAGAGTAGATAGAATCCGAGTTGAGAAATGTTTTATACATCGTTGGAAAGGTATGAAAATTTCCTTTACGATAAGGTATGTTGCGTAAATATGGCTATAGTGTGTCATGTGCAATTAGGACAACAAAAACAAAATTTGGGAAATTCGACTTTTTTGAAAAATTGACTTTTTTATTGCCGGTTCCATAAAATGGAATAGAATAGAGATATTTCCATGATTCTTTTTGTGTTTTGTAGAAGAAGTGTTACCAAATAAAAGTTTATTTAACATCTTTGCAATAAAATGTGACGTAATACTTGTTTTTTAGCAATGAATATAGCACTACTTGAAAATTGACTTTTTTCAGTATTTTGATCGCTACGATCTCATTTATGGCTAGGATATGGCGAGACATACCTTAAAATGTTGGGAACATTTTAAGCTTTCATTTAAGTTCAAAAAAAGCGAAAAAATCCCCGTGGAACTTTTTTTCCAGTGAGAAACTTTTGAAGTTTAGTAAAAAAATTGGCCATTTTGGTCTTAAGATAACGGTGTTGTTTGATATCGAAATTAGCCAAATTAGCACTTAAAACTTTTCTTAATACCTCGACTTTGTGAAAATGGAAAGAAATGATAATGCTTTGACGGCCAAAGTTTGCGAAAACTTAAAGGAAATGGGAGTATCTTTTTTGAAAAATTTTGCAATTTTTTGACAAAAAAAATATTTTTCATATTGAAAACGATGCCATTTTTAAACCGCCAAAGATATTCACGTGATTCCTTTTGTATTTTATGCACACATATGCTGGCATAATTTGTGTGAAGTATGAAGTTTATAGCTTTAAAATTGACGGAGTTATTTAAAAAACACTGAAAAAAACCAAGGCCAAATTTTCATATTTTAAAATTAAACAATTCATAACTCCTTAACAGTACACGATGGCATGGTACTTTATGCATAAGTTTTTTAGATCTTGTCAAGCTCTTTCTCTAGAGTCCTAAATCATGTAAATCGGTTGAGTAGATCAAAAGTTATGGCCCCCAGAAGCTTGGAGAAGTCAAAAGTGGTCAACTTTGACACCCTGTAGCTCACCCTGTATTAAAGATATGGACCAACAACAGCACTTTTCTGAAAGCCTATGTCCTCCTCTACAAATGTCTAGAACATTTTGTATGGCTAAAATCAACAGATAAAAAGTTGTAGACTTATTTCCAATTTTTTTGCCATTTGGCCCACTGTGCGACATCGATATCATAGGCCGGAGGTAGTAACTGCAGCCTTTGAAAGAATCGAAGGAGAGTCAGTGAAAATGGGTCTGGCAGTAAATGGAGACAAGACGAAATGGATGGTTTCAACTCCCAAAAAGCCTTGCACTACTGAGCAGATAAAGAAAATGGAGAAGTTGGGATCCACAACTTTGAGACAGTCAGTAACTTTATCTACCTCGGCACCGCCGTAACCGAAACGAATGACACCAGTTTAGAGATTAAGCGAAGAATAATTCTGGCAAACAGATGCTACTTTGGACTAAGTAAGCAGTTTAGAAACAAGGCTACCTCTCGACAGACGAAGACTACACTTTACAAGACACTGATACTACCCGTGCTGTTATATGGTTTTGAAGCATGGGTACTTGTGAAAGCAGATGAGGCAGTACTTGGAGTATTTGAGAGAAAGATTCTTCGTAAAATATATGAACCAGTTTGCGTTAATGGAGAATATAGGCGACGTATGAACCACGAGCTGTATGAGAACGATAGCATAGTTACACGCATCAAAATACAACGGCTGCGTTGGCTAGGTGATGTTATCAGAATGGATGAAGAAGCTCCAGCAAAGAAGTCTTTTGAGGGCAAAACCGGTGGTACACGCAAACCGGGAAGACCAAAAGCCCTATGGAAAGATCAAGTTGTGGGAGACACCTCGAAACTTGGTGTCAGAGATTTTAGAATGAGCGCAGAATATAGAGGCGCTTGGAACGCTATTCTACGTTCGGCTGGTGGATCTAATATTCTGCCATAGCCAATTAAAGTAAAGTAAGTTTGGCGTCTTAAGCGGACATGATAACCTCTGCCGCTCTGATAACCTTTAGACCTCAAATTTAACGAATATAAAACTAAACAAGTTGTATATTCAGCATGTCTACCAAACCCGCCTCTGGCATGGATATTAATGCCTCCGAGATCGTGACGTAGGCCAGTCTCTGCAACTTTTGAATCTCCCTGGGGCGCCTTATCTTCTCCCTGGGGCGTGTAATCTTCTCCACAGCGTCCACTATACCAGTGCTCTATATGTCAGCACTGCTCTCACAATGGCCATGTACATCCAATATACCATATTTCGGCTAACTTTAACTACCTGCCGAGCATCGTTCTGCAGGTGTTGGAGACGCACATCGCTTTCTACTAAAACTAGGCCTATGTACTTCACTTTATTTGACAAATGCAGAGTTGTCCCGTCCAAAGAAAGTTGAATCTCGGATGGATCCCCGTGCTATCTAGGGCGGCAATTATCGACCTTATATCCACGTTATTAAATGTCCCCTCTATATATAGGAAGGCTTTAATGGTGTTCTGCTGTTGGAGAGACATCTGGACCTATAGTACCACATCATGTAAGGCCATCTTCAACGACCTCACCTTGATGTTCGAATTTTTGTGCCCCACCGAAATTTTCCGCTGTCAATCCCCCGCTCAGCTTTCGGTCTTTCTAGCGTTTTTCTAACAAATAACTTTTGAACATATTGCAATGCAAAATAAATTTTTGTTCGCAACGTAAAACAAAAATGTTTTTTTTTTCAATCTCGCTTTCAATTTCCCCCCTTTTCCATTTAGTACACACACACAAACACCCCACAAAGACATTGTAAACATTTAGTTTTTCTAAATAATACTAAATATTTAAAACTTCCTTTTAATTTTGTTTCCCTTCCATTGTTCTCTGCAATTGCTTTGTATACAAAAAATTACAAAATTCTTCATAATACAAAATTCCTTTCTTTTTTTTTGGGTATTCCCCTTTTGTCATATTATTTCATAATAAACTACAAAACTAATTTATTTCATTCTATTGAAACGTTTTCATCTCCCCTCTTGTTGAAATGCAAACTTATGCTAACCCCTGAACTAAACTAAACTTTGAAATGTGAGTTATACAATTTTAATTTGTTGCTATGCGAGAGAACAAAATGAATTTTTGTTTGTATGTTTCTGTGTAACAAACGTAAACAAAATTCAATTGACTTGAAACGATATTTAATTGTATAATAAACAAAGAAAAAGTCAATGGAGTGCAATGTTAAGCATGCTCAATGGTAAGTCTTAAATGGCAATAATAATAAAATATTAGAATTTTCATTTGAAACAAAAAAAAAAAACACGAAATACTTTTTATTTTAAGGAAAACTGTGTGACAAACTAAGAATAAGCCTTTTTTACTTTGTAATGTGTTTATATTTTACTATATTTAAATATTTTTACAGCTAAATAGGCAGGGAGCGAATGAGTAATGTGAATATGTATTTCAATTGAAATAAAGTATACGCTCAGGGGATAAACTGCAATTTCTATGAATAACTAGCTGTTCTTTTACTTTATATGGGACAAAGGTTTCCTTGGAATGTTTATTTTCGACAATTAAAGATCTTTTAGTGAAATTCCATGCCAACTTGACTAACAGCTTAACAATATAAGTTCCATTATCGGAATCCCACATTATCTTTATAGTTCTACGATATTAAGTTTGGATGTAAGGTGTACTCCATTCTTAAAATACTTCATTTCAGCCCGATATTATCATGATGTCTGATTTAGTGGTGTTTTCGGGGGAGAGGTGGTCCCCCAGGACACTTGGCCCTGAAAAAATATCAGCATCGTGCTCTTCTTTTACATACCATATATATTGTATAAACCCCATATTGCCATTAGTTTTGAGGGGGAGTTTACCGGATGAGGCGTCCCCCAAACACATGGCCCCAAAATAGGTTATCAAATTCGTTTTCATATCTCAAACACCTTTCATTTGAGCCACATGCTAATATGTGGCGAAAATTTTTTTCCCTTTGGGGGAGTGTTTTGGGGAAGGGGTGATGCCCTAAATACATGGTCCTACATTTGGATATCAAACTCGTATTCTACTCCCAAATACCTTTATTTGAGCCCCATATTGGGATGGTCACTAAAAAATTGCTGTTTGTTGGGTATTTTGGGAAAGGGGTACACCCCCAGAAAATTGGTCCCGAAAACGGGCATCAATTCTTGCTCTACCCCTCAATACCTTTCATTTAAGCTCCACATTGATATGGTCGGTAAATATGCCCGATTTAGGGGTGTTTTAGATGCTGGGGTGGTCCCCCAAGCACTAAGCCCGGAAAATATATCAGCAACGTGCTCTATTCTCATATATCTATATGTCATTTATTTGAACCCTATATTGCCATTGGCCTCAAACATTTCTAATCTAATTTAAACTCCTTATTGCAAAAGTCAGCAAATATGTCCGGTTTGTGGTATTGGCCCTAAAAACTATGAATATTTAGTTCCACTCTCTTTGAGACCCAAATTGTTTTGGTAAGCAAATACATCCTATTTGGGCGTTGTTATGGTGGTGGGACCTCTCCAAGACAGTTGGTCCCTAATGTTGATATCAGATACGTGGTCTACTCCAAAATAACTTAAATTTGAACCCCATATTGCCATTGGCCTCAAAATTGGATATCAAATTCGTTTTCTAATCTCATTTAAACTCCTTATTGCAAAAGTCAGCAAATATGTCCGGTTTGTGGTATTGGTCTTAAAAACTTTAAAATATTTAGTTCCACTCTCTTTAAGACCCAAATTGTTTTGGTGAGCA
The DNA here is from genome assembly GCF_963082655.1 of Stomoxys calcitrans. Classification (NCBI taxonomy): domain Eukaryota; kingdom Metazoa; phylum Arthropoda; class Insecta; order Diptera; family Muscidae; genus Stomoxys; species Stomoxys calcitrans. The sequence continues at coordinate 188,243,709 of NC_081553.1, forward strand.
AATACATCCTATTTGGAGGTTGTTATGGTGGTGGGACATCTCCCAGACAGTTGGTCCCTAATGTTGATATCAGATACGTGATCTACTCCCAAATACCTTTAATTTGAACCCCATATTTCCATAGTCGGCAAAGATGACTGGCTTGGGGGGTGTTTTGGGGGATGGGCGGCCACTCAGTGAGTTGGCCTTGAAAATATATATCGGATTGTTGTTCCACTCTAAAAACCCTCTTATTTGAGCCTCATATTGCAATAGTCAGCAAAAAACTTCCAATTTGGGTGGTATTGTGGAGGTGGGGTTTCCCCATAGACACTTTTCCCGAATTTTGATATCAGATCCGTGCTTTACTCCCAAAGACCTTTCATTTGAGCCCCATATTGCTATGGTTGTAAATTTGTCCCCTTTGGGGGATGTTTTTTTTTTTGGTGAGAGGCGGCCCCCCAAACACTTGGTCCCATATTTGGATATCAGATTCTTATTCTACACTTAAAATACCTTTTATTTAAGCCCCATATTCCCATGGTCAGTAAATAAGTCCTTTTTGGGCGGGGTTTTGGGGAAGAGGCGGACCCCTAGAAACGTGATCCCACATTTGGATATCAGATTAGTATTCTACTCGCAAATACCCAGTCCCATGGTCGGTAAATATATCCGATTAAGGGGTGTTTTGGGGGTTGGGGTGGTCCCCCTAGCATTTGGTCAGACAATTGGATATCAGATACGTTTTTTTAACGTAAATACCTTTCATTTGAGTCCCATATTGTCGTGATTGGTCTAACTATATGTTTGGTAGGTTTTAGGGTGGGGCGGCCCCCCCCCCCCAGGTACCCCATCCGAGACCAAATTTTTATTTTTATGATACTATTGGGTTGCCCAAAAAGTAATTGCGGATTTTTTAAAAGAAAGTAAATGCATTTTTAATAAAACTTAGAATGAACTTTAATCAAATATACTTTTTTACACTTTTTTTCTAAACCAAGCTAAAAGTAACAGCTGATAACTGACAGAAGAAAGAATGCAATTACAGAGTCACAAGCTGTGAAAAAATTTGTCAACGCCGACTATATGAAAAATCCGCAATTACTTTTTGGGCAACCCAATATATGAGAGCACAGAAAATTTCGCACCACCCATCTCCAAGATCTGGCGTTTTTGAAATTTAGGGTAAGGGAGAGGGTCCTTCTTGAGCTCTTACAAGCCACAATTTGAGTTCGATTTGGCTGAAATTTAGCATTTAGTGTTCTGTTACGACTTTCAACAACTATGCTAAGTACGGTTCAAATCGGTCTATAACCTGATATACTCCTTGGGCCGATTTTGCTGAATACATAAACAATTGCCTTTTCTTTAACTCCAATTGATGTGCTGAGTATGGTTCCAAACGGTTCAAACCCTGATATAGCTCCTTATAAACCGATCTCCCGAATAAATGTTCGTTGTGGAGGAAAAAAACCCCAAAAACCCTAGAGCGCGCAATTTTCATCCCATTTTGGTGAAATTTACACGAAGAGTTTTCATATGACCTCCAGTAGATGTAGCAAGTGTGGTTCTAATCGGTAAAAAGTCTGATGTAGCTCTATTAACAATAACCGATACTTGAGCCTCTAGAGGGCGTAACCAGGCACATAAAAAACCTAATGAAGTTTTCATGCTATGACTATCAATTATCCTTTTTTAGAATCTGACATATGCGATTCATGGTGGATAGTATATAAAATTCCTTCCAGCTGAACTTAACGCGCTTTTACCGAATATCCTTAAGATTTACTCATATACCCTTAAAAAGCAATTCAAAAACCGTTTCTTTATTACCTCTTTAATCACTTGTACCTCGTAAGCTATTTAAATCCATTATCTGTGTTTAATAAAAAAATACAGCATGTTTGGCATCAAGTCAACACCAGTCACCATGGTAAACACATTATCACAACCGAAGCCTACTACACTCATGGCGGAATTATTTCAAAATAATGGCACGATGAATGGTAAATAATGAGACAAATGTAAACACCACTGATGAAATATATATATATAATATTATTATTGCAATAATACAACAATTTCCATATGTCCAATATTTGTGCTGAAATAATGGCAAAATAAATTAAGAGGCAAATATAACATGGACAATAAACGAATGTGACAAAAATAACAAACGAGAGCAAATGTTAAATAAATGTAGTATGTATGTGTCTTTTTATTCCATGACTACAAACATGGTCGGCCATGCAATTATTTTATTATTAATATTTTGCTATTTATTTTACACTTATGGCATATAAATGTGTTGTATATTCAAAACACACACATACAATGTACCAAAAAAATTTTAAATAAACTTAACCGAATAGTAGTAGTTGTAGTGGTGGTGGTGGTGGTGGTGGTGAGGTTAACAACAAACTCATGACGATTCCCTAGGTATTTAAGAGTAGATACAAATAGAGCAGCGTTGTGCATACTAACACATTTAGACATCATTTCGAAGCCCTGTAGCTTATGTTGTTGTATACATTCACAATAATGTGCCAGGGGTTGTATACGTAATGTTAATGCAATGTCACAACTATAATAAGTATACGTCACCCTGTTTGCTTTTAATCACCAACATCAAGAACAGGAAGTGTGTTAATCTCTCGTTTTTACCACTTTGTAATATCGAAATGAATCTAGTGGGATAAGAACTGCGCATTCTAGGTGCTCAAAAAAGCCAAAGCGGAGGAACGGTTTCTATATAAAGTAGAGACCATAGATGGGCAGCATACACATTCACATCCAACAGAAGCATACGCACAGTGTAAACCACTTTGTGTGGCTTTGTTCGGCTGACTATAGTTTAAAGCTTTTTGATTTATTTGATGTTTGATGATACTCACACAAACACAGTTTGGTATTTTTAACAGCATTAGTGTGCCCATCATTGTCATAGGCCTATTGCGGCATACTTGTGTTATAGTAGGAAGTCATAACATGAAAAATTTCAGCCAAATGGGAAAAAACAAGTAAAAGCGTGCTAAGTTCGGCAGGGTGGAATCTTGGGAACCCGCCATCATGGATTCTGCTAAAGATGGGAGCTATATCAGATTATAGACCGATTTGCACCATATTTGGCACAGTTGTTGGAAGTCGTATCAAAACACTGCATGCAAAATATTGATCAAATCGGACAAAAATTGCGGCATCCAGGGATTAAAGAAGTCAAATCGGAAGATGGGTTTATATGGGAGCTATATTAGGTTATTGTCCGATTCGGACCGTACTTGGCACAGTTGTTGGAAGTCATAACAAAACACCGCATGCAAAATTTCAGCCAAATCTGCGGCATCCAGGGGTTCAAGAAGTCAAATCGGAAGATCGGTTTATATGGGAGCTATATCAGGTTATAGACCGATTCGGACCGTACTTGGCACAGTTGTTGAAAGTCTTAACAGAACACTAGATGCAAAATTTCAGCCAAATCAGCTGTTAAGGTACTCATCGATCTCTTACTGAACGGCAGCAACTGTCTCTTCCTCTTCTGGCCAATAATAGGCCAGAACGCCTTTGCAGTCCGAACCATCCACCAAGTCCCATCTCGCTACTAACGCCGCCCTGACCATCCCCTCTACATTGTTCAGTAGCTCGACAAATGGCACGTAGGTAAGATCGGTTCACTGATCCACCCAGCGCAGATGAACCCCTCTTGGCAAACTCGTCCGCTCTCTCATTTTCTGGAATCGTGTCCAAGAACCCATATTAGCGTCACATCGTGGGCCCGGAGCTTATCCAGGCATTTCGACCTCACATTCCTCTACTCCAAGGCCTTGAGCGATGCCGTACTGTTCACATAAATTCTGAGTTTTGAGGGCGTTAAATCCCTTACCAGAATTTCCCTTGCGGCCTTTACAATGGCACAACCTCTGCCTGAAAGACAGTACACCACATCAGCGTCACATCGTGGGTCCGAAGCCTATTCAGGGACTCCAAACAATCCTACACGAATTTCATCCTCACCATCCTCGACTCGAAGGCCTTGAGCGATGCCATACTGTCCACATAAATTCTGAGTTTTGAGGGCGTTTCCCTTGCGGCCTTTACAATGCCACAGGCCTCTGCCTGAAAGACAGTACACTCGGTCGGCAGTCTCAGAGACATACCGATATTGAGTGCGTCAGAGTAGATCCCCAATCCAGTCCCTGACTTTATCTTGGAACTATGGGTGTAGATCGAGGTCTCTTTCTCCTCAAGTACAGCATTGTATCTCCATTCATCCCTCCCAGGAAAACGAAACGCGAAAGCTCTCCCTCCAGTCAGCACTGGTGCCAGGTAGTCGGGATCCTTCTCAGTCTACTCTCCGCAGCCATAACACCCCCAGAATCGAACTGTGGCCGCAACCATCCTCCTCAGTCTACCCTCCGCATCCATAAAACCCAGAATCGAACTGTGGCCGCAACCATCCTCCTTCAGCATGCCGAGCTCCCTCAGCCTAAGTGCGATCTTGGCGGCGCAGTTCCCAATATAGAACTCAATGGGCTACATATCCAGCATCGCCTCAAGACCTGCCTGCGGTGTGGATCTCAGTGCACCTGTGACCCCGACGCAGGCCAGTCTCTGGAACTTATGGAACTCTCTGGCACGCGTCCTCTTCTCTACAGCCTTCCACCATACCAGTGCTCCATAGGTCAGTACTGGTCTCATTATGGTCGCATAATCCAATTAATCATCTTGGGGGTTACCCCCCACTTCCTACCGAACATCCTACTGCAGGAGTAAAAACCGCAGTGCCTCACGGCTTCTTTCCTTGGTGTTCCTCTTCCAGGAACGTTTCGAATCAACGACTATGGCTAAGTACTTCGCCTCCTTCGAAAGCCGCAGGATGACCTCGTCTAAGGACGGGAGTCTCCGGTATCTTATATTTACGCGTGAAGAGCACCAGCTTTGTCTTCACTGGATTAGTCCTGAACCCATTTCTGATATCCCATCGCAACATTGACCCTTCTATGATCTCGCTGATCGTCGACAGAAACCGGCCTCGGACCAGCAGCACGACATCGTCCGCATAAGCAATAATCCTCGTGCCATCCCTACCGAGATCCAACAGGCTTTTATTAATCACGAGGTTCCATAGAATCGTTCCTCTGGTCATTCGCCTTCTGACCACACTATCTCCCAGGTTCGCATTTATAATCCTGCCACAAATTATTGGTCCACTACGAGATTATGGAGTGAATCCCCGTGCGGTGCAGTGCGGCGCATATCGATCATATTTCCACATTATGGAATGCCCCCTCAATATCCAAGAAGGCCACCAAAGTTTACTCCTTCTGTCAGAGAGACATCTCGACCTCGGTGTTCCTCTTCCAGGACAGTTTCGAATCGAGGTCTATGCCTAACTTCTTCGCCTTCTTCAAAAGCCGCAGGATGACACCGTCAAAGGACGAGAGTCTAAACTCCGGTACCTTATATCTACGCGTGAAGAGCACCAGCTCGGACTTCCATTTCTGGTAGCACATTGCGACAACCTTCTCAAGGACCCTACCATGATCTCGCTGCTCGGAGACAGAAACCTGCTTCGGACCAGTAGCACGACGTCGTTCGCATTAACGATCGATAATCCTCGTGTCATCACCATCGAGATCCATCAGAATTTTATTAATCACGAGGTTACATAGAATTGGCAACATCCCTCGTTGGGGCGTTCCTCTGGTCACCCACTTCCTTACCACAGTCACTCGCTTCCTATCCTGCCATAAAACATTTATTCATCCACTGGGAGATTATGGGGTGAATTCCCATGCGGTCCTGTGCGGCGACTATCGGTCCTATATCCACATTATTGAATGCCCTCTCAATATCCAAGAAGGCCGCCAAAGTGTACTCCTTCCGTCGTAGAGACGTCTCGACCCCCTGTACCACCTCGTGAAGGGACGTCTCCAGTGACCAGCCTTTGAGGTATGCGTGTTGTGCCCTACTGAAGATTTCCGTTGTTAGTCCCCCTCTCACCTTCAGTTCAATCAGTCTTTTCAGGGTTTTCCGCAAAAACGATGACGGATTAATAGGCCTATAATCCTTCGTCGTACTATGGTTTATTCTTCCCGCCTTGGGGAAGAATGCCCTTGTTATGTAGGACCATGCCAGGCTCGCTCGGAAAATTCACTCAAGCCAGGGCAGTGTGACTCCAAGGGACTCCTGCAGCAGTGCCGGGATATATCCGGCCGACTTAAATGGCCGTAAACTGCGGACTGCCCACACTATCTTCTCCTCGTCAACGATGTCCCTGATGAGGCCATCCGTTTAGGCCACATATAAAGGTATTGCGGTATCTTGATCATCGACCTCTTCCTGGCCATCCCGGAAATGAGCCTCCATCAAAAGTTCCACCGTCTCCTCCCCCTCTCGGTGTAAATCCCATCTTCCCTCCTCAGGGAGCTAGGCGTGATGGGATCTTTTGAGAGCATTTGGCGCCACCTAGATGCCTCACTAGTGCTTTCCAATTCCCCATGGAATTTTGCCTCCTCTTCCCCTTTCTCGTCTCCTTCTCGAGTTTGCCAAGGGCGTCGCAATACTCGTCCCAGCCCTCTGCCCTGCTCTCTCTATCTTGGTCTTATTAAAAAGCCTTCTGCTCTCCCTCCTGAGCATCTTCAGCTCCGGTGACCACCATGACTGGCTGGCTTTATGTGGCGGTACTCTTTCGGGACATGCCTTCAAAACGGCATCGTTAAGATATCCCGGAACAATATCGACTGCCGCCCCCAGTTCTCTTGCGTCCTCCAGATGCTCTCTAAGGGGCCCCAATTTCGCATCTGCGCCCTGAACTTCTCCCAGTCAGTCCTCCTCGGGTTTCTGTATGGTATCCTCTTTCCCCTCTCGTGCTCGAACTGAAAACGTGTCCTATAGTAATCAGAAACGTTCCAGTAGACATCATTTATGGATGTTAGAAGGATCAAAGGGTCGTAGAGATAAAAGAGTCTTAGGGATTAAAGAGTTGTTGGGTCGTATCGGTATATCATGTCACAGATGGAGCCCATTTGGCCACCATGGCACAAATGGGTTTCTGTATGGTATCCTCTTTCCCCTCTCGTGCTCGAACTGAAAACTTATCCTATAGTGATTCGAAAAACAGCACTGGGTGGAAACGTTCCAGTGGACATCCAGAATGGATATTAGAAGAATAAAAGGGTCATAGAGATAAAAGGGTCTTAGGGATTAAAGGGTCTTAGGGTCGTATCGGTATATCATGTCACAGATGGAGCCCATTTGGCCACCATGGCACAAATGGGTTTCTGTATGGTATCCTCTTTCCCCCCTCGTGCTCGAAATGAAAACTTATCCTATAGTGATTCGAAAAACAGCACTGGGTGGAAACGTTCCAGTCGACATCCAGAATGGATGTTAGAAGAATCAAAGGGTCATAGAGATAAAAGGGTCTTAGGGATTAAAGGGTCTTAGGGTCATATCGGTATATCATGGCACAAACGGAGTTGCTTACCAACACACGATTCCGACACTTCTACGAATACTAACGCCTTTATCCATCCCTTTGAGTAGGCCAAATTTCATTGATGGTAGCTTGGCCCCAAACTGAACTCACTTTTATTGGTTTCACTTGCTTTTAATCATGGCCTTGTGCTACTCGGCACTTTAATACAGCTATTAGCAAAACCTCATTAAATATTTAACTAAACATTTTATCTCCATTTCCATTTCTGTTTGCCTTTAATTAATGTCAACAATGTTAGTTTATCTCTTTGCTTCTCATTATTTAATTAATTGTGGTTGTATCATGCAATGCAAACCAAACGTAAGCAAATACAAAAACAATGGCATTTGATAATTGAAATGATAAATGTTTAAAGTGGCCTATCTAACCACATTTATATACGAGTGTTTGCATTGTCACACATAGAGAGAATATTTATGCTTTCATATTGAAATCAATTGTTGTAGTGCATTAAGGATAAATACGACCATTTACATTAAAGCCAATGGGAAAAGTTGAAAAATATGAATAGATACATATGATGGCAGTGGGAGAAAATTGTGTTGGCTTAGTTTGAAAATAGGTTGCGGATTCTAATCCGCCCAATGCCACTATGGACATTAGACCGTAAGATCCCATAGAGGAGATTTTTGTTTTATACCCCCCACCATAGGATGGCGGGTATACTAATTTCATCATTCTGTTTGTAACTACTCGAAATATTCGTCTGAGACCCTATAAAGTATATATATTCTTGATCGTCGCGATATTTTATGTCGATCTAGCCTTGTCCGTCCGTCCGTCTGTCCGTCCCTCGGTCCGTCCGTTTGTCTGTCGAAAGCACGCTAACTTCCGAAGGAGTAAAGCTAGCCGCTTGAAGTTTTGCACAAATACTTCCTATTAGTGAAGTTCGGTTGGTATTGTAAATGGGCCATATCGGTCCATTTTTTGATATAGCTGCCATATAAACCGATCTGGGATCTTGACTTCTTGAGCCTCTAGAGTGTGCAATTCTTATCCGATTGACATGACATTTTGCACGACGTGTTTTGTTATGATATCCAACAACTGTGGCAAGTATGGTTTAAATCGGTCAATAACCTGATATAGCTGCCATATATTGGGTTGCCCAAAAAGTAATTGCGGATTTTTCATATTGTCGGCGTTGGCAAATTTATTCAACGGCTTGTTACTCTGTAATTGCTTTCTTTCTTCTGTCAGTTATCAGCTGTTACTTTTAGATTTAGAAAAAAGTGTAAAAAAAGTATATTTGATTAAAGTTGATTCTAAATATTTGTTAAAAATGCATTTACTTTCTTTTAAAAAATCCGCAATTACTTTTTGGGCAGCCAATAAACCGATCTTGGATCTTGACTTCTTGAGCCTTTAGAGTGCGCAATTCTTATCCGATTGGAATGACATTTTGCACAACGTGTTTTGTTATGATATCCAATAACTGTGCCAAGTATGGTTCAAATCGGTACATAACCTGATATAGCTGCCATATAAACCGATCTTGGGTCTTGACTTCTTGAGCTTCTAGAGGGCGCAATTCCTACCCGATTTGGCTGAAATTTTGCAAAACGTATTTTATTCTTACTTTCAACAACTGTGTCAAATAAGGTTCAAATCGGTTTATAACCTGATATAGCTGCCATATAAACCGATCTGGTATTTTGACTTCTTGAGCCTCTAGAGGTCGCAATTATTATCCGATTTGCCTGAAATTTTGTACGACAGATTCTCTCATGACCATCAACATACGTGTTTATTATGGTCTGAATTGGTGTTTAGACTGATACAGTACCCATATAAATCGATCTCTCTTTTTTTACTTCTTGAGTCCCCAAAGCGCGCAATTCTTATTCGAATTGGATGACATTTCACACAGGTCTCCAACATATAATTTAATTGTGGTCCAAACCGGATCATATCTTGATATCGCTCTTATAGCAAAGTAAATCTTTTCTTATATCCTTTTTTTGCCTAAGAAGAGATGCCGGGATAAAAACTCGACAAATGCGATCCATGGTGGAGGGTATATAAGATTCGCCCCGGCCGAACTGAGCACGCTTTTACTTGTTTTTTTTTTTTTTTTTTTTTTTTTTTATCTTAAAAAGCGAAATACGAAATATTAGGACGATCGGTTTACGATAACACGTACCACAACGGCAAGCAGTGGGGTAAAATAAAAAAATAGTAAACAAATATGCCGTTTAAGATAACTCTCTGAAATTCAAAATGGTTAGAGCTGAGGTGTTATCGAGATCATGTTCAAAATTTCAAAGGAAGTAAGAAGGAGGCCATTATAGCTTTCGTTATCACAACGGAACACATAGGACTACGTATTCGTTTTGTAAAATCGGTGCTTTTAGAGGGCGCATTTCTTATCCAATTTGACTAAAATTTTGTACAACGACTTCTTCTATGCACTTCAACATGCGTGCTTAGTATGGTCTGAATAGGCCCATAACCTGATATAGCTCCCATATAAACTGATCTCCCGATTTTACTTCTTGGGTCCTTGTATGGCGCAATTCTTATCCCATTTGGCTGAAATTTCTATTGGCTTGCCCAAAAAGTAATTGCGGATTTTTAATATAGTCGGCGTTGACAAATTTTTTCACAGCTTGTGACTCTGTAATTGCATTCTTTCTTCTGTCAGTTATCAGCTGTTACTTTTAGCTTGCTTTAGAAAAAAAGTTTAAAAAAAGTATATTTGATTAAAGTTCATTCTAAGTTTTATTAAAAATGCATTTACTTTCTTTTAAAAAATCCGCAGTTACTTTTTGGGCAACCCAATACTATGATCTCGAACATCCAAATCAAGTACGGCTCGAATCAGTCCATAACCTGATATAGCTCAAGTAGCATAACAATTTTTATCCATTATCATTTATTTGCCTATCAAGGAATACCAGGCAAGGTTAGGTTAGGTTGGGTTGAAAATAGGGTGCGGATATTTATCCGCCCGATGCCACTATGGACATACACCATAAGTAAGGTGGCAGCCCTACCGAAAACTATACTGACGTCCTGCTTTCTTCCTCTCAGCATTAGCCTTGTCTTCTCAAAACTTGGATTTGTCTATAGGATTTTGGTCGTCTTACGGTTTTGCTGTCTTACATGCGCCTCCGTAGTCCGTCCTAACGACTGTTTCGCGGTTTCACAGTGTTACATGCGTTCTTTGCCTACGCCCTTAACTAGGTCTGTGTCGACACGAAAGGCTTCGGGTTAACCAAGTTTATTGACAGCAGTCCTCCGGCCATCACGGCCAATTTATCTGCTTTTCCCTTCCCTTTTACTACGCTGTGGTCCGACACCGTAACGATGCAGATCGTACCATCCTCAGAAAAAGCGTTAATCTCCTTCCTACACTTCAAGACTGTTCGAAACCTTACCGTCCTGGTTGTTATTGTGGTGATGGGCAATAACCAATAATCTTTACTGTTCCACCCACCAAAAATGCAAATTTGCCCATGAACATTCCATTTAAGAACTAGGGGCAAACTTCTCACATATCAATGAGTGCTGCCGATTCAATTTTAAACTCAATGATAAGGGGTATACTCTTTATAGCCGAGTCCGAACAGCGTGCGGTGGTTATCACCTCCTTATGTTGTCAGCATAAGGAGGAGATAACCACCGCAGAAAATATTTCCTGATGTTCTCCCCAGGACTCTAACACAGGCGTTAAGCGTCATAGGCGGACATGCTAACCTCTGTGCTACGGTGGTAGCACCACACCAACTCACGCATTGCATGATCGCCCGGATCTCCGACCGTATTATGCTCAGGCAGTCTAAAACAGATCTCAGTCCCTGGGTTCTCAATGTAGACCCCCAGGCCCACTCTGTCCTCTAGCTTTGATCCATTTAACATGATCTTCCAGATGGTTATACTAGAGTTCTGTCAATCCAAGACTGTGCCGATGACAACAGTGCCTCGTACTAGACTTCAAGGTTCATCTTAGGTATCCGATCGGAATCTCTTCCCTTCCTTCGGAATTTCCTCCCTGTCGGTAAAGATGTTCACGATCGACGTCCTCGTGTTAGCACCATACCACTTCACGCATTCCGTGATCGCCTGGATCTCCGCCTGCAGGACCGTATTCTGCTCAGGCAGTCTAAAACAGATCTCAGTCCCTGGGTTCTCAATGTAGACCCCCAGACCCACTCTGTCCTCTAGCTTTAATCCATTTGTGTAGCATGATCTTCCAGGTATCCGATTGGAAACCTCTTCCATTCCTTCCAGGTTTTCTATCATTGCCTCGACTATCCTACCGCCTTAAGTCTCATAGCCGCAATGGCTGCCTCACACTTAATCTGTATGTCTATGGGTCGGGTATCTCGAATAGTCTCCACTGACCTTATGGGAGTGTTCCTCATCGCTCCGCCTATGCCAAGACAATATGTTCTCTGAACCGGTTGTACTATCCTTACGTTGCACTTTTTATCCATAGCAGTCCACCAAACTGCTGAGGCGTAAGTAAGTATTGGTTTAATCACGCTCCTGTAGAGCCAGTGGACTATCCTCGGGTATTCAGGCCCCATTTCGAGCCACATTGTGCCCAACATCTGTGAGTATGCTCAGTACGCTCCTGAATGTAGCACTTCCGATTCAGTTTCCTGTCCAAGATCACACCAAAGTATTTGACCTTGGCAGATATCGAAATCGTCTTATTGAGGAAACGTCGTCTTCCTCGTGAACAGGCATATTTCAGTCTTCTCTGGGTTAACATTGAGACCTCTGGGTCTAGCCCAGTCGTATGCCATATGCAAGACCCTTTCGGCCCTTCTGCATAGTTCGTTAGATCCTTACCAGTAAGAACTATTATAACATCGTCTGTGTAGCAGACGAGTTCAAATCCCTCCTCAGTCATCATCCGTAATAGGCTGTTTATGGTGGTAACCCATAGCAGTGGCGATAAATGCCCCTGTGGCGTGCATGTACCACTTTCTCCCTCATATTTATGCCCTGAGACACACAATTTATCCACCTGTTTCTTTATGCAGTCTCTATGGACCGGGTCCACCAGGTACTGGTCTAAGGATTGGACCGACCTTTCGTTGACATGGTCATGCTACAATATTTATATTTGATAAGTTCACTGAATGCCCTACTCTAAATCATGGTTGTTGTTGTAGCTACATTTTCATGTGGAGTTGGCAATCCTCATCAAGCTCCTGTATGTGAGCAAGCTTGTTCCGGTCCAAAGGACCGATCGCCACAGGAACAAGGTGGCCGTTGGTTATTTAAAGGAGCCAATAACACCCTAGCCATATCGAGCATCATAGGCACTCAGTATATGTGCAAGAGCCGTTGCCGCCCAGCCTCTCACTGAGACTTTCCGCTTGATACCACACATCATTGCAATACTCTGTATGGAGCTTTCCCCTATCCGCAACCTATGGATCCCGTGCGGGGTTTCCACATTATGTTCCATGATTTTGAGTAGAAAGAACTAAAGGCTTATAGGTCTGTAGGCCTTTGGTGTCGCATAAGTTGCCTCTTCGGGCTTGGGTATAAAACCACCCTTGCCTACTGCCGGGCTTTCGGAGTATATGCAAGTCCTAGGCAAACTGTGAAGTTATTGGCCGGATGAGGTGCCAGATAATCTGCCTCTTTTTGTAGTAACACCGGAAATATTCCATCAGGTCCGGGTGACTTAAATGGTTTGAAGCTCCTCAAGGATTCCTTTACCATAAAATCCGTTATTATAAACCTTCGATCAACGTCATTATTCCAAGATTCCGGTGTCTTTATGAGTCCCGTCGTGTCTATCCTGTGGAATTTGCGTTTTCATCAACATGACCTTTTAACATGTCCTCCGTTGTCTCTGCTCTCACTCCCATGTCGTCAACTAAAGTTTCAGTTTGGACATGAAATTTTGGGAGAAATTTTTATACCCACCACCGGAGGATGGGGGTATATTCATTTTGTCATTCCGTTTGCAACAAATCGAAATATCCATTTCCGACCCTATAAAGTATATGTATTCTTGATCAGCGTAAAAATCTAAGACGATCTAGAGATGTCCGTCCATCTGTCTGTTGAAATCACACTACAGCCTTTAAAAATTGAGATATTGAGCTGAAACTTTGCACAGATTCTTTTTTTGTCCATAAGCAGGTTAAGTTCGAAGATGGGCTATATCGGACTATATCTTGATATAGCTCCCATATAGACCGATCAGCCGATTTAGGGTCTTAGGCCCATAAAAGCCACATTTATTATCCGATTTTGCTGAAATTTGGGACAGTGAGTTGTGTTAGGCCCTTCGTTATCCTCCTTCAATTTGGCTCAGATCGGTCTAGATTTGGATATAGCTGCCATATAGACCGATCCTCCGATTTGGGGTCTTATGCCCATAAAAGCCACATTTATTATCCGATTTTGCTGAAATTTGGGACAGTGAGTTGTGTTAGGCCCTCCGACGTCCTATGTGAATTTGGCTCAGATCAGTCCAGATTCAGATATAGCTGCCATATAGACCGATCCTCCGATTTGGGGTCTTAGGCCCATAAAACACGCATTTATTGTCCGATGTCGACGAAATTTGGCCCCTTGACATACTTCTTGCATTATCGCACTGATCGGTCCAGATTTGGATATAGCTGCCATATAGACCGATCTCTCGGTTTTAGGTTTTGGGGCCATAAAAAGCGCATTTATTGTCCGATGTTGCCGAAATTTGGGACAAAGAGTTAAGTTAAGCCCCTCCACATATTTCAGCTATGGGACATAAGTTATGAGTTTTGCACCGGATTTTGACGAAAGGTGGTTTACATATATAGCCGAGGTGGTTGGTATCCAAAGTTCGGCCCGGCCGAACTTAACGCCTGTTTACTTGTTTATCTTGGCGGTGTCATTTACGCCGCCTTTTCGCAGAAAAGCTTCCCAAGGCTCGTTTTGCCGCTCTAGTTATCTTATTGTATTCCTTGAGCCGTGTGTTAAAAACATATCTATAAACTTCCGCTTTTTTACGACGTGCTCTATTAAAAAGTCTGCCGACCTCTTTCCCAATATTGTGAATCTCCCCGGTCATCCAGGGTTTTTCTTGGGCTGATTTCCTTTCCCGAAGAGGACAACTATCATTGAAGGGCCCCACCAGTGCAGTCGTAGTCCTGTTGACATTTTCGTCAATGTCTTCTATGCTTGGACAATTTTAGTTATCTTCCCCAAGTCTTCTTCTGAGTAGTCTTCGAATTTTGTCCAGTTGGTTTTCAATTTATTCCGGAAGCTTAAAGGATTTGACGCTGGCCGTGCTATTCTAAACTTAATGTAGCGATGGTCCAATTCAATCCAATCCTAAACCTCATCGATTAGATTTTCGGAACATATTGTCACATCTAAAACCTCCTGCCTAATCCTATTAAAAAAGGTAGCCGTGTTACCAATATTAGGTCGTTAGTATTCAAGAACTCTGCGAGGACTTGGCCCCGCTTATTAGTGTTGGTACTACCCCGCGAAATGTGGTGAGTGTTCGCATCACACCCTATTAGTACCTCGTTTCCTATCTGTTTTACCAATATGCGCAGAAAAATTAAGTTTGCAGAATGAGCTGTTGCATAACCCGGACTGGCACCCAGAAAACTTTATCACTAACTGAAATGTTTAGGCGGTTCAATAAAATATCAAAAAACGATAAAATCTTTGAACTATAATTTTAGTATTAAGTCTTTTCAGTTATTGTTGTAAATTTAGGAATTTTTTAAAATATTTTTAATTTTTTTTTATAAGATATATTTTTTTGTTATAAGTTCTTTCCTTATTACATTTTTTTAAATATTTTTCAACATTTCTATCAATCTAAAAAACATTACTCACTAACCATATATCCCTCTTTATTTCTCTTCTCTTTTCAGTCCAAAGCCCCACTTAATGGCCAAGGCACTGAGTGTGTTTAACATGAGCGCCATAGTTTTGCATGCCAAATAGCAGAAAAAGAAAGCAAAGACAAAAGAAATCATGAAAAATTCACAAACTAAAAAAAAAAAATTCAAGCAATTGATTTCAAGAAATTTAGACAAAAGACTTAATAGAACATACCGTAAAAAGACAAAACTATACGACAACAAAATACCACAAAATGAAGAAAAAAAAAACAACAACAAAGGAAATTGGAAAACTAGTATCCAATAATTTTGATTTAACTTTGTTTTTAAGGCTTAAACTAAAATAGTCAAAAACAATATCCTCTTAGCAGCAATTTTACCAAAACCTCCCAACCCTTTAACTCAATCCCCTCAAAAGTGAAAAAAAACAAACAAAACTATCATCATTGATAGAGAGAACATATATTTTTATTTTAGGAAATTAATTGAAAACTATAAAAAGCCATAAACGAGATAATAGAAACAAGAAATAGGAGCCAAACAACAGCAAAATTTCCCTAACAGACACATAAACACCCACACACCAGGCCTTTTTGAAAAAGGAGGGGGTGTATAGAAGATATTTTGCCACAGTTTCTCCAAATACACATCCACACACACACACGCACAGACAGACAGAGACACACATACACTGAGCCAAATTGGAAATCAAGAAACTATTTTCACTTTCTTGCATACACGCACACACACACACATCCGGGCACAGCGTTCATTTGTGGCTTAAAATCTCCATAGCAATGAGATGTTATATAACAACAACAACAATACATCTAACACACAACACGACATTCTCGCCTACAACAATCAACTCAACTCAACTCAACTGTTTAAAGGAGAGGAATAAAACCTCAAAAAAAACAACAAAAATAAAAACAACAACTACTGCGAGAGTGGTTACTCTGCTAGTGTGGTTGATTTCTCAAATCAAATTGCCAACCGAAATCGACCACAAACAACAACAACAAGAAAACACGCACAACAACACCAAAACCCCATACATTAACACACCCACACTATTTTTAAAATGAAATTTTACCCATAAACAATGGATGCCAATTTTTTCTTAAAGAAATTACAAAACATTGCAGCAATTCAATTTCAATTTTTTTAAATTACATCGGCGATTTGTTTTCTTTTTTTTTACAATCAAACCAGAACAAATTTGTTTAGAAGTTATGGGTTAAAAAATAAAAAATAAAATTTCTTATTAAAAAATATTTAAAGAGAAATTGTATGTAAATATTAAAATAGATTAACAAAAAACTAAATTTTTAAAAATAGAAAACAAAATTCTTGGATTGAAAAAAAAACAAAGTTGTGTTTTTATAATAAATTAAAATTTGTTTTTGATTTTTTTGTTTCTAATTTGAAAATAAAAGTAATTGTAATTGTTGTTTTAAAAAACATTATAAGTTTTTAAAAATCCATTACATAATTTTCATGCTTAAAAAATTTATTTAGTTTAATATTTTTTTTTAATTTGTTAATTATATGTTTAATTATATGTTTTTTCTCAATAATCGCAAGCTAATATTTTATTATAACAAAATATATTTTTAATTTAGTTTAAAAATAATGAAAATCATTTTTTAAATTTTAAATTTTTTTAAAAATTTAAAATTTTTTAAAATTTTTTTTTAACTTTTTTTTAAAATTTTTTTTTAACTTTTTTTTTAAATTTTAATTTTTTTAATTTTTTTAGTATTTTTAACTTTTTAAAAAATTTTAAATTTTAATTTTTAACTTTTTTTAAAAATTTTAATTTTTTTAAACTTTTTTTAAAATTTTCAATTTTTTTAACTACAAAAATAAATTTTTTTATAAAACTATTACCTTGCCATTATTAAAAAAAACATATATACATATTTTTGTCAAGTAAAAAAAACTTTAAAAATTATTTTTTAAAAATATTTAAAAATTATTTTAAAATTATTTTAAAAAATTTGAAAATTATTTTAAAAAATTTAAATTTTTTTTTTAAATTTCAAAATTATTAAATTTTTTTTTATTTTGTGACCTTTAAAAATATTTACAAATATTTTAAAAAACCTTACATTTTTATTTTAAATTTAAAACTATTTTAAAAATTTTAAAGTTATTTTAAAAAATTTTAAAATTATTTTAAAAAATTTGAAATTTAATTTAAAAATTTTGAAAATTATTTTAAAAAATTTGAAAATTATTAAAAATTTTTATAATTTTTGACCTTCAAAAATATTTACAAATATTTTAAAAAACTTTAAATTTTTTTTATCTTAAAAATATTTTAAAAAATTTTAAATTATTTTAAAAAATTTTAAATTATTTTAAAAAATTTTAAAATTATTTTAAAAAATTTGAAATTTACTTTAAAAAATTTGAAAATTATTTAAAAAAATTTAAAATTATTTTAAAAAATTTAAAATTTTTTTAAAAAAATTTGAAATTTGCTTTAAAAAATTTTAAAATTATTAAAAATTCTTATAATTTCTGACAATATTTTAAAGTTTTTGAAAAGAAGTTAATTTTTTTTAAATACCTTTAAAATAATTACAAATATTTTAAAAACCCTTAAATTGTTTTTTTAAATTTTTAAAAATATGAAATTATTTAATTATTATTTTTTAAAATTATTTTAAAAAATTTTAAAATTATTTTTATTTTTTAAAATAATTTTAAAAATATTTTAAAAAATTTGAAAATTATTTTAAAAAATTCTAAAAAACCAATTTAAATATATTAGAAAGAGTCTTTTAAAAAGTTAAAAATATTTAAATATTTTAAAAAATTCAAAATTTTTTTTCTATTTTCAAAAAATTTCACATTTTTTAATGAAAATTTATTATATCTTAAATTCATTTCAAGACTTCTATTTTAATCTGCTTTAGGAAATTTTAAAATTTGAAAAAATATTATACATAATTTTTTTAACCCTTTAAAATTTTGAAATTTATAAAAAAAACCCTAAAAAAAATTTAAAATTTTAACCTTTTATAATTTTCCATTTTTCAAGTTTTTTAACCTTTTATAATTTCCATTTTTCAAGTTTTTGGCCTGCTTTACAAGTTTTTGGACTGCATTTTTATTTATTTAAAACGTTTTTTTACATTTTTTAGCACAATTTTCAAAAATTTTAAATATTTTTAAAAGTTGTGAACATTTTTGAAAATATTGTTTAAAATTTTTAAAAAATTTTAAAAGTTTGTTTCTCTTTCGAGGCGAGCTCAATGATCGGAGATGCAAATGGAAAAGGAAAGCCAAAGATAGCAACACACACCAACCACTATGGGACGCGTTTTGTCTTTGGTTAGAAGACTCTTCAACCATATTAGGTGTGAAGGCTTCAAGCGTCGTGCGTTAGTATATTGTATTTTAGTCATACATACCAACGCACGAACCTTGAAGCCATCACACCTAATATGGTTGAAAAGTCTTCCAAAAATATTCTAAAATTTTTTAAAATTTTAAAATTTTGACTTCAATTAACTTTTTTTTTGTATAATTTATTTAATTTGAAACGGATTTTTAAAAATTGTAATGTTTTTTAAAACAATCAATTATTTTCAATATAACTTTTATTTTTTAATAACATAATAGTATTTTTTTCAAAATTGTTATTCCCTGTGTTAAACACAAATTGTATTTTCTCGCTTAATTAAAAACAAAAACAAAAAACCTAAAAACTGTCCCTCCATTTTAAGTTCAACTTTCCCTTTGTTTGGTTGCAAAATAAAATAAAAACACAAATACACATACAAACATAGTTCCATTTGTAAACAAATGCACACACAAACATATATTTTATAGAGTATATATAAAATAACAAAAATTGTAATTTAAACACACAAACAAAGAAAAAGAGAAAACAAAACCAATTAATATAACTTAAAACTTAAAATTCGAGTATAATATTAAAGAAAAAAACAAAGTTTAAAAAAAATTGAAAATTTAAATATATTTATATAAAAAAAAACACAACAACATTGGAAATTGTATTAAATGTGAAATTGTAAAATTTTTAAATAAACAATGAAATAAAAGAAAACAGAAAAAACAGCAGAACTCTTAATTTTAATTTAAATCAAATTGTAAATTATAAATAAGTTTATGGTATAAATATATAAATAATTATATACATATACATACTTATAAATAATATCAACTAAAGATGAAGGTTAAAACAAAAAACTAAAATCGTAAAAAAAAAAATTGAATTAAATATAATTATGAGATAACGTAACGTAACGTAATAATTAAACGAGAGAATGCTCAGTAATATAAAGAAACAACAACTTTTTTGTGACATATAAATAATGAAAATAAAGTAATTGAGAAAAATTTAAAGTGTGTTTTTTTCCTAAGAATATGGAAATAATTTAAAGACAAGGTGGTGGTAAGAGGATAGTTTTCATTTTCTATGCCAGTGCCCGCCCGGCCGGCGCGGGAAAACTATGAGCACTACACAGGCTGGAACTTTGAGCTCCGACTTGTGTGATGTCCATCGTTATCACGGGAAGCTTAGCTGAAAGATAACGGGCGCGTTCACAAGTTGTGGATAGTGAAAAGCTTTGTTTTCATGCGGAGTAGCTGCAAATGCGGCCACCGGCAGCCAGCGATTATCGAGAGGAGAGGCTCAGTGAGCAGTCAGGTGGCACTGGCTCTTAATTAAATACTGAGTGCAAGGTGATATTGGCGCCTTCAAATAACCAATGGCCAACATCAGCGTCTGTTCCCAGGTTAGGGGCGGCTGGAGGCGAGCGTCGGATCTTGGAGCAAGCGGCTCGCCACAACGATGGATACATATGCAATCCCACAAAATCCATGCGGTTGGGGCGCTGGGCCACTAATCCACCCTCGGAAAATAGTGAGAATGAGTATGAGAAACAATGGAATAGCAACAAGTAAAAAGGCATTAAGTTCGGCCGGGCCGAACTTTGGATACCCACCACCTCGGGAATATATGTAAATCCCATTTCGTCATAATCCGGTGAAAATTGGATAACTTAAACAACCAAATTCGACACGGACATTGAGTGGCCTAGTATATATATGTCACTATTCAATTTAGTAGAACAAAATATTGGTATTTTTGGCAGATATATCCAATTGTGAAACTATCTGAACCATATTAAAGTCGGATATCGTGAGGCTCAGAAAAACTCACTGTTTCAAATTTCAGTGAAATCGGGTAATAAATAATGCTTTTATGGGCTTCGGTCCCCTTATCGGCAG
Source organism: Stomoxys calcitrans (assembly GCF_963082655.1). NCBI lineage: Eukaryota > Metazoa > Arthropoda > Insecta > Diptera > Muscidae > Stomoxys > Stomoxys calcitrans. The sequence goes on from NC_081553.1 coordinate 188,264,274, forward strand.
ATCGGTTTATATGGCAGCTTAGATATAGCTATAGTCCGATCTGAACCATATTTAGGTCGGATGTCGGTCTTAACCTACTCACTGTTTAAAATTTCAGGGAAAATCTGGTAATAAATAATGCTGTTATGGGATTCGGTCCCCTTATCGGCAAATCGGTCTATATGACAGCTGTACCTAAATATGGTCCCATCTGTACCATATTTGGGTCAGATATTGGGAGGCTTAAAATTGCGCACTATTCCAAATTTCAGCGAAATCGGATAAAAAATAAAGCTTTTATGGCCTTCGATTTCAGCCAAATCGGGTAATAAATAAATCTTTCATGGGCTTCAGACCATTTATCGGGAGATCGGTCTATATGTCAGCTATATCTAAATATGGACAGATCTAATCCATATTTAGGTCAGATATCTGGAGGCTTAAAATAACACACAGTTGCAAATTTCAGGGTGTAACACTTGGCGGTGTAGAGCCTGGCTCCCTCTGGCCTCATATTTTACTCCCATAGAGGAGGATGCTACAGCATGTCTCCACTAACAGTCTGCGCCTGCTCGGGAGAGGCCCATCTATGTTTGCCCTTAGTCGGCTGAGTTGCGCCGTTATCCTCGCGGCCTTTTTTGTCGCATGCCAAATTTACTCTGCATAGGGCAGCTCTGTATCTAGTCGGATCCCTTGATACTATATGACCGATTTCTTGGTTTTCACCAGTATGTTGTCTATGTGCATATCCACCTGCCACTGGGATATTTTTTCTCGTTAGAAATAGCAACTCCGTTTTCTGCTTGGCAAGTTGCAAGACATGGGAATCGAGCCAGTCTATTTCGCTTTGCATCACCTGTCGTAGTTTGGATCCTTGCGCCGCTCCCGATGTGAGCACCCTGTCACGCATATAAGTTAGGTTAGGTTCAGTGGGTTGCCCACCAAAGGTGTGTGCATTCGGAGGCCAGTTTTGCCTATTGTGGTACCCTAGAAAGAAAGGGAAGAGAAAGAAGATGAATGACTTCGGACTAGAGGTTATACACGAATCAAGGAATACAGGAGGAATGAAGAACCCAAGCGGGGGGTGAAGAAACGCCCATCGCCAAGCAAGCATGGATGTATTTACGCCGGAGCTTATGGCACCCCCCGTCGGAACCATTCCTTCAACAAATCTTAGGAACCTATGAGAGGTATGTTCGTGGACGAGTGCGCCAGGAGTGGTTCGTCTTTACCGGTCGGTCGAGTCAAGCTAAAAAACACAGTAGAAAAGATTGCCAGGGCGGCGTCGTCTTCGGTGATCTGGGTGATCACAGAAGAATCGGCTCCTCAGAAAGGAGAACCTACATCCCTGCAGACCCGGACATGAACACAGCAAGTGCTCAGTAGTCTCTTCTTCATACTCAATGAGGCAACTCCTATAGAAATCATTGTGAGGTATTTTCATGCGCTCCGCCATGCGGCCTATGGCACAGTGTGGGGTTATGACGCCTGTCAAGGTACTCATCAACCTCTTATCGAACGCCAGCAACTTGCTTGTCCTCCTCCGGCCGATAACCGGCCATATCGCCTTTGCAGTCCGGCAACCATCCACCGAGTCCCACCTCGCCACCGACGTCGCCCTGGCCATCCCATCTACTGTGTTTAGTAGCACGACAAATGGAACTTAAGCAAAACCGATGACTGGTCCGCCCAGCGAAGACGAAACCCTCCAGTCGCATTCGTCCGCCTTCTCATTCCTTGGAATCCCCTTATGCCCAGGAACCCATGTCAGCGTCACATCTTGGGCCCGTAGACTATCCAGGCACTGCAAACAGTCTACCACGCATCTCGATCCCACCATCCTCGACCCGAAGGCCTTGACTGCAGCCATACTGTCCACATAAATTTTATGTTTCGACGGCTGTAAGTCCCTTACCTGAATTTATCTTGCGGCCACTGCAATGGCACAGTCCTCTGCCTAAAAGACCATAAACTCGTCCGGCAATCTCAGAGACATACTGTTATAGAGTGCATCAGAGTAGACCCCCAATCTAGTCCCTGACTCTATCTTGAAGCCATCTGCGTAGATCGAGGTCTTATTACAGCATTCGAGGTAATCCAGATCACGGATCTCTATCGTCGCCTTTGGTCTTAGGTCCCGCACGACTACAGCTTCCTTAAGGGTACCTCTAAAGGACTCGCAGAACACCTCCTTATTTCCATCTCTGCCCATTACGAGGAGAAACGCACCCGTTTTTGTTTTCTGAACGGAGCGGATGGCGACTTCGGCTTCCTCCGGCTTCGCACTTCGCCTGATGTCCCTAAGCACGTCTACATAACTGTGCCCTTCTTTCGGCTTTATTTTAACGGCCTGAGGTCGCTACCTAGGTTTCCGCGCTTTCCGAGCTCGCGGTTTTCGCCGCGGGGTACTCTTCGGTGTCATTGCCGGCCTTTTTCCGTCTCAACCTTTGTCGGTCTTTTTCTTTTAGCCGTCTCATTTCTACAGTTTTGTCCTTCTCCTTCTTGCCAGGGTTTTCATCAAAGTTACGAGGCACACAGCGTTCTCCAAGCTCTGCCAAGAGTTTAGCGGGATGGAGGTAGCCTTAAAGCCATTTCGTGAGGGAAATGGCTTTCAGTGGAATTCTGTTACTGTTATCAAAATCATATTCCAGTGTACGCGGGTCATGGCCTCCTTGACGGGGGCATCACTCCCCAGACTGCATCTATAGAGCACTCCTGTGGATGGATAATTAGGCAACTGGTGGAACCCATGGATCGCCATCTCGCCATCTAGCCATGTCCTTCCGTCTGTCCGTCCGTCCGTCTATCTGTCCGTCCGTCTGTCCGTCCTTCCGTCTGTCTGTCGAAAGCACGCTAACTTTCGAAGGAGTAAAGCTAGCCGGCTGAAATTTTGCGCAAATACTTCTTATTAGTGTAGGTCGTTTGGAATTATCAATGGGCGATATCGGTCCATGTTTTGATATAGCTGCCATATAAACCGATCTTGGGTCTTGACTTCTTGAGCCTCTAGAGGGCGCAATTCTTATCCGATTGGAATGAAATTTTGCACGACGTGTTTCGCTATGATTTTCAATAACTGTGCTAAATAAGGCTAAAATTGGTTCATAACCTGATATAGCTGCCATATAAACCGATCTTGGGTCTTGACTTCTTGAGCCTCTAGAGGGCGCAATTCTTATCCGATTGGAATGAAATTTTGCACGACGTGTTTTGTTATGATGTCCAACAACTGTGCCAAGTATGGTTCAAATCGGTTCATAACCTGATATAGCTGCCATATAAACCGATCTTGGGTCTTGACTTCTTGAGCCTCTAGAGGGAGTAATTCTTATTCAATTTGCCTGACCTTTTGTACGACGTGTTTTGTTATGATATCCAACAACTGTGCCAAATAAGGCTTAAATCGGTTCATAACCTGATATAGCTGCCATATAAACCGATCTTGGATCATGACTACTTGCGTCTCTAGAGGTGGCAATTATTATCCGATTTGCCTGAAATAGTGTACGACGGATCCTCTCATGACCATGAACATATGTGTTTATTATGGTCTTAATTCGTCTATAGCCTGATACAGTTCCCATATAAATCGATCTCTCTATTTTACTTCTTGAGCCCCCAAAGAGCGCTATTCTTATTCGAATTGGATGACATTTTAAACAGGTCGCCAACATATAATTTAATTGTGGTCCAAACCGGACCGGATATCTTGATATCGCCCTAATACCAGAGCAAATATTTTTTTTTACCCTTTTTTTGCCTAAGAAGAGATGCCGGGAAAAGAACTCGACAAATACGATCCATGGTGGAGGGTATATAAGATTCGGCCCGGCCGAACTTAGCACGCTTTTACTTGTTATAGTTACATTCGGCCAATTATTGTTCTCTCCTTTCGAATTAATTTTCACCCTTTGTTTTCTTAAAGTGCGACAAGAAAAGGGTGATTTTTTTGAGGTTAGGATTTTCATGCATTAGTATTTGACAGATCACGTGGGATTTCAGACATGGTGTCAAAGAGAAAGATGCTCAGTATGCTTTGACATTTCATCATGAATAGACTTACTAACGAGCAACGCTTGCAAATCACTGAATTTTATTACCAAAATCAGTGTTCGGTTCGAAATGTGTTCATTCACCGTAACGTTGCGTCCAACAGCATCTTTGAAAAAATACGGTCCAATGATTCCACCAGCGTACAAACCACACCAAACAGTGCATTTTTCGGGATGCATGGGCAGTTCTTGAACGGCTTCTGATTGCTCTTCACTCCAAATGCGGCAATTTTGCTTATTTACGTAGCCATTCAACCAGAAATGAGCCTCATCGCTGAACGGTAAATGAACACATTTCGAACCGAACACTGATTTTGGTAATAAAATTCAATGATTTGCAAGCGTTGCTCGTTAGTAAGTCTATTCATGATGAAATGTCAAAGCATACTGAGCATCTTTCTCTTTGACACCATGTCTGAAATCCCACGTGATCTGTCAAATACTAATGCATGAAAATCCTAACCTCAAAAAAATCACCCTTTAGTTTCTCGCTAAGATGCTGATTTTCTTCTTTAAATTCCCCATGAACATTCCATTAAGGAACAGGGGCAAACTTCTCACATATCGTTGGGTGTTGTCCGTTTCATGTTTAAGCTCACTGAGAAGGGGCCTCCATTTTATGTCCGAGTCCGAACGGAGTGCCGCAGTGCGACACCTCTTTATGGAGAAATTTTTACTATAAATAAAATATCTCACGCCCTGTTGTCTTTCCTCCAGTTGCTGTATCACAGCCATTGCTGTTTTTTCCCTTTTCATCACTCACCTTGCTTTTCCAATAAGTTGTCAATTAAATATGGAAAATCGATTAATTTCTCATACATCTCATTCGTATCCGTAGAAAAAAAAATGAATCTTATAAAAAAAAATCCTACATTAACCTTTCCAGTAACAAATATCCTCGACTATCATTAATCTATTGAAGGATATTGTCTTTTTGTACCAAAATCGTGAGTGTTCTGATGCGAGCTGCAGCACTTAGCAGACTACAGTTATTGAATGGTGAATGGCACCAGCATAACTAGTTATTTGACCTTTGGCACGTATCGCAAAGCAATTATTTTCATTGGTCCAATGAACATTAAGAGCATTAATTGAAGTAAAAGTAACACTATGCTACAAAGAAATTGGTATTTAAAAAAAAATAGTTTTAATAAAAGGCAAAATTTGGCCGGAAAGAATCTTGGAAACCCACCACCACCATGGATACTGCTAAAAATGTATACAAATAAGTTTAGTTGTCAACCAGCAAAAATTTAAGCTTCTAGGACACGAAAAAGGATGATTGAGAGACCGGTTTACATGGGAGCTACATCTGGTTTTGGACTGGTTTGGACCCTATTTCCCACAGTTGTTGGAAGTCGTAACAGAACACCACATGCAAAATTTCAGCCAAATCGCCCCAAAATGTCGGCTTGTAAGGACTCTGACAAGGTCAAATACTTAGGTGTTATCTTGGACAGGAAACGGAATTGGAAGTGTCACATTCAGGAGCGCACTGAGAAGGCTCACAGATGTTGGGCATTATGTAGACTGGCCGTTGGCTCGAAATGGGGCCTGAATCCTAGGATAGTCCACTGGCTCTACAGGAGCGTGATTAGACCAATACTTACTTTCGCCTCATTAGTTTGGTGGACTGCTATGTAGAAAAAGTGCAACATATGGACCATACAACAGGTTCAGAGAACATGTTGTCTTGGCATAGGCGGAGCGATGAGGACCACGCCCACTAGGGCTCTGGAGACTGTTCTAGATATCCGACCCATTGACATACAGATTAAGTGTGAGGCAGCCACTGCGGCTATGAGACTTTTGGCGATGGGAGAATGGACTGAGGATGAGAGCAACTCATATCATCGCGGTACAATCGCGGCGACGATAGAAAACCTGAAAGGAAGGGAAGAGGTTTCCAATCGGATACCTGAGATAAACCTTGAAGTCGATTGCGAGGCACTGCTGCCATCGGCACACTCTTGGATTGACGGAACCCTAGTAAAGGGTGATTTTTTTGAGGTTAGGATTTTCATGCATTAGTATTTGAGAGATCACGTGGGATTTCAGACATGGTGTCAAAGAGAAAGATGCTCAGTATGCTTTGACATTTCATCATGAATAGACTTACTAACGAGCAACGCTTGCAAATCATTGAATTTTATTACCAAAATCAGTGTTCGGTTCGAAATGTGTTCATTCACCGTAACGTTGCGTCCAACAGCATCTTTGAAAAAATACGGTCCAATGATTCCACCAGCGTACAAACCACACCAAACAGTGCATTTTTCGGGATGCATGGGCAGTTCTTGAACGGCTTCTGGTTGCTCTTCACTCCAAATGCGGCAATTTTGCTTATTTACGTAGCCATTCAACCAGAAATGAGCCTCATCGCTGAACAAAATTTGTCAAAATTTGAACACATTTCGAACCGAACACTGATTTTGGTAATAAAATTCAATGATTTGCAAGCGTTGCTCGTTAGTAAGTCTATTCATGATGAAATGTCAAAGCATACTGAGCATCTTTCTCTTTGACACCATGTCTGAAATCCCACGTGATCTGTCAAATACTAATGCATGAAAATCCTAACCTCAAAAAAATCACCCTTTATAACCATCTAGAAGATCATGTTACATGAATCAAAGCTAGAGGACAGTGTGGGCCTGGGAGAGAGAACCCAGAGACTGAGATCTGTTTTAGACTGCCTGACCATAATACAGTCCTATAGGCGGAGATGCGGGCGATCACGGAATGCGTGAAGTGGTATGGTGCTAATGCGAGGACGTCGATTGTGAACATCTTTGCCGACAGTAAAATTACCATAAGGGCAATAACAACCAGGACGGTAAGGTCACGAAAAGTCTTGGAGTATAAGAAGGAGATTAACGCCTTCTCTGAGGATGGCAAAATCCGCATGGTGTGGGTGCCGGGCCATAACGGAGTAAGGGGAACAGTCTTGCAGTGTAAGAAGGATATTAACGCCTTCTCTGAGGATGGCAAAATTCGCATGGTGTTGGTGCCGGGTCATAACTGAGTAAGGGGAAATGAAAGGGCAGACGATTTTGCGGTGAAGGCCAGAGGACTGCCGTCAATAAACTTGGTTAACCCGAAGGCTTTCGGGTCGACGTAGTCCGATTTAAGGGAGTGGGCGACGGATGCGCAACATTGTGGAACAGTGAAACGGTCGGTAGGACGACGAAAATCCTATGCGGGGATCCAGATCGTGAGAAGACGAGGCTATAACTGAAAGGAAGCAAGAAGGAGGTCAGTATAGCTATGGGTATCATAACGGGACACATACGACTGCAAGCTCACTTATATAAAATCGGTGCCGCAAGTGATAGCATGTATTGGGCATAAGGGAAAGATGATGAGACGTTGGAGCATTTCCATTAACATTGCCCAGCTTTCTCGTCTAACCGATACCGGTACTTAGGTGGAGACACAATAACAGACATGAACCAACTTAGGGGAGTGGTATTGACAACAATTAAGGATTTTGTAAGTTGCATGGAATTCCTAACTTAAAATTTACTTTTTAGAGGTTACTTTATAGTTTTTCTAGCGCACAAAAAGCCAATTACTGGCTTAGGTGTATGTCCATAGTGGCATGGGGCGGATTAATATCTGCACCCTCTTTTCAACCTAACCTAGGGACTCAGGAAGTCAAATCAGAAGATGGGCTTATATGGGAGCTATATCAGGTTATAGACCGATTTGGACGGTACTTGACACAGTTGTTGTAAGATATAACGAAACACTAACTGCATAATTGTAGCTAAATCGGACAAAAATTGCGGCTTCCAGGGGCTGTATAAATCAAATCGGGAGATCGGTTTTTATGGGAGCTATATCAGGTTATAGAACTTTTAAGACCCAACTTCGCACAGTTGTTGGAAATCATAACAGAACACTATCTGCAAAATTTTAGCCAAATCGGACAAAAATTGGGGCTTTCAGGGGCCCAAGAAATCAAATCGGGAGATCGGTTTATGTGGGAGCTATACCCAAATCTGAACCGTTATGATCCATTTGCAATCCCTAATGACCTACATCAATTGTAAGTTTCTGTGCAAAATTTTAAGCGGCTAGCTGTACGCGTTCGACTGCTATCATGATCTCGACAGACGGACGTACATGGGTAGATCGATGTCAAGATTTATTTATTACCCGATTTCGTTGAAATTTGAAACAGTGAGTTTTTCTGAGCCTCACGATATCCGACCTTAATATGGTTCTGATCTATTTATAATTGGATATATCTGCCCAAAACACCAATATTTTATTCTAAACAAGTAAAAGCGTGCTAAGTTCGGCCGGGCCGAATCTTATATACCCTCCACCATGGATCGCATATGTCGAGTTCTTTTCCCGGCATCTCGTCTTAGGCAAAAAAAGGATATAAGAAAAGATTTGCTCTGCTATTAGAGCGATATCAAGATATGGTCCGGTTTGGACCACAATTAAATTATATGTTGGAGACCTGTGTAAAATGTCAGCCAATTCGAATAAGAATTGCGCCCTTTGTGGGCTCAAGAAGTAAAATAGAGAGATCGATTTATATGGGAGCTATATCAGGCTATAAACCGATTCAGACCATAATAAACACGTATGTTAATGGTCATGAGAGAATCCGTCGTACAAAATTTCATTCCAATCGGATAATAATTGCGACCTCTAGAGGCTCAAGAAGTCAAGATCCCAGATCGGTTTATATGGCAGCTATATCAGGTTATGAACCGATTTGAACCATATTTGGCACAGTTGTTGGATATTATAACAAAATACTACGTGCCAAAATTCATTCAAATTGGATAAGAATTGCGCCCTCTAGAGGCTCAAGAAGTCAAGACCCAAGATCGGTTTATATGGCAGCTATATCAGGTTATGGACCGATTTGAACCATACTTATCACAGTTGTTGGATGTCATAACAAAACACGTCGTGCAAAATTTCATCCCAATCGGATAAGAATTGCGCACTCTAGAGGCTCAAGAAGTCAAGACCCAAGATCGGTTTATATGGCAGCTATATCAAAACATGGATCGATATGGCCCATTTTCAATACCAACCGACCTACACTAATAAGAAGTATTTGTGCAAAATTTCAAGCGTCTAGCTTTACTCCTTCGGAAGTTAGCGTGCTTTCGACAGACAGACGGACGGACGGACGGACGGATGGACGGACAGACGGACGGACATGGCTAGATCGACATAAAATTTCACGACGATCAAGAATATATATACTTTATGGGGTCTCAGACGAATATTTCGAGTAGTTACAAACAGAATGACGAAATTAGTATACCCCCCATCTTATGGTGGAGGGTATAAAAATTGAATAGCGACATATATATTGGGTTGCCCAAAAAGTAATTGCGGATTTTTTAAAAGAAAGCAAATGCATTTTTATTAAAACTTAGAATAAACTTTAATCACATATACTTTTTTACACTTTTTTTCTAAAGCAAGCTAAAATTAACAGCTGATAACTGACAGAAGAAAGAATGCAATTACAGAGTCACAAGCTGTGAAAAAATTTGTCAACGCCGACTATATGAAAAATCCGCAATTACTTTTTGGGCAACCCAATATTAGACCACTCAATGTCCGTGTCGAATTTGGGTGCTTAAGTTATCCAATTTTCACCGGATTGTGACAAAATAGGGTTTACATATATATCCAAGGTGATGGGTATCCAAAGTTGTGCCCAGCCGAACTTAATGCCTTTTTACTTGTTTTAGCTAAATCGGATAAGAATTGCGCCCTGTAGAGGATCAAGAAGTCAAGATTCAAGATCTGTTTATATGACAGCTATATCAGGCTATGAACCGATTTGAACCATACTTAACACAGTTGTTGGAAGTCATGACTAAACACGTCATGCTAAATTTTAGTCAAATCGGATAGAAAGTGCGCCCTCTAGTGGCTCAAGAAGTTATTATCCAAGATTGGTTTATATGGCAGCTATATCAAAACATGGACCGATATGGCCCATTTACAATCCCAACTGACCTACACTAGTAAGAATAATTTTTTCAAAATTTCAAGCGGCTAGCTTATCTCCTTCAAAAGTTAGCGTGCTTTCGACAGACAGACGGACGTACATGGGTAGATCGACTCAGAATGTCAAGACGATCCAGAATATATATACTTTATGGGATCGCAGATCAATATTTCGAGGTGTTACAAACGGAATGACTAGATCGTAGATCTGTCCGTCCGTGTGTCTGTCAGTTGTCATCACGCTACAGTCTTAACAAATTGAGATATTGAGTTAAAATTTTGCACAGACTCGTATTTCTTCTATACGCATGTAAAGTTCTGGAATGGACTAACCCGGACTATATTTGGGTATAGCTGCCATATAGGGCGATCTGATGATTTAGGGTCTAGAGCCTGTAAAATCCGCATTTTTTGTCCGATTTCGCTGAAATTTGAAACAGAAAGTTTTTCGAGATTCCCCAATATTTAAACCGAATATGGCTCATATCGGACCATATTTAAATATAGCTGCCATATAAACCGATATGCCGGTTTAGGGTTTTAAGCTCGTAACAGGCGCATTTGTTATCCGATGAATATTTCGAGGAGTCACAAACAGAATAATGAAATTAGTATACTCTCATCCTATGGTGGAGGGGATACAAACCCTGGATGACCGGGGAGATTCGCAACATTGGGAAAAACATCCGCAGACTTTTTAACAGAGCGCGTCGCAAAAAAGCAAAGTTTTTTGGGATAACATTACCGGAACAGCAAAACGTGTCTTCTGGAAGTTTTTCTGCGTTAATGACGCCGTCAAGATGAAAAAGTCTCTTTCAAAAACCCATGTCCAAACTGAAACTCCAGTAGACGACATGGGAGTGAGAGCAGAGACAATGGGGGACATGTTGAGGCTTTTAATGAAAACCCATTTTCCACAGGATACAACGGGACTCATGGAGACACCGGAATCTGGGAATAATGAGATCGATCGAAGGCTTACAGAATGTATGGTAAAGGAAGCCTTGAGGAGCTTCAAACAATTTAAGTCACCCTTACTGATGAAATATTCCCGCGTAACTACAGATAGAGGCTGCCTATCTGGCGATCCGGCTGGCCTGCATTTTCACAGCATGCCTAGAACTTGCAAATACTCCGAAAGCCTGGCAGGAGGCAAGAGTGGTATTTATACTCAAGCCCGGCAAGGCCACCGTAGCGCAGAGGTTAGCATGTCCGCCTATGGCGCTGAACGCCTGGGTTCGAATCCTGCCGAGACCATCATAAAATTTCATCATAAATTTTCAGCGGTGGTTTTCCCCTCCTAATGCTGGCAACATTTGTGAGGTACTATACCAAGTAAAACTTTTCTCCAAAGAGGTGTCGCACTGCGGCACGCCGTTCTGACTCGGCTATAAAAAGAAGGACCCTTATCATTGAGCTTAAATTTGAATCGGACTCATTGATATGAGAAAAGTTTGCCACTGTTCCTTAGTGGAATGTTCACGGGCAAAATTTGCATTTGCAACCTAACAACTCATTATAACTGATTTTCTATGCGCTCAAGTTGTTTGTGAAACCAACCTGCAGCCCAGTGTTAAGGATATGCCCTTTAATACCTTAAGTCCTTCAAGGTGACCAAAGGTAATTATTCACTTTAATGATACCATAAAAATCCAACAGATCTGAAATGACCATTTCAATCTCAGCCTTCATAAATTCTCCGAGTGAAGAGGGGACGCTCCTAGGAGCACAACCATGCAGCTGCATTAAAGCAAACCTGGAATATTTGCAAGGACAGCAGTGTGAGTTTCAGCATTACATGCCGAATGGTCAAGTGTGAGATGTAAAGTTGCGTGGTGAAAGGGTGGTGTGACTTAATCGTTCAATCGAAAATGTAAATGCTGGCAAAAGGGCCAGACATACTCTTATGAGAGTAATTGGCAAAGCAAACGAAGCGAAATTTATGGGTTTTTTTTTTATTAAAAAACCAATTACCAGGCGAAAAGAAGCAAAATCAGCATAAGCGAGAAATAAATATTTGCCAACTTGTAGGGAAATGAAATGACAAACTCAAGACCAAATTAAGTGGCTAGACCAATGAGCCTTGAGGAGAAATCGCTGTCTGCAATGAAATTCGATTAGAGCAGGCGACAAGCCCCCGCCCTCTTGCTCCCAATGAATGAGTGGGACAAAAAAACCCAAAAACAATTGCAGAGGCTACAACTTTAGCACTCACTTGGGGGAGTTTTGACTCTTCCTATTTCTTCTCTTTTTGATTATTTTTTGGAGAATGCTGGCACAGCAAATGATACCAATGGGAAATGTATTTTTTTTTTTTTTTGAAATTTCCTACAATATGAAATAAAAACAGCCAGTTGAACTTTAGCTGCTGCCTCAAGTTGGGATGTTGGTTGATAACAATTTCAACATAAATATGCCATTGTCATGCCTATTCAATCGTTTTAGTTGCCGTTGTCGCCGTCATTCTCTTTCAGCTGTCTCTCTTTAACCGAGTCATCAATAGCACAGACATTTAAACCAACATTGGCAATAACTTGGCTGTCAACCTCATCGCGCCCACCACTTCCGGCCATCCTTACCATAGGCAATTTAGAGATGACAGGGAAATTATTCTTGCTTTTGTTTTTGTCATCATAGTCATTCTCTCATTGCTGGCTTTCTTTCCTTTTTTTTTTGGTTAATGTCAGCGTTAAAATTCATTGATGTGTGACTATTTCACATGAAGGGAAATATATTGAGGCGTCAAAGGAGGACTCAGCGTATTTGCTGGAAAACAGCAAAGGACACATAGGACAGGTGATATGGCAATTAACATAGATACCTGATGGTAAGTGTTGTAAAGGTTAAAGGTTATATCCAAATGTCCACACATACATAAAGCTAAAGTCATGGATTTTTGGCATAAAGGTAAAAATGTCATTTGACATATCCAAGGTTCTCGGTCCCAAATTTCGGCGAAATCGGACAATAAATGCGTCTTTTATGGGTTCAAGACCTTAAATCGAGAGATCGGTCTATATGGCAGCTATTTCCGATCTGGGCTGAATTAAAGAAGCTCCACCACAACTCACTGTCCCAAATTTTGGCAAAATCGGGCAATAAATGCTCCTTTTATAGAGCCAAAACCTTAAATCGAGAGATCGGTCTATATGGCAGCTATATCCAAATCTAGACCGATCTGGGTCAAATTGAAAAATGGCGTCGAAGGGCCTAACACAACTCACTGTCTCAAATTTCAGCGAAATCGGCCAACATATCCGTATTTTATGAGACCAAGACCTTAAATCGAGAGATCGGTCTATATGACAACTATGTCCAAATCTAAACCGATCTGGGCCAAATTGAAGGATGATGTCGAAGGGCCTAACACAACTCACTGTCCCAAATTTTGGATAAATCGGTCAATAAATGTACCTTTTATGGGCTCGAGACCTTAAATGGATAGATCGGTCTATATGGCAGCTATATCCAAATCTGGACCGATTTGTTCCATATTGCAGAAAGACATCGAGGAACCTAACTTAGCTCACGGTCCCAAATTTCGTCGACATCGAACAATACATGCGCCTTTTATGGGCCCAAAACCTTAAATCGAGAGATCGGTCTATATGACAGATATATCGAAATCTGGACCGATCTGAGACAAATTGAAGAATGATGTCGAAGGGCCTAACACAACCCACTGTCCCAAATTTTGACTAAATCGGACAATTAATGCGCGTTTTATGGGACCAAAACCTAAAATCAAGAGATCGGTCTATATGGCTGCTATATCCAAATCTAGACCGATCTGGGCCAAATTGAAGAATGGTGTCGAAGGGCCTTACACAACTCACTGTCCCAAATTTTAGCTAAATCGGACAATAAATGCACCTTTTATGGGCTCAAGACCTTAAATCGAGAGATCGGTCTAAATGGCAGCTATATCCAAATCTGGCCCGATCTGGGCTAAATTCAAGAATAATGTCGAAAGCTCCAACACAACTCACTGTCCCAAATTTCGGCGAAATCGGACAATAAATGCACATCTTATGGGCTCAAGACCTTAAATCGAGAGATCGGTCTATATGGCAGCTATATCCAAATCTGAACCGATCCGAGCCAAATTGAAAAATGATGTCGATTGGCCTAACACAACTCACTGTCCTAAATTTTAGCAAAATCGGACATTAAATGCGTCTTTTATGGGGCCGAAACCTTAAATCGAGAGATCGGTCTATATGACAGATATACCCAAATCTGGACCGATCTGGGCGAAATTGAAGAAGGATGTCGGAGGGCCTAACACAACCCACTGTCTTAAATTTTGACTAAATCGGACAATTAATGCGCGTTTTATGGGCCCAAAACCTCAAATCGAGAGATTGGTCTATATGGCAGCTATATCCAAATCTAGACCGATCTGGGCCAAATTGAATAAGGATGTCGAAGGGCCTAACACAACTCACTGTCCCAAATTTTGGCTAAATCGGACAATAAATGCACCTTTAAGGGCTCAAGACCTAAAATAGAACTCTGGGAAAACCAAGCCAGCCATCCCGCAATGGAGACTCCAGACAGTGTCCTGCGGAGGTAGACAAAGTCGGAACAGCAACGAAGGAAGCGCGCACGGCCCCAGAGTCTTCATGGAGGACTGTTACTTTCAAAAGGTGGCCACAGCCATTACGGAAGGGGAAGATGGTCGCTGAGAATGGTAAAGAGCCGCCCGTTTTATGCCAGAGTGGCAAGGAAGTACAACAGAGATGAGCTGACTTCTGCAGTCATCAATTTCGGCAGTGCACCTGGTAGGATTCCACCGGATCATCGGTCCCAGAGGGAGAGGTATTAACGCTCCCTGGGAGGGCGCGAAGCTTGACATGGTGAGAAAAATGGACATCCCCCAGCTCACAAAGGCGACGGTCTTCATCAAGGGACGGGGTAGTAAATTTGCGACGGAACGCATGTTGGGACTCTTGGGCAAGCAAAATTAAGATTTGGTCGCAAAGAAGTGAGTGGTCTTCCACAGAGAGGAGAAGGAGGAAGGAACTCTCCTTGTGGTGGGTATTGATCAAGTCTCGGTGACGAGACTAAGACCTAAGACAAAAGGTGTGGCCCACTATGAAAAATAGGCAGAAATCCTCATATTGAGATATTAGGCCGTGCAGTGGCAGGTGACTCAATACCGCACAACTAACAGGGGGGCTGACGACGAGGCAATCACCGCCTCACTCAATATTGGAAAGACTAGGATAAGCAAAGATCCTAATACTAAAATATTAAGCAGTGCATTAGCGAGAGACCCAACACAGCAAAACAAACATGGACCCGATAACGGATCCGACTTCAATATTCGGAAGACTAGGATAGGTAAAGATCCTAATATTGAAACATTAGGCAGCGCAGCGACAGGGGTCTCAATGCAGCCTAACGAACAGGGAGCCGTCGATGCTACCATCACCTACTCCCAAGAAGCGCATTTACATAAGATTTGGAAGACTAAGATAGGCAAAGAACCTCGTATTGAAACATCAGGTAATGGAAACTCAATGCAGCCTAACGAACTGGGACCCGACGAAAGGACCATTAGCGGTTTTATAAAGATTCGGAAGACCAAGATAGGCAAAGAACCTAATACGATGTCGTTAGGAAGTACAGTGACAGGAAAGTCAATGCAGTCTAAAGAACAGGTACCAGACGATGAGACCATTACCTACTCCCAAGATGTCCATCTACTGGAGGACCAATAATTGAGGTTATCCAGATAAACCTCCACCGGAGCCAGACTGCTACACACGTTCTGATGGACATCAGATTAAGTGTGAGACAGCCACTTAAGGCGTTGGGGGATTGAATTAAGGATGGGAGCAGCTCATACCATCGTGGCATAATCGAGGCGAAGATAGGAAACCTGGAAAGAAGGGAAGAAGTTTCCGATCGGATACCTGAGATGAACCTTGAGGTTGAGTGCGACGATAGGAAACCTGGAAGGAAGGGAAGAGGTTTCCGATCGAATACCTGAAATGAACCTTGAGGTCGAGTGCGAGGCATTGCTGCCATCGGCACAGTCTTGGATTGACGGAACCTAGTATCGGAAGGCCGTGTTACACGGATGGATCAAAGCTAGACTACAGAGTGGGCCTGGGGTCTACATTGAGAACCCAGGGACTGAGATCTGTTTTAGATTGCCTGACCATAATACGACCCTGCAGGCGGAGTTCTGGGCGATCACGGAATGCGTGAGGTGGTGAGGTGCTAACGCGAGGACGTCGAGTGTAAACAACAACCAGGGCGGTAAGGTCACAAACAGTCTTGCAGTATAAAAGGAGATTAACGCCATCTCTGAGGATGGCAAAATCCGCATCGTTTGGGTGGCGGGCCGTGACGGAGTAAGGGGGAATGAATGGCAGACTATTTGGCGGTAAAGGCCACAGGACAGCCGTCAATTAACATGGATAACCCGAAGATTTCCAGGTCGAAGGGCTCAGTTCCATCAGTATTATCTTTATCACAATCTACCACACTACCGATACGTAGTCAGAATCGGCCTAACTACACTTTTAATAGAACCACGAATTACTACTAATTATTAAATTTCCCATGAACAATTCATTAAGGAACAGGGAATACTTCCCTCATATCAATGAATGCATTCCCATGTAAATTTAAGCTCAATGATAAAGGGTCTTCATTTTTATGCCGAGACTGAAGTTTAAACAAGGCAGGATACCTAACAAATGTTGCCAACAATAGTTGGGGACGAACCACGGCTGAAATTTTTCTTATGGTCACGCCGGGACAGGAACCCTGGCGTTCGGCGTCATAGGCGGACTGGCTAACCTCTGCGGCACGGTGGCCTCTGGGGTTCTTTTAAAAGAACCAGCAAACCATAATAGGATTCAGTGTCGAATTGAAGCAGAAGAGTCATCTTCTGGATAGTAACCGACATCTTTGAGCATTCACTCTTATTGTGGTACTTCTATCAAGTTTCGTATCTAAGCTCATTCACTGCCTTTTCTTTTCTATCTATTTGGGAGCGTTCTGTTAAGAAAATGTGTCTCCTCATAATGTCATATCTTTTTGTTCTTGGAAAACAAGCAGATCTTCATCCAAACAACTGTTTGCGTATACATTTTCCTTTTATAGACCTTGTAAGGTAGTGGGGATGACAACGCCCTATTTGATCGTGTTAGGTGCTTTTTAAATGAGCACATACACAAACCATCGAAAATTTCTTACATTGTTAGGTTTGGCAACACTCCTTAGTATATTGATCTTAGTAAAGACACAAACCTACGAAATCATATTTGGTTGCCAACACTAAAGCCAGATGTCGCTAATATAAAAAATGTTTCCTCTTTTGATTGCAGTGTTTGTGTAAGCTATAGTTGGAAAATAATGATTGCGCCAGCATGCACTAACTGAAGCAGGTACGCTGTTATGCTTTCGCGAATGCTCGGTAATATGAACTAATTAAAACCTAGCAGGTCACTTTTGCGAGACTGTCCGTATTTGCAAGTGGCATCACCTTTAAAAATAATCTTCTTATATATAAAAATGAATTTCATACTAAAAATTGGGTCGAAGTTACTGGGGAGCCGCCCTAATACCCAAAACCCCTTACAATGGGTTTATTGGACGATCATGACAATATGGAAATCAAATGAAAAGTATTTGGGAGTAAATTGCGGTAAAATACCATCCAAAATCAAAATCATCCGACGTTCAAAATCAGATCGAGGAATAAGGGGTCACCCCACCCCACAAAAACGCCTCAAATGGGCATATGATCCATCATGACTATATGGGACTCGGTTTGTTTGTTTGTTCCGTAGAATCAAAAACGGCTGAACCGATTTTCTTAAACTTTTCACAGATTGTGTAAGTTTGTCTGGAAGGAAACATAGGCTATATAATTTTTAGATATCGGAATGGGGGCGATCCCGCCCCCTTGCCCCAAAAACACCATCCAATATCAAAAGTGGACCGATAGGCACAAAATGGGTATCAAATGAAAGGTTTAAGAGACTAGAAAACAAATATGTATTAGAAATTAGGTCCAAGTACCCAGCGGGCAGCCCCAGCCCCAAAGCTCCTCTAAAAAGATATATTCAATATGGGTCTCAAATGGAAAGTAATCGACAGTAGATTATAAATATGGCAAACAAATTAGGTCCAAGTAATGGCAGGTCGCCCCACCCCCATATAGGCATATTAGCCCACCATGTCTGTATGGAACTCAAATGAAAGATATTTGGGAGTAGATTACGAATATGACATTAAAAATTGCTTTCAAGTCTAAGTGGCGCTTTTCCTTCCAAAAATAAGTCAAATAGGTTCATTCCGTTAAGGAACAGGATCAAACTTCTCACATATCAATGAGTGCAGTCCGATTCATGTTTAAGCTCAATGATAAGGACCTCCTTTTTATAGCCGAGTCCGAACGGCGTGCCGCAGAGCGACACCTCTTTGGAGAGAAGTTTTACATGGCATAGTACCTCAAAACACCCTCCAAACGGTTCATATTTACAGACCATGGCAATATGGGGCTCAAATTAAAGGGATTTGGAAGTGGAGTACGAATTTGATATCCATATTTCAATCGAAATCTCTGAGGTACCATCCCTCCCTTAAAAGCACTACTCATTACCCTAATTTTCAAAAACACCAGATCTCGTAGATTGGTATGCGATTCGCTCGAAACTTTTTTTTTACACTCTCACAGTCAAAACAAAACATTGTCGGGTCGGTTGCCTCGGAGGCCGTCTAAAACCCGCCAAATGTGTATATAGACCAATCTCGACAATAATGAGCTCAAACGAAAGGTGCTTGAGAGATGAAAAAGAATTTGATATCCCATTGAAGAGCCATGTGTTTGGGGAAGTGTCCCACCGAAAATACCTTTCTATTATATAAAAGCTGTTTGATGTGGAAATTGATTGATTTTGAGAAATTGATACTCAAACAGAACTTATTTACCGATCATGCCATTATGGGGTTCATATAAAATGTATTTCCGTTAAAACAGATAGAATAGAGATATTATTGTGTGTAAAGAGCAAATACCCACAACGTCGAAACGACCGCTAAGAGAAAAGGAAACATTGGAAGTCTTGACGGAGAGTGATGAAGATTTTTCCAACGATGATGATTGTGATTGGATAGCGGAGATTTCGGATTCAGACTCTGAGCCTGACAGGTCCTGTGAGAATCGATGACATGTTGTTTGAAGATGGTATCAACGCGGAAGAAGAAGCTGAAAAAGACGGTTTGACACCAGGCGTGGAAATGTTAAATAACGAAGTCAATTGAACTGAATTTTCATCATGTCAAAAAACCTTCATATTTACTGGAAAACCTGGTATCCAGCAAAATATTTTTTCAGACATTTCCTATTTGGAAACATATTTGTAGACGATGATATCATTGATTTAATTGTCAAAAAACCAACCAAATGCCGTAGAAAAAAGCAATGGGTACCAGCAGCAATCCTTGGAGCTAAAACGTTTCTGGGACTACTTTTATGGATGGTTTTAGTAGATTTAGGTCTTTTCACATTAATGGTAAAAAAATCACCTTTACCATTTCTGGAAAAACAATGTTCCGAAATCGTATTCAGTTGCTACTGAGTACTGATAATAGTAGCGTTATTATGATCGACTTGGAAAAATCCTACCATTGTTAGGTATGCTCTAGATGCGGTACCAAATAGTTTATGTACCAGGAGAAAATATCGTTATTGATAAAACACTGATTCCTTGGAGTAGCACACTTGTATTCCGATAATATATTCCCAATAAGGCTCATCTGTATGGAATAAAACTGGTTAAAATTTACTCTACTGAAGGATTTACCTGGATATTGAAAATATATTCCGGCAAATCAATTACTGGGGTAAGAGAAGTTGACGTAACAAAAAATGTTTATTAAGATTTAATTATTGAATTGAAAGGAGAATGTGGTACATTATATGCTGAAAACCTTTATACCAATTACGAGCTCGCTCAATGCTAAATAACAAAACCTACCTTGAAGCATTCTTCGCGCAAACAAGAAATATTTGCCAAAAGAAACGATTAACTCTGCGCTTAGGTTAGGTTGAAAAGAGGGTGCGCCCCATGGCACTATCGACATACACCTAAGACAGTAATCGACTTGTTGTGCGCTCTAAATACAAAAAAAAAAAATGTAACATGGAAAAATTACGTCTGAGTTAAGAGATCCGTGCTTCTTACAAAATCCTAAATTGCTTTCCATGCCGCTCTCCTAAGTTGGTTCATATCTAGTATAGTGTCCGCACCTAAGTGCCGGTATCTGTTAGACCCGAAAGCCCCGAAAGTATTCCAACATCTCATCATCTTCCCCATCATCATCTACAACTTGCCGTACCGATTTTACATAAGTGAGCTCATAGTCATACGTGCCTCGTCATGATACCAATAGCTATACTGACCTCCTTCTTACTTCCTTTTAGTAATAGCCACTCGTCTTCTCTCTATCTGGATCCCCATAGGATTTTCGTCGTCCTCCCGACCGTTTCGCTGTTCCACAGGGTTACATGCGCATTCGTCGCTTACGCCCTTAACTCGGACTGCGTCAACCCGAAACGCTACGGGTTAACCAAGTTTATTGACGGCAGTCCTTTGGCATTCACCGCCAAAGAGTCTGCGCTTTCATTCCTCCTTACTCCGTAATGGCCCGGCACCCAAACGATGCGGGTTTTGCCACCCTCCTTCTTACACAGCAAGACTGTTCGTGACCTTACCGTCCTGGTTGTTATTGCCCTTATGGCAATTTTACTGTCCGTAAAGATATTCACACTCGATTAGCACCACACCTCCTCACGAATTCCGTTATAGCCCGGATCTCCGCCTGCAGGACCGTATTATGGTTAAGCAGTCTATAACAGATTTCAGTCCATGGGTTCTCAATATAGACACCCAGGCCCACTCTGTCCTCTAGCTATGATCCATCCGTGTAACATGATCCTGCAGATGGCAATACTAGGGATCCGTCAATCCAAGGCTGTATCGCTGGCAGCAGTGCCTTGCACTCGACCTCAAGGTTCATCTCAGATATCCGATCGGAAACCTCTTCCCTTCCTTCGATGTTTTCTATAGTCTCCTCGATTATACCGCGATGGTATAAGCTGCTCCCATCCTCAATCCATTATCCCACTCTTCGCTTAAAAAACGTGCATTGATGGCCCAAGAAGACGAAAACGGAATAGTAGTACTAAAATGGAAGGATAAGCGAGATATGAGAATGCTTTCAACTAGTGATGATATCCGATTCAAATTAAGATGTTCCAAAATCGTAAGCTATCATTGTATATAACAAAGAAAAACTAGTATAAATTTATCGGACCAAATGGTTTCGAATGGTAGCACCCTACGCAAAGGTTTGAAGTGGTATAGGAAATTGGCAATTATAACTTGGCCTGTCAATATTAAACATGTTTATTGTTTATAACGAAGGTACAAAGAAAAACATTGACGTATGCAAATTCCGTCAACGTGTAGCTAATGACCTTTCGGATCTAACATCTTCGCAATCAATTAACCCCGGCAAACACATAACTAAAAGGATGGATACTAACATTGAAGAAATTCGACGTTTTTGTGTAACGCAACTGCAAAAAAAACGGCTGCACCAGAAAACAGCAAGGAATCACATCAAAAAACCAGTACTTATTGTCCAAATATTCAGTAAATGAACTTTTATTTAAAAATCGCAACAAATTTTACTCAAGGCCAAAAGAGAATGAGAATGAGAATGCGTTGAGTTTTGTTTTTGAGCGTTGCGTTGAATAATGCAACTCTGCAAACAAATCCCATAAAAGCCACACGGAAAAGTTTAAGAATTTTCAACTTTGACGAGCGAAATCGAACGTCAGTTTTGTGTTGCCATACGTGAAGTAGTGTTTTAAAGCGTCAAAGTTCAACATTGTTTTACTTTTGAGCGGGGTTTTGATGAATTTGTTTACAGAGTTGCATTTTCCTACACGACACTCAAAAACAAAGCACGACGCACTCATTCTGTTTTGGACTTCAGTGTCTTGTGTTAATGGAATGTTCATGGGCGAATCTGCATTACCCATATGAGCAATAAAATGTGAAGTCTACTTGGGTTTTAACATTCAATATAACGCTAGTTGAAAGTCGGCTAGGATGTAAAGACAATTTTAAGTTTAAATTCAAATACAAAAAAGGGGAAAACTAAACGGGATGGTGAAAATTAAATCGCGTGGTCCATCCGTGTAGCATGAAATTCCAGATGACAATACCAGAGTTCCGTGAATCCAAGAACGCGTTGAGGAGCGTCTCGCAAATCTGCAAACAAATGTTATGAATTCAACTCGCAAAAGTTAAACAATTTTCAAATGTGACGACAAAAATACTACTTACGTGAGCCACTACAAAATGACGCTCGCTTTCAAGTGTCAAAGTGGATTTTTTTACTTTTTCGCGTTGCTTTTCTGGGATTTATTTGCAGAGTTACATTTTTGCAACGCGATGTTCAAAAATAAAGGCCAAAAGGGAATGAGCACAGTGAGCTTTGTTTTCGACCGTCGCGTTGTAAAAATTCAACTCTACATACAAATTCCACAAAAGTAACCCGGAAAAGTTAAAAACTTTTAAACTTTGACGCTTGATAGCGAGCGTCATTCTGTATTGCCCCATGTGAAGTAGTGTCTTTGGTCGTCAAAGTTCAATTTTTTCGAGTCGCTTTTTTAACCATTTTGTTTTAGGCCTTTATTTCTGGAAGCCGCAATTTTTGTCCGATTTAGCTGAAATTTTGCATGTTGTGTTCTGTTGTGACTTCCAGCCACAGTGCCAAGTACAGTCGGAATAGGTCTATAACCTGATATAGCTTCACATATAAACCGATCTCCTGATTTGGCTGAAATTTTGCACGTGATGTTCTGTTATGACTTACAACAACTGTGCCGAGTACGGTCCGAATCGTTCAATAACCTGATATAAGCCAATATAAACCAATCTTCCGATTTGACTTCCTAAGTCCTTACAAGCCGCAATTTTTCTCCGATTTTTTTGCATGCAGTGTTCTGTTTCGACGTCCAACAACTGTGCCAAATATCGGTATTTAACCTGATATAGCTCGATCATCCTTGACAGAAGTTTGGTATGTAGAATAAAATTATGCCCTCCAACTAAATTTATTTTGTATACACCATTCTTAGCAGAATCGAACTTAGCACTTTTTTTATATTGAGTAACAGATGATAATATAAAATGAGAAACAGAGTACCAGCCCTATAGAGAACACACCAACAAGTTGACTTTTATATAAGAAGAAGAAGATGGAGGTATATAAGAAAATGGTGGATTGGATAAATAAAAACTGATTTCACCATCGCCATGCCTGCCATCTAACGACGACTCTTAACTACGTTTTGGGTTGCTGTCTGTAATCAGTTGTGATCTTAGTGGTCACCATGTACTTTCATGATTTTCAGTTTTTGCAATCGATTTATATCGAAACCGATAAATTAAATGGTGTTTGTCTTCAATAAGCAAAAATATTGAAATAAAGGTTCACATTGGTACATATAGTACGTGTTGCCAGTCAAGTTTTAAAAGCCTATACAATAGAGTCGACATTACACGATTAACACCTCAATTCCCTTGCCCGGTTTTGATGAAAATTCATATATTCATTATTTAGAGCATTTATATTGACGTAGTAGTGTGTATACCCAACACCATAGGATAGGTGGTATATTCATTTAGTCATTTCGGTTGCAATATATCGAAATATCAATTTCCGACCCTACAAAGTATATATATTTTTCTGATCGTCGTAAAAATCTAAGACGATCTTGCCATGTCCGTCCGTCTGTCTGTTGAAATCACGCTACAGTCTTTAACAATAGAGATATTGAGCTGAAACTTTGCACAGATCCTTTTTGTATCCATAAGCGGGTTAATTTCGAAGATGGGCTATATCGGACTATATCTTGATATAACCCCCATATAGGCCGATCCGCCGATTTAGGGTCTTAGGCCACATTAATTATCCAATTTTGCTGAAATTTGGAACAGTGAGTTGTGTTAGGCCAGTCCACATTCTTTTTCAATTTGGCCTAGATCGGTTCAGATTTGTATATAGCTGTCATGTAGACCGATCTCTCGATTTAAGGTCTTGGGCCCGTAAAAGGCACATTTATTGTCGGATTTTGCCAAAATTTGGAAAAGTGAGTTATGTTAGGACACTTGACATCTAAATGCAATATGAGACAGATCGGTCCAGATTTGGATTAAGCAGCCATATAGACCGATCCGCCGATTTAGGGTCTTAGGCCCATAAAAGCCACATTTATTACCCGATTTTGCTTAAATTAAGGACAGTGAGTTGTGTTAGACGCTTCGACAGCTCTTTTCAATTTGACTTAGATCGGTCCAGATTTGGATATAGCTGCCATATAGACCGATCTCTCGTTTTAAAGTCTAGGGCCCATAAAAGGCGCATTTATAATCCGAAATCATTGTAATTTGATACAGTAACTTATGTTAGGCTTTTCGACATCCGTGTCGTAAATGGTTCAGATCGGTCGTTGTTTGGATAAAGCTACCAAAAAGACCAATATTTTGTTCTACAAAATTGATTAATGACTTGACGCTAGCTTACGAAGGAGTAAAGCTAGGCGCTTGAAATTTTGCACAAATATTTCTTATTAGTGTAGGTCGGTTGGGACTGTAAATGGGCCAAATCGATCCATGTTTTGACGTAGTTGCCATATAAACCGAACTTGGGTCTTGACTTCTTCACCCAATAGAGGGCACAATTCTTATCCGATTTGGCTGAAATTTGCCACGTTGTGTTTTGTTATCATTTCCAATAACTGTGCTAAGTATGTTTCAAATCGGTTCATAACCTGATATAGCTGCGATATAAACTGATCTTGGATCTTGACTTCTTGAGCCACTAGAGGGCGCAATTTTTATCCGATGTGGCTGAAATTTGGCATGAAGTATTTTTTTATGACTTCCAACAATTGCGATAAATATGGATTAATTCGGTACATAACCTGATGTAGCTGCCATATAAACCGATGTTGGATCTTGATTTCTAAAGCCTCTAGAGGGCGCAATTCTAATCCGATTTTACTGAAATTTTGTACAACGGCTTCTCCCATGGAGCGTATATAAGATTCGGCCTGGCCGAACTTAGCACGCTCTTACTTGTTTAGTTTGATTTTTTTATACCCTACACCACCACTGTGGTACAGGGTATTATAGATTTGTGCATTTGTTTGCAACGCTACGAAGGAGAAGAGCTAGACCCATTGATATTAATCGACTCAGAATCACTTTCTGATTCGATTTAGCCATGTCCGTCTGTGAGTCCATATATTCTTGTAATAAAAGTGCAGATCGTATTTGTTGTCCAATCATCACGAAATTTTACACATATCACTTTTTTGACAAAAGGACGAACGCTATTGATTTTGATAAAAATCGGTTCAGATTTAGATATAGCTCCCATATATATGAATCGCCCGATTTGCACTTAAATGGCCGTAATAGCTAAATGTTTTAACCGATCTGCACAAAATTTGGCATGGATTGTTTTGTTACTAATTTTAATATATTTGCAAATTTTCATCAAAATCGGTTCAGATTTAGATATAGTTCCCATATATAGGGTTGTCCAAAAAGTAATTGCATATTTTTAAAAGAAAGTAAATGCATTTTTAATAACACTTAGAATGAACTTTAATCAAATATACTTTTTTTACACTTTTTTTCTAAAGCAAGCTAAAAGTAAGAGCTGATAACTGACAGAAGAAAGAATGCAATTACAGAGTCACAAGCTGTGAAAAAATTTGTCAACGCCGACTATATGAAAAATCCGCAAATACTTTTTGGGCAACCCAATATATGTATCGCCTCAAGTCTTAGCCGACTGCGAACGACGTTCCGCAGTGCGACACATCTTTGAGGAAAAGTTTCTACATGTCATAATACCTCACAATTACCGTAGTCAGGCATTGAGTGTCATAGACAGCCATAGGCTAAACTCTGCGCAACGGTGGCCTCCACAAAATTTGTCGATTTATCTCAATGAAAATCAAATTTTCAACAAATCTTATTGAATTTTGAAAATTTTTAAACTTTATTTAAAGTTTAATACAATTTTGTCTGAAAATCAAATTTTCATGTTTCTTGCGCGTACTTGATTTGCATAAATCTATACTTTCCCCATTACACTTATAAATGTTCAGACACAGTTATTTACACTCTTTTCACTTTATTTTACTGGCCATTTGAAAATGTTAATTGCCATTTGTGCTGCAGTTAAAATTTATTATTTATGCCCATTTATTATTGACTTCTTTGACGGTTGTGTGCTTTCAAGTGTTATGTTTATGTTTGAATCTGAAAAGTACTTAGATAAAAAGCAAAACAATACAAATAAAAATAATAATAAAAAACTTTGCCCATTAAAAATTCCACTAAGGAACATATCAATGAGTGCAGTCAGATTCAGCATTAGGAGGGGAAAACCATTGCTGAAAATGTTTGCTGATGATCTCGCCAGGATTCGAACCCAGGCGTTCAGCGTTATAGGCGAACATGCTAACCTCTGCGCTACGGTGGCTTCCAAAAAAATACAACCTTTAAGATTGAAAGAGAAACTTTGATATTTTAATCTTGTGGCCATAGGAAATCATTGCCTTTAGATATACTTTCATGTCACCTAAAAATGTAAGTTAGCTCCAAATGTATTTTAGCTAATCAATACGACTAAATGCGCTTATTCTGTTACTCACGCACATCGATGTTCTGATGCTTTCGAATGTTCAATGTTGAGTTCCTTGTTGCCTAGTTTATTTGTCACTTATGCCATTGTCTGTATCCCCATGATGTTCGAATCCCGGTGCCCATTTGATGGCCATTTGAAATTCTCATTGCTTATAATTAGGGATGCCAAAATAATAATTTCAGAGGTAGTGGGCATACCCAATACCTCTGATATATGCATATTAACTACACTTTTTCAAAATCCGGTGATAAATGCACCATTTATAAACCCATAGCAAATATTTCGAAATAACGTTCAATCCGGACCAAACTCGTCGCGGAAGTCGAGGGCTTCAATACAATTTAATGTTTAAGATTGTATAACGGGAAATCATTCTATATGGCAATTATATCCAAGTATAGTGCGATCTGTGGCATTACCATATAGCGGAAGGTTTTGTAGGGATCTGTTGGTTAGGTTAGGTCGATGGTCGCACATGACTAGCAATCCTGATTACTATACGCTTCACTCGGAGACCTTAGGTCCATTGTTTTCCCCCCTAGAAGATGGTAGAAGAGAACAAGTAAAAGCATGCTAAGCTTGGCCGGGCAGAATCTTATATACCCTCCACCAGGATCGCATTTGTCAAGTATCTTGCCCAATATCTCATAATAGGCAAACAAAGGATAATGGATAACAAGTAAAAAGCCATTAAGTTCGGTCGGGCCGAACTTTGGATACCCACCACCTAGGGTATATATGTAAACTACCTTTCATCAAAATCCGGTGAAAATTGCATACCGTTGCTATATCTAAAAATAAACCGATCTGAACCATATACAACACGGATGTCGAAAAGCCTAACATAAGTCACTGTGTCAAATTTCAGTGAAATCGGACAAGAAATGGGCCTTTTATGGGTCCAAAACCCTAAATCGAGAGATCGGTCTATATGGCAGCTGTATTCAAATCTGGACCGATCTGGGCCAAATGGATGTCGAAGGGTCTAACACAACTCACTGTCTCAAATTTCAGTGACATCGGACAATAAATGCGTTTTTCATGGCCCCAAAACCAAAAACCGAGAGATCGGTCTATATGGCAGGTATATCCAAATCTGAACCGATCTGTGCCATATTGCAGAAGGATGTCGAAGGGCCTAGCACAACTCACTGTCGCAAATTTCAATGACATCGGACAATAAATGGACCTTTTATGGGTCCAAAATCCTAAAACTGAGAGATCGGTCTATATGGCTATATCCAAATCTGAACCGATCTGTGCCATATTGCAGAAGTATGTCAAGGGGCTTAACTTAACTCACTGACCCAATTTTCGGCGACATCGGACAATAAATACGCCTTTTATGGGTCCAAAACCCTAAATCGAGAGATCGGTCTCTATGGCAGCTATATCCAAATCTGGACCGATCAGAGCCAAATTGAAGAAGGATGTCGAAGAACCTAGCACAACTCACTGTCGCAAATTTCGGCGACATCGGACAATAAATAGGCCTTTTATGGGTTCAAAACCCTAAATCGAGAGATTGGGCTATATATGGCAGCTATATCCAAATCTGGACCGATCAGGGCCAAATTGAAGAAGGATGTTGAAGGGCACAACTCACTGTCCCAAATTTCAGCAAAATTGGATAGTAAATGTGGCTTTTGTGGGCCTAAGACCCTAAATCGGAGGATCGGTCTATATGGCTGCTATATCCAAATCTGGACCGATCTAAACCAAATTTCACCAAAATCGAATAATAAATTTGGCTTTTATTGTCCTAAGACCCAAAATCGGCGGATCGGTCTATATGGGAGCTATATGAAGATACAGTCCGATATAGCCTATCTTCGAACTTAACCTGCTTATGGACAAAAAAAGAATCTGTGCAAAGTTTCAGTTCAATATCTCTATTTTTAAAGGCCGTAACGTGATTTCAACAGACAAACGGAAAGACGGACGAACATGTCTAGATCGTCTTAGATTTTTACGCTGATCAAGAATATATATACTGTATAGGGTCGGAAATGGAAATGGAAATTTCGGTGGTGGGTATAAAAATTGCTATGCTATTGGAGCTACATTAGGTTATGGACCAATTCGGACCATACTTAATTGTGATGTTGGAGACCATAGTAGGAGTCATGGTTCATATCTGATTTCAGCCAAATCAGATATGAATTGCGTCCTACAGGGGCTCAAGAAGTCTAGATTCAAGTTCGGTTTATATGACAGCTATATCAAAGCATGGACCAATATGGCCCATTTACAATCCTAACCGACAACTAATAAGAAGTATTTGTGAAAAATTTCAAGCGCCTAGCTTTACTCCTTCCAAAGTTAGCGTGCTTTCGATGGACAGACGGGCGGACTGACGAATGGACGGACGGACAGACGGACGGACATTGCTAGATCGACTTGACGATGGAGTCTTAGACGAATATTTCAAGTTGTTACAAACGGAACGATGATATAAGTACATCCACATCCTAAGATGGTGAAGGGTAGGTAAGCTTAGGTTAAGTTTAAGTGACAGTCTGCTATCAGACTCACTTAGACGTTTTGGTCCACTTTGATAGACAGGAACAAAAGAAGGAATATGCCTTCTAGTTCTTATAGTTGAACCATCCAGATCGCTTTAGAAAGCCCAACAACTTGCGAATGCTAACATCCGCTAAATCAGACAGGAAGAACTCAGAACTCCTTCTGACTGCCAGTGCGGGACATCACACAGAAGGTGTTCTATATTTTTCTCTTCCATTTCGAAGTTCTCATACCTTCTGCAAAAGTCGTTACTGGCAACCCCCAGTCTGTCAGTATGTTTTCCGATTAGACAGTGACCCGTCATGATGGACACAGTGACTGGGACGTCTGTTCTAGCCAATGACAGCAAAGCGGTAGACCTCTTCAAGTCTAGATTACGCCACATAGTTTTGGAATGCTCACAGCCCCCTCTTAATGACCACCTATCATTCGTTGTCCTTCGGGCCTGATTCTGAAAACTTAACTTACAAGTCGCAAGAGACATACCCACAGATACCAATAGCCCTGGAATGTGTAGGGTAGTTCCTAGTCTCGCAGGCTCGTCCGCCTTACAATTCGCTGTGGCCCGGCACCCAGAACAGGTGGCTATAAAAATTGCTATGCTATTGGAGCTACATCAGGTTATGGACCAATTCCCAGGGAATTCTAAACCGCCCTCGACTGTCGTAGATCTCCAACTCGTTGAGAGACCTACGACAGTCGAGGGCGGTTTTTGTGTTCAGAAATACGTTCTCCAGAGATTAAATGGCTGCCCGGCTGTCTGAGAAGATATTTATGGCAATCGTCGTAATGACATTATATCTTAGCTATTCCACCACATCCTTTATTGCAAGGATCTCCGCTTGATATACACTGCAGTGGTCGGGTAACCTGTTCGATATGACCAGCTTTAAAACTTTAGAGTACACCCCAAGTGTCGTAGTTTAGGTTGGAACCATCCGTATGGAAGTCTATGTAACTTCTGTTACCAGGGATATTGTAGTTCCAATCGGTTCTATCTGGAATAGTGGTAAAGTACTTTTTTCAAAAAGTGGCTTAGGTAGGGTGTAAACCACACCGTCTGGAACATCGGAATTCTACATGCAAAATTTAAGCTAAATCGGACAAAAATTGCGGCATGTATGGGCTCAAGGAGTTAAATCGGCAGATCGGTCTATATGGCAACTATATCTACAATAAATACAGTCCGATCTGAACCATATTGGGAGGTTTGAAACAACTTACTATTGCAAATTTCAGTGAAGTCAAGAAATAAATGCTCCTGTTAAAGGCCTAAGACCCAAAATCTACAGATCGGTCTATATCTCAGCTATATCCAAATAAGTTCCAATATGCACCATTTTAGGTTTAGATATCGGCGAGCTTAATAAAACTCACTATGCGAATTTTCAGCGAAATTGGATAATAAATGCGATTTAAAGCCTTCAGACTATTTTTTGTGGGGCTTTGTTAATGTTCATGTCTGTATAGGCAAGCTCGCTTCAATTGACGCATTGAAAGACAACATTGAAGCATTTATTCTTGAGATACCGGCAGAAATGGATGCCAAAATTGGACTAAGCGGATGGACCATTTGAGGCGCAGTCACAGTCAACATTTGCATGAAATAATCTTCAAACATTAAATTATAAGGACCGTATTATCGATTCAAATTAAGATTTCATGCATTTTTTTTGAATTCCATGTTTTTTTTTTTTTGAAAAACGTTCCTATAGCTCTTAAAAAAGCACCCTTTATTTTGGGTAATCGTTTGTTCTGTGGAACGCCGCTGGCTTGAGACGATAACATGACATTTGCTACGCGACGGACAATGTGCTGGGCGGATATTTCTTCGATGACGAACTAACGGTTGTCCTCTATGGTCTGGGTGCGCCCCGCCATTCTTGGATTACTATGTCTAAACGGGCCACAGAGATATCCCAGGGAATTCTAAAGCAGACGAGCTTGCGAGACTAGGAACTACCTTACACATTCCAGGGACACTGGAATCTGTGGGTATGTCTCTAGCGACATATAAGCTAAGTTTTCAGGACCAGGCCCGAAGGGCAACGAATGATAGATGGTCACAAAAAGAGGGCTGTAAGCATTCCAAAACTATGTGGCCTAATCTAGAGGTCTACTGGTTTGCTGTCATTGGCTAGAACAGACGTTTCAGTCATTGTGTCCGTCATGGCAGGTCATTGTCTAATCGGAAAACATGCCTACAGAAGCTGCAGGGACATCGAGGAAAAAGAGACTACAGATTACCTTCTGTGTGTGTGTCCCGCACTAGCAGTTAGAAGGAGTTCCACTTTAGGTTCCCATTTCTTTGAGAATCTGTCTGATTTAGCGGATGTGAATATTCGTTATATTGGCCATTTTAAAGTGATCTGGATTGTCTGGATAGGCTAAAATGGGCCATAGAGTTTACTCGCCTTGATCTTAAAAATTGTGTATCTGTCAACAACAATATTTCCCGACTTTTTCGAGTTTTAAGAACATCGATGTCCGATATTCCTTATCGAGTATACAGAAAACAAAAATTTTTTTAACCGATTTTGATGAAATTTTAATTTGAGTCGATTTATCTATACCCTATATCTAAAATTGAAAAAAAAATCCCCAAAATTCCCCTTCCATCTGCAATTGCTCGCCCTACGCACTGCAATGTATTCTGGCGGCGTATACGTAGTAGCAGTGTTGACGTGTTCGTTCCATTCATATTTGTCTCTGTCATGGCATTAAATGGTCACGTATTTATATTTTTGGAAATATTATTAATTCGAAAACATCATCTATTCATCTATAGTCGTGGTGTAGTCATTCTACAACTCCTGGTCGGTGAAGCATACATTTTCATTTCGATTTTGCCTTGTTATCATTTCCGGCCGACAGCAGGACAGCAGGAGAAGCACCGGGACTACTGCTAGGGCCTGCAGGGCATGGGGTAGCACTTTTTTCCTAACTCTGAATGGGATTTATCATCGTGGTGCGTGTTTAAACATAAAATTTCGTTTTTCCGCTTTTGTTTTTTTTTCTATTTTTCCCAGGCCTTTAAAACAACAACAACAAAATGGGTAATGATTGTGTTTAGCTCATTAAATTACCGGAAATAATGTTTATTAAGATGTCATAGGGATCGGAAGGAGGGAAAGCGAGTCAGCACTAGGCCTTGCCAGCTTAAAACGCATAAAGTGCTAAAAAGGACCCAATCATGACATTGCCATTATTCGATAGATTATTGAATTGAGCAAATGAAAACAGTTTATGACCCTGAATAATTTTATTTTTAATTTTGCTCCAGCTGTTTAGTAAGATACGCAGCTTAAAATTAAGTACAGCGATTGATTTTCCCTCCAACGGGGCATGTCTTTGGCTCATTAAAGCATTTTCAATTGCCCAAAAATCACTTGGGTATTATCAGGACATTATTGCAAATGATGGCAGACAGATTGACGTTGTTAATCGAAAGTTATTGATGGCTTAGTAATTGGATAGGAAAAATGGACAACGATTGTATTTTACAATCTCTAATAAATAAATCCTAAGAAGAAAAAATATATCAAAGGACTACAATTGTGGGGGAGGGGGAAGAATGGTAAGCCAAGTGAAAAATAGAGGCAAAATATCTATCCTAAGGACTCTCTTTGAGGAGGGATTTGCCTGTAATGCCAAAAATCGTACAAAAACCTTTTATGGGCACAAAATCTTTAATTGGTAGATTGATCCATACGCCTTCCATGGCCAAAATATGGACCAAGATTAACTCCGATAAAACCCATCTTCGAAATATAGACAAAACAAGTGAAAGCGTGCTAAGTTCGGCCGGGCCGAATCTTATATACCCTCCACCATGGATCGCATCTGTCGAGTTCTTTTCCCGGCATCTCTTCTTAGGCAAAAAAGGATATGAGAAAAGATTTCCTCTGTTATTAGAGCGATATCAAGATATGGTATTGTGGTCCAACAATTAAATTACATGTTGGAGAACTGTGTAAAATGTCAGCCAATTCGAATAAGAATTGCACCCTTTGGGGGCTCAAGAAAATAGAGAGATCGATTTATATGGGAGCTGTATTGGGCTATAGACCGATTCAGATCATAATAAACACGTATGTTGATAGACCGATTCAGATCATAATAAACACGTATGTTGATGGTCATGAGAGGATCCGTAGCACAAAGTTTCAGGCAAATCGGATAATAATTGCGACCTCTAGAGGCTCAAGAAATCAAGATCCCAGATCGGTTTATATGGCAGCTATATCAGGTTATGAACCGATTTGAACCATACTTGGCACAGTTGTTGGATATCATAACAAAACACGTCGTGCAAAATTTCATTCCAATCGCATAAGAATTGCGCACTCTAGAGGCTCAAGAAGTCAAGACCCAAGATCGGTTTATATGGCAGCTATATCAGGTTATGGACCGATTTGAACCATACTTGGCACAGATGTTGGATATCAAAAGAAAACGCGTCGTGCAAAATTTCATTTCAATCGGATAAGAATTGCGCACTCTAGAGGCTCAAGAAGTCAAGACCCAAGATCGGTTTATATGGCAGCTATATCAGGTTATGGACCGATTTGAACCATACTTGGCACAGTTGTTGGACATCATAACAAAACACTTCGTGCAAAAATGCATGCAAATCGGATAAGAATTGCGCCCTCTAGAGGCTCAAGATGTCAAGACCCAAGATCGGTTTATATGGCAGCTATATAAGGTTATGAACCGATTTGAACCATACTTGGCACAGTTGTTGGATATCATAACAAAACACGTCGTGCAAAATTTTATTCCAATCGGATAAGAATTGCGCCCTCTAGAAGCTCAAGAAGTCAAGACCCAAGATCGGTTTATATGGCAGCTATATCAGGTTATGGACCGATTTGAACCATACTTGGCACAGTTGTTGGATGTCATAACAAAACACGTCGTGCAAAATTGTATTCCAATCGGATAAGAACTGTGCAGTCTAGAGGCTCAAGAAGTCAAGACCCAAGATCGGTTTATATGGCAGCTATATCAGGTTGTCGGCCGATTTGAACCATACTTGGCACAGATGTTGGATATCAAAAGAAAACGCGTCGTGCAAAATTTCATTTCAATCGGATAAGAATTGCGCACTCTAGAGGCTCAAGAAGTCAAGACCCAAGATCGGTTTATATGGCAGCTATATCAAAATATGGACCGATATGGCCCATTTACAATACCAACCGACCTACACTAATAAGAAGTATTTTTGCAAAATTTCAAGCGGCTAGCTTTACTCCTTCGGAAATTAGCGTGCTTTCGACAGACAGACGGACGGACGGACGGACGGACAGACGGACAGACGGACGGACATGGCTAGATCGACATAGAATGTCGCGACGATCAAGAACATATATACTTTATGGGGTCTCAGACGAATATTTCGAGTAGTTACATACAGAATGACGAAATTAGTATATCCCCCATCTTATGGTGGAGGATATAAAAAGGATAAAAGAAAGATTGCTTTGCTATTGGAGCTTTATCAAGTTATGGTCCGATTCGGATCTTAATTGAATTGAATGTTAGAGGCCATAGAAGAAGTCATTGTGAAAATTTTCCGCCAAATCGAATAGGAATTTGCGACCTTTAGGGACTCAAGAAGTAAAATAGGGAGATTGATTTATAAGGGAGGTGTATCAGGCTATAACCGATTCAGAACATATTTGACAGCCGTTGTAAAAAATTTTAGCCAAATCGGAAAACAATTGAGCCCTCTAGAGGCTGAGGAAGTCAAGGTCCCAGATCGGTTTATATAGCAGCTATATTAGTTTATGGACTGATTTGAACCATACTTTGCACAGTGGTTGGAAGTCATAACAAAACACGTTTTGCAAAATTTCAGCCAAATCGGATAAGAATTGCGCCCTCTAGAGGCTCCAGAAGTCAAGACCCCAGATCGGTTTATAGGGCAGCTCTATCAGATTATGAACCGATTTCAACCACTTAGCACAGTTGTTGGAAGTCATAACAGAACACCTTATGCAAAATTTCAGCAAAATCGGATGGGATTTGCGCCCTCTAGAGGCTCCAGAAGTCAAGATTCAAGATCGGTTTATATAGCAGCTATATCAGGTTATGGACCGATTTCAACCATACTTACCACAGTTGTTGAAAATCATAACAAAACAAATGCAAAATTTTAGCCAAATCGGATAAGAATTGCGCCCTCTAGAGGCTCCAGAAGTCAAGACCCCAGATCGGTTTATAGGACAGCCCCATCAGGTTATAGACCGATTTCAACCATACTCACCATAGCCATTGGAAGTCATAACAAAACATGTCATGCAAAATTTTATCCAAATCGGATAAGAATTGCGCCCTCTAGTGGCTCAAGAAGTCGAGATTCAAGATCGGTTTATATGGCAGCTATATCAGGTTATGAACCGATTTAAACCCTACTTAGCACAGTTATTGGAAGTCATAACAGAACACCACATGCAAAATTTCAGCTAAATCGGATAAGAATTGCGCCCTCTAGAGGCTCCAGAAGTCAAGATCCCAGATCGGTTTATAGGGCAGCTATATCAAAACATAGACCGATATGGCCCCTTTACAATTCCAACCGACCTACACCACTAAGAAGTATTTGGGCAATTGTGTCTATGACGTTGAACGCCTGGTTTCGAATTTTGGCGAAAACAACAGAAAAATTCGGGGATACCTATCCCCTATCAATGCTGGCGACATTTACGAGGTACTTTGACATCTAAAAATATCAGGGGCAAACTTCCCACATATAAATGAGTGCTGTCCGATTCAAGTTTAAGCTCAATGATAAGGGGCCTAGATTTTATAGCCGAGTCCGAACGGTGTGCCGCAATGCTATATGTTTGCATTGGCATGCCATCTATAAATTTCTTCTCAAAGAGGTGTCGCACTACGGTACGCCGTTCGGACTCGACAACAAAAAGTAGGCCCCTTATCATTGGGCTTAAATATGAATCGGACAGCACCACAGTAATATGTGAGAAGTTTGCCCCTGTTCCTTAATGGAATGTTCATGGGCAAATTTGCAAAAAATTACAAGGTCTTTGATGTGATCCTGAGTCTGGAGAGACGGCCCTTTTGGACTGTCACTGTTTATGTGGACAGCCGGACTGCGCTGAAGGCCCTAGCTGCAGGGCACTTGAGGTCAAAGCTTATCGGGAGATGCAAGGAGCGTCCTGGATGTTTGGGGGTTGCGGTCAGATTGTGCTGGCCCATTTGCAATCCCCAACTACCTTCATCGAGAAGAAGTATCTGTGCAAAATTTCAAGCGGATGTCTTCGTTCGTTGATGTCGTGATACTGACAAACGGAAGGAAGGACGGAAAGACGGACGGGCGGACAAGGTTATATCGATATATGGGGTTGCCCAAAAAGTAATTGCGGATTTTTCATATAGTCGGCGTTGACAAATTTTTCCATAGCTTGTGACTCTGTAATTGCATTCTTTCTTCTGTCAGTTATCAGCTGTTACTTTTACTTTCTTTAGAAAAAAAGTTTAAAAAAAGTATATTTGATTAAAGTTCATTCTAAGTTTTATTAAAAATGCATTTACTTTCACCGCAAGACCTACTGTAAATTTTTAACTCCACTTTAATGATGCATAAATAAATTTTATACGTGGGCCAACCACTGGGTTGGCACCATTAGTAATTATAATATACAAAATAATGTCGATAATAATGTAAATATCTATACTAAGATAGAAAGCATTAATAAAAATGAATTAAAAAAAAAAAAAAAAAAAATTTACTTTCTTTTAAAAAATCCGCAATTACTTTTTGGGCAACCCAATAGAATGTTAAGAAGATCAAGAATATTTATACTTAATGGGGCAGCAGATCAATATTTCGAGGGTTTACAAACGGAAGATCGCCTGTCGCGGCAGCAGCATGCATCTATTAAAGGCAAATCCAATGAAATAGCCCTTCACGACCTAGTCGGCTACTTAAGGTTCTCTCGCTGTCAAGGAATATACAATGGTAGCATTTCTTGACATTAAAGATGCTTTCAATTATGTAAAACCGACGTCAATCATGAAGGAGTTGGAGTTTCTAGGCATCAACTCTACCGTAAAAACGTTTATTAATAACTTACTCAGTAAAAGATGCATTACGGCAGGCTTGGGATCAGTGGATCTAAAAAGATGGGTCAGCAGAGGAACACATCAAGGAGGTGAACTGTCTCCTCTACTTTGGAATATAGCCATTAACAATATATTGTTGTCTCTGAAAGAAAAAGGGGTAAACGTATACTGATGACGTGGCAATTGCGTTTAGGGGAAAGTTTCCCAGCACTCTTAGAGATATACTTCAGGGATATGCTGCATATGCAACAGCGAAGTGGGCTACCGCAAGTGGTCTAGGTATAAATCCGTGCTAGACAGAAGTGGTACTCTTCAGCAGGAGAAACAAGTTGCCTACAGTGGCACCTGTCTCCTTGGGAGGAGAGAATGTTTCATTTACAGAAAGCACAAAATACCTGGGTGTTTTGCTGGATAGGATATTAAACTTCAAATCCAACATTTTGGAAAGAGAAAGAAAGGCAACTCTTGCCCTATACACCTGCAAGAGAGCCATTGAGGGTTTAGACCGAGCGTCATGCACAGAGAATATCCTGCAGTTGTCAGACCTATAATGCCATATGGTGTTGTGGTTGGGTGCACGGCGCTTCAAAAGTCCACCTACTGTTCAATACTTAACCGGATCCAAAGGATGGTTTGTTTGTGCATCACAGCCGCACTGAGGACGACACCATCTGATGCGGTGAATTTAATGCTACATTTATTGTCTCTGGACATTGTGGCTAGAAAAATTGCTGCTACCACTGCCGTGAGGCTAAGGGAGTTTTCTCTTTGGCCATGTGATGGTTACGGATACTGTGTTATCCTTGATACAATGTCCGATGTGCCAGGCAGTGTGGATAACACCCTACCTGGGCAGCTTTTTGATAAAAAGTACTGTACCACTAATTCTGATAGAACCTACTGGAACTACGATATCCCTGTTAATATATGTTATATGGGCTTCTATAGGGATGATTCCAAACTAGTCGACCAGGTGGTCTTTGGGCTGTACTCTAAAGATCTAGAACTGGTCATATCGAAAAGGTTACCCGAACACTGCAGTGTGTATCAAGCGGAGATTCTTGCAATTAAGGAAGTGCTGAAATGGCTAAGATATAATGTCATAACGACGATCGGCTTCTTCGACAGCCAGACAGCCTTTAAATCCCTGGAGAACGTATTTCTGAACACAAAAACCGCCCTCATCTGTCGCAGATCTTTCAATTAGATGGCTGAACGGTTCAAAATTCACCTGTTCTGGGTGCCGACCCACAGAGATATCCCAGGGAATTGTAAAGCGGACGAGTTTGCGAGACTAGGAACTACCCTACACAGTCCAGGGAAACTGGAATCTGTGGGTATGCCTCTCACGACATGTAACCTAAGTTTTCTGGACCAGACCCGAAGGACAGCGAATGATAGATGATCACAAAGAGGGGGCGGTGAGTATTCCAAAACTTTGTGGCCTAATCTAGACTTGAAAAGGTCTTTCGCTTTGCTGGCAAGAACAGACGTCTAAGTCATTGTGTCCGTCAGGACAGATCACTGTCTGAAAACATGCAGACAGACTGAAAATTGCCAGCAACGACTTTTGCAGAAGCTGTGAGGACATTCAAGAAGAAAAGACTATAGAAAACCTTCTGTGTGTGTGTCCCACACTAGCAGTCAGAAGAAGTTCCCCTTTAGGTTCTCATTTTGTTTGAGAACCTGTCTGATTTAGTGGATGTGAACATTCACAAGTTGAAGGGCTTTGTAAAGCGATCTGGATGGTTCAACGGTAGGATCTAGAAGGCATCTTCGTTCTTCTGTTTCTGTGGTATCACAATGGATGAAAACGTCTAAATGAGTCTGATGGTTGACTGCCACATTAACGTAACCTAATCTACAGACGGAATGACTTGATTCGTATGCCCCCATCCTATGGTGGTGGGTATACAAAGTTGTGGCCACCATGATGATGACGCCATAAGCTTAGAAACAACCTTCATTTGTTTCTCCTCCTCCAACAACCAATACTCAATTTGAAAAGGTCGACGAAACGGAAGCTGTAGAAATGTCAGTATAATGTGGGTATAGGAATAAGAATGTGTAAAAAAAATCTAAAGAGATATTCAAGCCATAAATCAAAATTTGTGCCACCATGATGATGACGTCATAAGCTTAGAAACAACCTTCATTTGTTTCTCCTCGAAGGACCAGAAAATCCCATTGAAAATCAAAATCCACAAAATAGGGGATAGAACCCTCCTACAATCAATATTACCGATCAAACCCTAGTACTACTTTAAAAATCCGGCCTTTCACCATAGTATTAAACCAACAAAGCAGTGAGTGGGGGGGGGGGGGGGGGGGGGGGGGTCTTATGTATTATATGTTAAGTTTGGACTATAACTCATGGTCTGAAAAACTCCTACTACGGCACAGTGCATCGACCGACCTTAAGCGTATACAATTGAACTTTCAAGAAAAGCTTTCTATTATACGATTCATGCGTCTTTAACGTTTTGTCCTGTAGATCTTTGGCAGTGAGTTTCTTAGTTCCCTTATTTTGGCATGAACAACCACTCTAACTAACCGCCAGCTACTCAGCAAGTGGTATAGCAAAACTCTGATCCTAAAAATCCCCTTAAGGAAACGTATAGCATAGCAATGTTTTACAGCATTGCAGACAATATTCCATCCGATTCCGTTGTCTAGTAGGACTTCAATGAATACACCACCCAGACTATCTTCCCCTCCGTTATCATATCTTCAACCCCGGACAGTGCTTAGTCACTGTGCTGTATTAGAAGGGCAACGATGCCATCCCAGTATATCGACCAGCTTGCTATACCTCGACTTGGACACTCAGAAAAGTTCGTGGCAGCTAGTCGATTAAGAGTTTCTGGGAAAAATTCTATCCAGGTTCCGTGTTCTCTCAAAATGCTGTCACGAATGTTCGGGACCTTAGAAAGCACCCTGCATAACCCATAACCTGGAGGATTCGTTCACTACTTATAATCCACAGGCCGTTGAGGTCCTCTTGGCCAATTTCACTTCGCTCTTATACTTGTTTAGGGACTTCTGGTGGAAGTCTAAATCCGCAAAGAGCTTGCAAATGCAAATTAGCCCATGACCATGTCATAAGGAATAGGGCCAAACTTTTCACATATCAATGAGTGCTGTCCGATTCAAGTTTAAGCTCAATGATAAGCGGCCTCCTTTTTTAGCCGAGTCTGAACGGCATGCCGCTCTCTTTGGGAAGAAGTTTTTACCTGGCAAAGTACTTCACAAATGTCGCCAACATTAGAAGGGGATAACCACCGGTGAAAAATTTTGTCTGATGTTCTCGTCAAGATTCGATCCCAGGCGTTCAGCGTCAAGAGCGGACATGCTAACCTGGCCTGCTGAGATTGGTTACACTAAATGTTCGGTCCACTAAAAAGTGTGCGATCCCTTGCGCGGTTAGGGAAGAGATTAATTTTCCGATTATGGCGAAACAAAGTTTCCATTTATAGGGGTCAGACATTATACCATGATATTGGATGGCGTTCAGCGTCAAAAGCGGACATGCTAACCTCTGCGCTACGGTGGCCTGCTGAGCTTGGTTACACTAAATGTTCGGTCCACTAAAAAGTGTGCGATCTCTTGCGCGGTTAGGGTAGAGGTCAATTTTCCGATTATGCCGAAACAAAGTTTCCATTTATAGGGGTCAGACATTATACCATGATATTGGATGGAATTTCTTCACTCTGCACACATGATTTTTTATGTTTTTGAGTTAAACTTACCAATGCTTCTGCTATATGGCTTCTAAGCAGTACCCCTACGACTAAAAACTTTTTTTTTAATTTTCCAACATTCAATGCTTCAAACAAAAACTTTAATTTTTCTTCCATAAACACTTTTGTTGCAACTTAAACAACAGGAAATTGAGCTTGGAATGGTATTTGCGATTGGAATTATTTCAATTGTTTGCTGTGTGCCATATTAAATCTTTCATATCCATAGCATATTCTCAGTTTGCCGGTTTGCCTTTTCTATCCCATGGCCTTGTTCCCCGCTTGCTTTATGATATTTTTATCAAAGACATTTTCCCAAACAATGAATGGCAGAAGTGGTGGGTGGCCAAAGCTGGTGTTAGATAGAGCTCTACCTCTCTCTGTTGGCTTCTTATCTATGTAGTTCTGTGTCCCGCTGACATTTATTTCCCTTTGTAAGTGAAACGTTGCTTCTTTCAACTCAGTGAGTAAGGGGATAAAAGTCTATTTTTCTATTTGATATTGCTTTATTTTGCTCTTATACCAAAACGTATGTGTGTGTGTGTGTGTGTGCAATTCAAGCAAACGTATGTGTATTTCAAAAATTGTTGTGTTTTTTGTCAAAACAACAAAACAACATAAAAAACATCTTTTTTAGTTTAGCAGTAAAAG
This sequence comes from Stomoxys calcitrans, assembly GCF_963082655.1. Lineage (NCBI taxonomy): Eukaryota > Metazoa > Arthropoda > Insecta > Diptera > Muscidae > Stomoxys > Stomoxys calcitrans. The sequence goes on from NC_081553.1 coordinate 188,306,077, forward strand.
AGATTCCAACAAAATACCAAGTTGCATCTTTTTTTTGTGGGACTATGAAAACAACAACCAAAACTCAATTTGAAAAGGTCGACGAAACGGAAACGGAAGCTGTAGAAATGTCAGTATAATGTGGGTATAAGGAATACGAATGTGTAAAAAAAATCTAAAAAGCTATTCAAGCCATAAATCAAAAAATTTAAATCTTTACAAAAGGAGTTCATAGTTCTATTTTTTTTGGGGGTGAACAGAAATGCCAAGGTCAGATAAATCCGGGCTTTCGCTGCAAGAAAATCAAAGTGAATATTACTGCTAGGGCAAAAACAACGGACCCTTAAGAAATAGCACTGTGATATCGGACTATATGGGGGCTGTATTGTTTTGCCACGACTCCCAACAACCATGCCAAGTGAGATATAAATCCAGCTCCCATATAAACCGTAAATTGGTATGTTGTACTTATACCGAAGCTAGGTTAGATTAGGTTTAAGTGGCAGCCAGCCATCAGACTCAAAATTGCAAATTTTGCCCATGAACATTCCACTAAGGAACAGGGGCAAACATCTCACATATCAATAAGTGCTGTCCGATTCAAGTTTAAGCTCAATGATAAGGGGCCTCGTTTTTATAGCCGAGTCCGAACGGCGTGGCGCAGTGCAACACCTCTTTGGAGAGAAGTTTTACATGGCATAGTACCTCACAAATGTTGTTAGGAGGGGAAAACCACCGCTGAAAATTTTTTTCTGATGATCTCGCCAGGATTCGAACCCAGGTGTTCAGCGTCATAGGCGGACATGCTAACCTCTGCGCTACGGTGGCCTCCATCTGACTCACTTAGACATTTTCATCCATTGTGATACCTTAGGAACAAAAGAAGGAAGATGACTTCAATTGGGTTGCCCAAAAAGTAATTGCGGATTTTTTAAAAGAAAGTAAATGCATTTTTAATAAAACTTAGAATTACAGAGTCACAAGCTGTGAAAAAAATTTGTCAAAGCCGACTATATGAAAAATCCGCAATTACTTTTTGGGCAACCGTTCCTACCGTTGAACCATCCACATCGCTTTAAAAAGCCCAATAACTTGCGAATGTTCACATCCACTAAATCAGACAGGTTCTTAAACAAAATGAGAACCTAAAGTGGAACTCCTTCTGACTGCTAGTGCGGGACACAAACACAGAAGGTGTTCTATATTTTTCTCTGTCCTCATAGTTTCTGCAAAAGTCGTTGCTGGGAACCTTCAGTCTGTCGGCATGTTTTCCGATTAAACAGTGATCTTTCATTTCGGACACAATGATTGAGACGTCTGTTCTAGCCAATGATAGAAAAGCGAAAGATCTCTTCAAGTCTAGATAAGGCCACATGGTTAGGTTGGGTTTGATTGAAAAAAGGGTGCAGATATTAATACGCCCCATACCACTATGGACATACACCTAAGCCAGTAATCGGCTTGTTGTGCGCTCTAAAAACTATAAAATAACCTCTAAAAAGCAAATTTTAAGTTAGGAATTCCGTGCTACTTACAAAATTCTTAATTGTTTTCAATACCACTCCCCTAAGTTGGTTCATGACTGATATTGTGTCTCCACCTAAGTATCGGTGGTGGCCACATAGTTTTAGAATGCTCACAGTCCCCCTCCTTGTGACCACCCTGGTCCTTCGTTGTCCTTCGGGCCTGGTCCTGAAATCTTAGCCTACATGTCGCTAGAGGCATACCCACAGATTTCAGTATCCCTGGAATGTGTAGGGTAGTTGCTAGTCTAGCAAGCTCATCCGCTTTACAATTCCCTGGGATATTTCTGTGGACCGGCACCCAGAACAGGTGAATTTTGAATTGTTCGGCCGTCTCATTGAGAGATGCGGTTTTTGTGTTCAGAAATACTTTCTCCAGGAATTTAATGGCTGCCTGGCTGTCTGAGAAGATATTTATGCCAATCGTCGAGATGACATTATATCCTAGCCATTCCACCACTTTCTTAATTGCAAAAATCTCCGCTTGATACACACTGCAGTGGTAGGGTAACCTTTTCGATATGACCAGTTCTAGATCTTTCGAGTACACCCCAAAGAACACCTGGTCGTTTAGTGAGAAAGCTCCCTTAACCTCACGGCAGTGGTCGCTGCGATTTGTCTAGCCACAATGTCCAGAGGCATAAGATGTAGCATTAAATTCAGTACATCAGGTGGTGTCGTTCTAAGTGCGGCTGTGATGACCAAACATGCCATCCTTTCGATCCGGTTGAGTATTGAACAGTAGGAGGACCTTTGAAGCGCCGTCCACCAAACCACAACACCATACAGCATTATAGGTCAGACAACTGCAGGGGGTCTAAACCCCCAACTTTTGCCAATGACTCTCTTGCAGGTGTATAGGGCAAGAGTTCCCCTATTTGCCCGTTCCAAAATGTTGGATTTCAAGTTCAATTTTCTGTCCTACAAAGCACCCAGGTATTTTAGGCTTTCTGTAAACAATCTTTCCTCCCAAGTAGACAGGTTCCACTGTAGGCAACTTTTATATTCTGCTGAAAAGAACTACTTCTGCCTTGCACGGATTTATACCTAGACCACTTGCGGAAGCCACCTTCGCTGTTGCACGCAGAGCTTCCTAAAGTTTATCTCTTAGAGTGCTAGGAAACTTCCCCTAACCGTAAATTCCACGGTTAGGGGAAATTCCAGCATACGCATACTTTTACACCTGTTTCTTCCATAGACAATAATGGCTATATTCCAAAGTAGAGGAAACCGTACACCTCTTTGAGGAGTTCCTCTGCTGACCCATCTCTTTAGAACCACAGATCCCAGGCCTGCCGCAATGCATCTTTTAGTAGGTAAGTTTTTAATAAACTTTCTTACTGTAGAGTTGATGCCTAGGAACTCCAACTCCTTCTTGATAGACGACGGTTTTACATTATTGAAAGCACCTTCAAGCCGAAAAATGCTACCATTGTATATTCCTTGACAGCGAGAGAACCCTCTATGTAGCCGACTAGTTTCAATGGATTTGCCTTTACTAAATGCATGCTGCTGCTGCGACAGGCGATCTCCAGGGATCTTTACCCTAAGATATGTTTCTACCGACCTCTTCAGTCTTCAGCATAAGAGATGACAGACTAATAGGACGAAAATCTTTCGCCTTTGTGTGGTAGGGGTTTCCTGCTTTCGGAATGAAAATGACCTTCGTGTCCCCCCATTACATAGGTATATATGACATTCTGATACAAGTAGAGTATATCTCCCTAAGTCAGGAAATCAGTCCATCAGACACAGCTTGTAATTCATCCGATGATACATCATCAGGGCCGGGCGACTTAAAGGAGACGAAACTTCTTATCATCCAAAGGATTTTCGGTGTCTGATGTGTCTGACACAATTTCCTTAATAATCTCCGACGAATGCATGCCAGTGACGACCTCTTCTGGCGCCACAATGTCCGTTGGAGAATTTTCCGGGAAATGTGTATCAACGAGTTGCTCTAGTGTTTCCCCACTAGACATTGTCCATACATTCTCTGACTTCTGAATATACCCCACCGTAATAGGTCTCGAGAACATAATCTTCCTTAGCCTAGAGGCCTCAGATGTATCCTCCACGGAGCTGCAGAATTCTACCCAGGATTTGTTCTGAGCCTTTCTCAGTTCGCCCTTATATTTTCTTAGCTCAGCCTTATTTATGCCTCAATCGTGTGGTGCTGTGGCTATCGCTCTGTTGAAGAGTTTTCTGCAGTCCTGCCTTAGACCAAGCAGCTCGGGGGTTCACCATGGCGGTCGCTGATTGCCGAGTCATTCAGGGCCTTAGTGATTCGCGAGTCATAAAAGGCCCTCATGATCCGCTTGTCCATTATGGCTATATCCTGCGCAGTTGCCACTACCTTTTCTGGTCTAGAAGGGAAAGAAGTGCAGAAGTTGTGCCGAAATTTATCCCAATCCCCCTTTTTTCTGTTTATCCGAGGAACCACTTCAGCAGTATTTTCCCCAAGGCCAAAACTAATATAACGATGATCAGAGAAGCTGTGGTCATTCAACACATCCCAGTCGCATATTCTTCCGCTTATATCTTCCGATACAAAGGTAATATCTAGTACCTCCTGCCTGTTCCTGGTAATAAAGGTCAGTTTATCCCCTTAATTACAAATCGCCTGATTGCAAAAAAAATGCAAATTTTGCCTACGAATACTCCAGTAAGGAACAGAGGCAAACTTCTCACATATTAATGAGTGCAGTCCGATTCAAGTTTAAGCTCAATGATAAGGGGCCTCCTGTTTATAGCCGAGTCGAAACGACGTGCCGCAGCGCGACACCTCTTTGAAGAGAAGTTTTACATGGCATAGTACCTCACAAATGTTGCCAGCATTAGGAGGGGAAAACCACCCATATCTGGTGATTTTGAATAGCATCACTTCCTACACTGAGGCTCTTCTTCCCTACAGAAGCGGCTTAAGGTTTGAAGGCGGCATCTCTGAATTATATGCCCTAAATAGGAAAGCCAGCCAGTAATGAGACTTGTTTATTTCAAGGCTGGCTACTACTGAATCCTCAGCGCTTTGCGACGGAAGAAGAAAAACATTTAGACTACTCTTTGCAAGTATACAGGCTCTGTGTCTCCCATTCCCTGAATCCATGAGTAGTTTAAATCCCGGAATTCTTAGTCCACTTAATCCCCTAGCCATCAGGAGGACCTTTATTGCCGTCGGCCTTACAAAGGTGAAGATTTACTTATACCGAATTTATTGTTAAAGCGCCAAATACCACATTTACCACTCTCGACAACCCCGTCTATTAGCTGTACTTTTCCCAATGCATGTGTTTATATGTAATGGTACAATAGATTTTTTGTCTACACTATTAAACTACTCCCATGGTATACAAATGATTCTGTGCATCTGTTGGAAGTCGTATAGATGACCTCGAACGCTAGACAACGGCAAGGGCTCTAGCTGCTGCTCCAAGTGCCCAGGTTCGAATCCCGGTCTGGCTCTGCCGATTTTTTTAATTTTTAAGTTTTTTGTCTGTTAGGAGATCAATAGATTTTACAATTTTTATACCCGTCATCATAGGATGGGGTATGCTAATCTAGTGATTAATTTTTGATCGTCTTGACATCCTGCGTCGATCTAGCCATGTCCGTCCGTCTGTCCAAATCACGATAGCGGTCGAACGCGTGGAGCTAGCCTCCTGAAGTTTTGCACAGATGCTTTACATTGATGTAGGTCGTTGAGAATTGCAAATGGGCCATATCGGTTCAGATTTGGATATAGCTCCCATATAAACCGAACTCCCGATTTGACTTCTTAAGCCCATGAATGCCACAATTTTTGTGAGATTTGGCTGAAATTTGGCACATAGTATTCTGTTATGGCTTCCAACAACTGTGTCAAGTTTGGTTCAAATCGGTCAAGAACGTGATATAGCTTCCAAATTTTCATCCTATTTGGCTGAAATTTTGCATATAGTATTCTGTTATGACTCCCAACAAAGGAGTTATGTACAGTCCAAAACGGTCTATAACCTGATATAGCTCCCATATAAAACGATCTATCGATTTGCCTTCTTGAGCCCCTGAAACCCACAATTTTCATCCTATTTGGCTGAAATTTTGCATACAGTATTCTGTTATGACTCCCAACAACGGAGTCCAGATCGGTCTATAACCTGATATAGCTCCATTATAAACTGATCTCCCGATTTGACTTTCAGAGCCCCTGGAAGCTGCAATTTTCGTCCGATTTGGCTGAAATTTTGCACATATTGTTCTAATTTGACTTCCAATAACTGCACCAAATACGGTTTAAATCTGTGTATAACCTGATATAGCTCCCATATAATCCGATCTCCCGATTTGACTTTTTGGGCCCCTGGAAGCAGCATAATTTTCATCCGATGTGGAATTTTGTACATGGTGTTCTGTATAGACTCCCAACATCTCTGCCAAGAACGGTCCAATTCGGTCAAGAACATGATATACAGCGGTCAAAAAAAGTATTCATCATTCAATGTTTTTTTTTTAATAAGTCTACAAAAGACAATTGGAATAAAAACATATTAAACTAATGATGCAGTAGTGCTTGTGTGATATATATGTACACAATTTCATTGTTTTTAAAGAAAAAAATAGTATTTATTGGAACAAAAAGGGCCATTTTACAGCTGAACACAAAAAATTAAACAAAAAAAGTATTCATCATTGCAAAAAAACAAAAAAATAAATAACATAATTTAAAAAAATTAATACTTTGTTATTCGACCACCGCGTCTTATAACTTCTTTTAAACGGTTTGACATCGATTGGACTAATTTAGCGGTTATATTTTGGTCTATATTAGTACATTCCTCCATTATCACCTGTTGCATTTGACTCTTGCTCGAAAAATTGCGCGTTCTCAATTTGCGTTCGAGATGTTCCCAAAGATGTTCAATTGGGTTCAAGTCGGGACTTTGAGGAGGAGTTTTAATGACGTTGGGGCAGTTATACAGCATCCACATCTTGGTATTTAAAGCAGAATGTTTGGGGTCATTATCTTGATAATATTGAAAGTTATTACCAAGCCCAAGTTTTACAGCACTATCTTTTAAATTCCTCTTTAAAATGTCAATGTAATACTTATGATCCATTACTCCATTAATAATTTCAAGATTTCCCGCTCCTGAAGCCGCCATACACCCCCAAACCATTAAACCACCTCCACCATGTTTTACAGTAGCAACTGTGTTTCGTTCTTCAAGCTCTGTATTTGGTTTTCTGTACACTATGACCTTTCCATCGCACCCAAAAAGATTAAACTTGCTCTCGTCTGCAAAAATGACTGTTTTCCGAAATGATTCGGGCTGTTTTACATACATTTTTGCGAAGTTTAGCCTTTTCACTCGGTTTATTTTATTTATAAAGGGCTTCTTACGTGCAGTTCTTCCTCTGTAACTATGCCTTTTGAGTGTATTTCGAATTGTTTGTGTAGTAACTTCCTTCCCTAAATATTCCATAGTGTTTTTACGAAGAATGGTCGCATTTGTCTTCGGAGTTTTCTGAACTTGCCGCACTAGCCAACGCACATCTCCAACTGAAAGTGCTTTTGGTCGACCAGATCTTGGTTTATTGTCAACAGTTTTCGTTTCTGTCCACTTTCTGATGATGGATTATATAGTAGATCGTGGTCTATTTAATATTTCACTGATAGTTTTTTGAGTTAAACCATTCCTGTGGTGTTTTATTATCAAAACTTTTACCTCATCAGAAACCTCGTTTTGCTTACGACCCATTTTGACAAAAACTATATTTTCAATGAAATTAAATATTTGCTGTCAAGGGCAAAGCCTCCTTTACTAAATAAAACAGAAAAGGGGGATTCCCAAATAATATTTGAATTTGACTTTGATGATAGCACATCAATGATGAATACTTTTTTTGTTCTGTTTTTGGTGTTATTATATAAAATTGCATTTTTTGCGCTAATTAAATTTATTTTTTGAATTTATTTTAAAACATATTACGAAAAATAAACTATTGCATAAAACTGCATTATTTGTTTACTTTAAATTTTCTTCAATTACCCAAAATAAGTGAATTTATTATCAATTTTGCTAATGATGAATACTTTTTATGACCGCTGTAGCTCCCATATAAACCTTGAGCCCTTACAAGCCACGATTTTTATCCAATATGGCTGAAATTTTGCATATAGTATTCTGTTATGATTCTCAACTCTGCGCCAAGTACGGTTCAAATCGGTCTATAACCAGATATAGCTCCCATATTTTAGCGGAATCCATGGTGGTGAGTTCCCAAGTTTCGGCCCGGCCGAACTTTGCACGCTTTTACATATTTTGTTTGTTTTTCTTCCGGGACGAGCTGAATGGTCGAAGATTTTTCTTTACTAATGGAAAAAGAAAGCCAGAAATCGCAACACACCCCAAACACTATGGGACGGGTTTTTGGTTTTTGGTTACAATTACTCATCAGCCATATAAGTAGTGGAGGCTTCAAGGATCGAACGTTGGTATGTTGTACTTATATCGAATTTATTGTGAAAATTCCAAATATCACATTAACCACCCTCGATTTTAGAGTTTTTGTCCACACAGTTACACCACTCCCATGGTATATACTCATGTGTATATGCATAGGGTTTTTGTCCACCTTATTACAATACTCCCATAGTATACAAATGATTCTGTGCATCTGTTGGAAGTCGTATTGAAGGCCTCGAAGGTTAGACAGCGGCAACGGCTCTCGCTGCTGCTCCGCGTACCCAGGTTCGAATGCCGGTTGGGCTTTGCCGAGTTTTCTAATTTTCAAGTTTTTTTTTCTGACATGGCGAAGATCAATTGTTGTTTGTTTGTTTCTCTTCAGAGACTAGCTGAATGATTTCCGATTTTGCAAAAATTTTACGCGTAGTGTTCTGTTATGACTTCTTACATCCGAGGCTGGTATGGTCCAATTTGGTTATAAACTGATCTCGCTTCCCTATACACCTATCTCTTGATTAGTCTTCTACATCCCTTAAAAAGCTTAAAGTTTTTGCTGATTTGGCAGAACCTTCCTTAGTTAATTTGTTCAAAGTTTTAGTAGAATACATGGTGGTGGGATTCCAATAATATTTCGTTTTTTTCGAGGTCATTATTTTAAGCTCTTTCACACACGCACTCACCTATGTAGGACTTTATGTGTACTGTACCAAATTTTAGGTATCTGCTTATTTGCATCAATCTGAGGAGGTTGTGGTGTGTTGTCTGAAGTATTTTATGATTTTCATTTTCCAGATTAGACAACAATAGAAGAATGAAAACCATCCAAGCGTTATCTGACGACAGCAAGAAAATATTAAAGACAAACAATGAGGTTGCTACATTTTGTGCAAAAACTGGAACGTTACTAGGTGAACAATGTACTGAAACAGTGATTATCAAAGAGGAAAAAATCATAGAAATTTGGGAAGCAATATAAATCAGCTCCATTGAGTCCATTCAAGACACCAAATCTTGCGTACTCATTTGCCCTATATTTGTACACACAATAAAAGGAGGCTACCGTTGTGCAGAGGTTAGCATGTCCGCCTACGACGCTGAAAGCCTGGTTTCGAATCCTTGCGAGAACATCAGAACAATTTTTCAGCGGTGGTTATCCCCTCCTAATGCTCGAGACATTTGTGAAGTACTATGTCATTTGAAACAAGTTAAAGCGTACTTCGACCGGGCCGAATCTTATATACAATCCATCACGGATCGCATTTGTCAAGTTCTTTGAATGAATTTTTTAAGTATTGGGTTGCCCAAAAAGTAATTGCGGATTTTTCATAAAGTCGGCGTTGACAAATTTTTTCACAGCTTGTGACTCTGTAATTGCATTCTTTCTTCTGTCAGTTATCAGCTGTTACTTTTAGCTTGCTTTAGAAAAAAAAAGTGTAAAAAAAGTATATTTGATTAAAGTTCATTCTAAGTTTTGTTAAAAATGCATTTACTTTCTTTTAAAAAATCCGCAATTACTTTTTGGGCAACCCAATATATAGAAGATACATCTACAGGTGGACCGTACTTGTCATGACTAGTAGAAGCAATACAAAATTAACACGATTAAGGTTTCAGCCAAATCATTGCGCCCCCTAGAGGTTTTAGGGGGCGCAATTTTACTTATTGGTGGCCTTCAGACCCCTTACCCACAGACTCTCCCCAAAGCACCTATATTTGCTTTGGTGTGAGATTATGTGCTTTTTGGATCTTGCAAGACTTTACCTTGGGCTCATTTTCACACCCTGCTACATAGGATGGGGGAGTTTCTTCATTTCGTTTGTAACACCTCGAAATATTGGTCTAAGACCCCATAAAGTAAATATATTCTTGATCGCCATTATATTTTAAGTCAATCTAGCAATGTCCGTTCGTCTGTCTCTGGAAAGCACGCTAACTTTCGAAGGAGTAAAGCTAAGCGCTTAAAATTTATCACAACTACATGCTAATATAAGAAGCATCCTTTCAAGGGATACCTTTAGATATTTACCTATTTGATTGCCACTATGGCGTGAATTTCGTTGAACTCGAGCCTTCACTCGCTGAACCATTTCAGGTGTTGTTGCAATTGTTTTTTCCTAACACCATGGCGTATGACAAAGCAACCAGTATCAATATAACGATTTAAAACATTTTGTTCGCTTTGAGGTGTTTGAGTTCGCTAACAATAGCCAATTTTAATTTTCCAGCCAAAATTTAAGGGAATCACACTATCACGCTTGGGCTCCGAATAATTTTCCTTTTAAATAAACTCAGTAGAATAGTGCTTTTAAAGCCCACTGTGGCGCAGAGTTTAGAATGGCCGCCTATGACGTCGAACGCTGGGTTCAAATCCCGGAGTGATATTTTTCAGCGATCGTTATCCCCTTACTTATGCTGGCTACATTTGTGAGGTATCCTGTCATGTTTAAACTTCTCTACGAAGTGGTGTCGCTATGCGCCACGCCGTTCTGGAATGTTTATTGGAAATTTAGTAGTAGAATAGTGCTTTCGGTGGATGCTTTGATTTTGTCTGTTGCCTTGTTATTCTTTTGTCGGGTTAGTTCTACGCTGACTTTATTCTGCTACATTGCATAGATGAGGTGATGCATAGGCCTCAACAATGTATCGCCTTCGGTCTTTAACAGTTCTGGTGATAACCCATCGGCTCCTGCTGCTTTGTTTGTCTCCACTGCTACTGCTGCTCTGGTCCCATTCTGACAAGGCGGTATACATTCTATGCCATCATCAGAGATCGGTTCAGTGGCAAACTCGTCGCCGTCACTATCGGTTACCAGCAAATGGAAAAAAGTTTTCTTTGCTATCCGTCCTGGTTGTTATTGCCCTTATGGCAATTTTACTGACGGTAAATATGTTCACACTCGACGTCCTCGCATTGCCCGGTTGCCCGATTGCCAGGATCTCCGCCTTCAGGACCGTATTATGGTCAGGCAGTCTAAAACAGATCTCAGTCACTGGATTCTCAATGTGAACCCCCAAGCCCACTCTGTCCTCTAACTTTGATCCATCCGTGTAAGATGATCTTCCAATTCAGTTTCTTATCCAAGATCACACCTACGTATTTGAACTTGTCAAATATCGACATCGTCTTATTGAGGAAACGTGGTGCCTTAAATTAGCCCACCTTCGTCTTCCTCGTGCACAGGCATATTCCAGTCTTCTCTGGGTTAACATTGAGACCTCTGGGTCTAGCTCAGTCATATGCCATATGCAATACCCTTTCGGCCCTTTCGGATCCTTACTCCTTACTCGTTCGGATCCTTACTCCTTAAAAGTATTATAACATCGTTTGCGTAACAGACGGGTTCAAACCCCTCCTCAGTCAGCATCCGTAATAGGTCACTTATGGTGGTCACTCATAGGACTGGCGATAAAATGCCCCGCTGTGGCATGCCCTGTGCCACTTTCTCCCTTATATTTATGTCATGGGACACACAATTTATCCACCAGGTTCCTTAGCATATGGTTTATTCAGTCTCTAAGGACCGGGTCCACCCGGTACTGGTCTAAGGATTGGATCAGTGTGTCGATCCGCACATTTTTGTTAAAAGCCCCCTCGATGTCAATGCATACCGCCACTGTGTACGATTTGGCATCGAAGGATTCTTCTATTTTATATACAACCTCGTGCAGGGCAGTCTCCACCGACCTTTCCATAGGTATGCTGTTTGTATTTGAGCAGTTCACTGGATGTCCTACTCATTACCATGGTGTCCACAATACGTTCCATGGTTTTGAGTAGAAAGGACGTGAGGTCTGAAGGCCTTTGGTGTCGGGCTTGGGTATAAACACCACCCTCGCCTACTGTCAGGCCTTCGGAGTACATTCAAGTTTTAGACACGCTGTGAAAATGTTGGTCAGACGAGGCGTCAGATAGTCTGCCTCCTTTTGTAGTAAAGCCGGAAATATTCCATCAGATCCAGGTGACTTAAATGGTTTGAAGCTCCTCCAGGATTCCTTTACCATAAATTCCGTAATAATAAACCTTCGATCAACTTCATCCCTTCGTATCTTGTGGAAAATGGGTTTTCATCAAAAGCCTCAACATGTCCTCCGTTGTCTCTGCTCTCACTCCCATGGCGTCTACTAAAGTTTCAGTTTGGACATGGGTTTTTGAGAGAAACTTTTTTATCTTGGTGGCGTCATTAACACTATCGACCTGTTAGCAGAAAAGCTTCCAGGAGTTGCGTTTTGCCGCTCTGGTAATCTTATTGTATTCCTTGAGCCATGTGTAATACACATCCCAATAAACTTCCGCTTTCTTACAAGTGCTCTGTTAAAAAGTCTGCGGACCTCATTCCAAATATTGCAAATCTCCCTGGTCATCCAGAGTTTTTCTTGGGCTGATTTCCTTTCCCGAAGAGGACAACTATCTTCGAAGGACCCCACCAGTGCAGTCGCATACCGCTTAGTCTTGGCTATAAAAAGTGGGCTAAAACTTGAATCGGACAGCATCCATTGATATGAGAAAAGTGTCCCCCTGTTCCCTAATGGACAATTCGCTAGCAAATTTCCATTTTTTTTTTGTGGATAACTCGTATTGAGAACATAGAGCATCACTTTGCAATATTTGCCTTCCACATGTTTGTTTTATGAAAATCACTGTTCCTCATCACCAATGTAGCTCATGCAACTAACCATAACTCTAATGTCTGGTCTCGAGTATACCTGCATACAAACGAGTATAAATTTAAGCCTTAAGTATGGCACGTGCATGTTATTACGCCTGTCCACAATATCCCAAAGCCTTTTTTTTTTTATATTGTCCTGCATGTACGTATTCTCTCCATTATTGTGACAGTCAAAATATTGTCCATTCATACTTGAAGGCTTGATTGTTTAGCGAGCAAACAATAAAGGAGAACGAATGTAAAAAACAAGAAAGCAGAACATGCATACATGCAGGCATAGCTTGCTTACTCTACGCAAGACATTCTTTTCGAAAAGTCTCCCATTGGGCAGATCTGTGTTAGGGCTTTGGGTAACTGTAGCTTTACTTTAAAAGTTAATACACTTCAGTGTTGTGGTTTGCCATGCTCGGAAGATGGAATGATGCTAAAATGGTAGCTGCGACATCACAACAAACCTTAGGGGTGCATTTCTACCTTGTTTTAGTCTCTTCTTTTGTTCTGGGGTGTGTGTCATGGCCCAAAGGGACAAATGGAAAAAGAGTTAGGATTTGCTGCATAGCCATTCGGAAGGGAGGAGAAAGTTTCCAGGATGAACTATATAATTCTCATGTGGCTCTTGCACAGTGGGGTGTTTGGTTGAGGAAATCGAGAGAGTTTAAAAATATCAAAAAATATAGAATTTGGACCATACTCGATGCGAATATATCGAGTATGGTGCGATTTGGACCATATTCGATGCGAATATCTAGGGGCCTCATAAAACTCACTGCACAAAACTTCATCGAAATCGGATCATAATATGACTTTAATAAGCTTGAGAATTAAAATCAGGAGGACTGTCTATATGGCATCTAGGTAATGTTACGTTAAAGTGGCACATCAGACTCACTTAGACGGTTTCGTCCATTGTAATACCACAGGAACAGAAGAAGGAAGATGCCTCCTAGTTCCTACCGTTAAACCAGATTGCTTTAAAAAGCTCAATAACTTGCGAATGTTCACTACCGCTAAATCAGACAGGTTCTCAAAGAAATGAGAACCTAAAGTGGACCTCCTTCTAACTGCTAGTGCGGGACACACATACAAAAGGTGTTCTATAGTCTCTTTTTCCTCTACGTCGTCACAATTTCGGCAAAAATCGTTATTGACATCGGTAGACCTCTTCAAGTTAAGATTAGGCCACATAATTTTGGAATGCCCACAGCTCCCCTTTTGTGACCATCGATCATTCGTAGCCCTTTGGGCCTGATCCTGAAGACTTTGCTTGCAAGTTGCTAGAGTCATACCCATAGACTCCAGTTTCTGTGGAATGTGTAACTTAGTTAGGAGGAATTAGGAGACATCTATCATTCGTTGCCCTTTGGGCCTGATCCTGAAGACTTTGCTTACAAGTCGCTAGAGGCATACCCATAGAATCCAGTTTCTGTGGAATGTCGCACAAGCTCCTCCGCTTTACAGTTCCCTGGGATATCTCTGTGGCCCGGCATCTATTGTAGAACAGGTGAATATTGAACTGTTCAGCCATCTCGTTGAAAGATCTGGGAGAGTCAAGGGCGGTTCTCGAATTCAGAAATACGTTCTCCTGGGATTTATTGGCTGCCTGGATGTCTGAGAAGATATTCATGCCAGTTGTCCGTATGACATTATACCTTAGGCTTTCCACCACTTTTTTAATTGCAAGGATTACCGCTTGATACACACTGCAGGGAGGCCACCGTAGCGCAGAGGTTAGCATGTCCGCCTATGACGCCGAATGCCTGGGTTCGAATCCTGGCGAGATCATCAGAAAATCAGCGGTGGTTTTCCCCTCCTAATGCAACATTTGTGTGGTACTATGCCATGTAGAACTTCTCTCCAAAGAAATGTCGCACTGCGGCATGCCGTTCGGACTCGGCAATAAAAAGGAGGCCCCTTATCATTGAGCCTAAAACTTTAATCGGACTGCACTCATTGATATGTGAGAAGTTTGCCCCTGTTCCGGCGTGGAATGTTCATTGGCAAAATTTGCAAATTTGCATTTACACACTGCAGTGCTCGGCTAACCTTTTCTATTGGGTTGCCCAAAAAGTAATTGCGGATTTTTCATAAAGTCGGCGTTGACAAATTTTTTCAACGGCTTGTGACTCTGTAATTATCAGCTGTTACTTTTAGCATGCTTTAGAAAAAAAGTGTAAAAAAAGTATATTTGATTAAAGTTCATTCTAAGTTTTATTAAAAATGCATTTACTTTCTTTTCAAAAAATCCGCAATTACTTTTTGGGCAACCCAATACATGACCAGATCTAGTTTTTCAGAGCATACCACAAAGCCTACTTGGTCGTTTAGATTGGAACCATCCGTGTAGAGGTCTATGTAACTTCTATTACCAGGGATATTATACTTGCAATCGGTTTTATCAGGATTAGCACTTTTAATCAAAAAGCGCCTCAGGCAGGGTGTAAACCACACTGGGCCTAATACGCTAAATCGGGAGATTGGTCCAACATCTAAAAAACATAAAGACTTTAGATCTCCAAAAGGTGCATTTCTTATCCGATTTTACAAAAATTAGGAACAGTGAGTTGTATTGGACCCATCGAAAAACCCATGTCAAATGTGGTCAACATCGGCAAAATATTGTCCTGACCGAACTTTATTTGGGTATTGCTGCCATATAGACCGATCTAAAAGATCTAAATAAGGTCCAATATGCGCCATACATCGGGAGATCGATCTATATGGCAGCAATACCCAAATAAAGTTCGGTCAGGACAATATTTAGCAGATGTTGACCACATTTGACATGAGTTTTTCGATGGGTCCAATACAACTCACTGTTCCTAATTTCTGTAAAATCGGATAAGAAATGCACCTTTTGGGGACCTAAAGTCTTTAAGTCAGGGGATCGGTTTATATGGCAGTTATATCGAAATAAGGCCCGATCTGGACCCTATTCTTCCGAAGTTGACCATATTTGGCAAAGCTGTCAAGTGGTCCAATACAACTCACTGTTCCGAATTTCAGCCAAATCGGATAATTAATGAGCCTTTTAAGGGCCCAATACACTAAATCGGGAGATCGGTCTGAATGGGGCTCATAATTCTAAAGCGAGAAGATCGGTCTATATGGCAACTATACCCAAACAAGGTCTAATCTGGATAATATTCGGCTAGGATGTTGAGGGGTTTAATAAAACTCACTATTCTATATTTCAGTGAAATCAGGTGATAAATTCACCTTTTGTTGGCTCTCGATCCTAAATCGGGGGATTGGCCTATATGACAGCTATAGTCAAATATAGTCCGGTCTAGACCATATTTGGCCGAAGTTGAACAAATTTGGCATGGGTGTTGCGAGGTATAATACAACTCATTATTCCAAATTTCAGAGAAACCGAATAACAAATGCGTCTTTTATGGGCCTAAATCGGGGGAGCGGTCTATTAGACTGTTTTATCCAAATTATTTAGGTCCAACCTATATATTATTCGGCCGATGTTGACCGTATTCGGAATCTAGTGATGAATACGCTATAATGGGCTCAAGAGGCCACCGTAGTGCAGAGGTTAGTTAGTATGTCCGCCTATGACACTGAAAGCCTGGGTTCGAATCCTGGCGAGAACATCATAAAAAAATTTTCAGAGGTTAGTTAGTATGTCCACCTATGACACTAAAAGCCTGGGTTCGAATCCTGGCGAGAACATCATAAAAAATTTTTCAGCGATGGTTATCCCCTCTTTATGCTTACGAGATTTGAGAGGTACTACCATCTGGTATGGTAGCCATGTAAAAACTTCTCCACAAAAAAGGTGTAGCACTGCGTCACGCCGTTCACTATAAATGGGAGGCCCCTATCATTGAGCATAAACTTAAATCGGAACGCACTTCATTTCAAGCGTCTAACTTTATTCATTCGAAAGTTACCGTGATTTCCACAGACTAGCAGGCGGACGGACATGGCTAGATTAACATAAAATGCCATGGCGATCAAGAATTTATATACTTTATAGGGTCTAAGACCAATATTTGGATGTGTTACCAAAGGAATGACACCTTCTTATGGTGGAGGGTATAAAAAGGAAGACTTGGTGAAAAATTATTACGATGAAATGCACAAACCCCCGCTCTGTCCCGAAGCGTAGACCGAGAGTTGATGCAAAATACAAGAAATAGAAGGAATGTAGTGCGATTGCTGCTCCGGAACGTGAACCCTCACTCACTCAATTATTCACTCCCTAACTCATTTCATTTCAGATTTCATTGCATGCCTCGTCGAATCAAACCTGTCTTATCCATATATCTGAGAAGACTCCACATAGATACATCTGCAAGTTCGCCGAAATCGGAGAAGAACCGCCTACCTAGGATGTAGACCCTAGGAAGACCCCTGTAGACCCGGGCATGAGCAGAGCAGGTGTTCGTTCGGCTCCTCCTCATCCTCATCAAGACATTGTCCACAGTAGTCGTTGTGCGGGTTGCCATGCGCAAGGCCCATATAGCCTATTGCAAAGTGTTCGGTTATGATTCCTGTAGTCGTGCTCAGTGACCCCTTATGAAGACCCAATGACTTCCTCGACCTCTTCCGGTCAACAGCTGGCTGATGTTTTGGTAACTCGACATTCGCCCACAGACTCCCACCTTGCCACTGCCTGCGCACTCCGCCATATCCTTTACTATATTCATTAGATCGACAAAGGCCAAGTGTGAAAGACCGGCAAAAGGTCTGCTTGTCGTGGAGAATCCTGTGCTGACATAATCATCCGCCTTATCATTTTTGAAAACACCGATATGCCCTGGCTAACACAACGCCATGAGTCGTTCAGGGCTCCAAAACTCTCCGCCATGTACTTCGCTTTCATCGTCTTTAAATTCAAGGCCTTGAGGAACGTCATGCTGTCCACATATGTCCTGAGTTTGGAAGGTGGTATGTCCATCCTCCTCTGGATCTCCCCTTTGCGACCAACGTAATGGTACAGATCTCTGGCTGAAAGGTCCGGCAGCCTAACTGACATACCGATGTCAAGTATCTCCGAGTAAACCCCCAGTCCCGTCTCTGACTCCATCCTGGAGCGGTCAGTGAAGACCGAGGTCTCATCCAACACAAACACAGCATCCGTCTGACTTCCGGTAAACCAAATCCGGAACAACCTCACCCGAGTCGGTCTCGGTGACAAGTCCTAATGGGGTCTTATACTGGAACCTGTTATGTTGGCTTAATCCTGCATGGCTCTTAGCCCTTGGGGAATATAATACATCTGCCAACGCTTCCATACATAGCCGAAGCTAGCATGAGTACCACGTTGCTCTCAACTGGGGACTCACCATAGTCAGGTTGGAGCCGAAGTTCCAGGTGTTGGCACTGGAACCAGGACTGCAGGGGCTTCTGACTCCCGTGGTACCACATTATGGACTTTGGTCCGACCACGTAGTCCAACTTCTTCCAGTTGAAATCCAAACAATTCGGGACTGATCACCTTAGGGATGAAGGCAGCACCATCCCATAGCAACACCACAAACTGAAACATCAGAAAAATATGTGGCATAACCAAAGACTGAGCCAAAACAGGAATGCAACCGAAACATTCACATCCTACTTCCCACTACACACGACCTGCTCCATAGACTTCAACAGCCTTCAACTCATCGACCTTTTTAATGCAGTCTACTAACTCCTCATTCATACTCCACCTCATCACTTCACCTCTTCACCGTCCTTCATCTTCTTACCGTCCCTCACCTCCTTACCGTCTTCAATTTCTTACGTATTTTCACTTCATAAAAGTCCTTCATAATCAATCAATTCTCACTTTGATCATGCACTTCAGACCACCTGGAGAAGTATTGTATGCTTTCCAAGCGTTGGACTCCTGTAGGTTCGTACTCGGTGACGGATAGTCCGAGACCTTCCTCAGCTTACCTTCTACATCCATGGCCTTCAGAATGGAGCAGTGGCAGTGACCACCTTCTCTCAGTATGCCAATAACCCTCAGCCTAAGCGCAATCTGAGCGGCATAGGCCGAAATATATGCCTCAACAGGTTGTAAATTCAGCATTGCCTCCAGATCCGCCTGCGGTGGAGATCTTCACGCCCTCGTGGTCCCGACGTAGGCCAGTCTCTGTACCATTCGAAGTTCCGTGTAAAACCAGCATATCATTTTCGGACTAACTCCCTACTTCCTATTGAACATCCTTTTGCAGGAGTACAAGATTCATATCGCATTTCGGCACCTTTCCTTGGTATTCCTTTTCCAGGATAGTTGATACGCCCCCTCAATATGGAGGAAAACAGCCATTGTGTACTCCTTCTGTTCGAGAGACATCTCGATCTCTCGTACCACTTCATGTGGGGCAATCTTCACCGACCTCCGCTTGAGGTGTGCATCTTGTATCCAACCGAAATTTTCGGGTTTCAGTCCCTCCTTCACCTTAAGATCAACCAGTTTTTCGATTGTTTTAAGTAAAAACGATGACAGGCTGATTGGCCTATAATCCTTCGAAGAACCGTAGTTTATTTTTCTTGCCCTGGGGATAAATACTGTCATGACTTCCCTCCTTTTTATCGGTATATACGACACTGCCTGGCTAACACATAAAATACGTTCCAACCGCGGAGGAGTAAGCCCAAGACACTGTTGCAGCAGCACCGGGATGATTCCGTCTGGTCCGGACTTTTTAAAAGGAAATGGATAATAAATGCACCTTTTATGGGTCTAACACCCTAAATCGGGAGAGATCGATCTAAAGGGTGATTTTTTTGAGGTTAGGATTTTCATGCATTAGTATTTGACAGATCACGTGGGATTTCAGACATGGTGTCAAAGAGAAAGATGCTCAGTATGCTTTGACATTTCATCATGAATAGACTTACTAACGAGCAACGCTTGCAAATCATTGAATTTTATTACCAAAATCAGTGTTCGGATCGAAATGTGTTCATTCACCGTTCAGCGATGAGGCTCATTTCTGGTTGAATGGCTACGTAAATAAGCAAAATTGCCGCATTTGGAGTGAAGAGCAACCAGAAGCCGTTCAAGAACTGCCCATGCATCCCGAAAAATGCACTGTTTGGTGTGGTTTGTACGCTGGTGGAATCATTGGACCGTATTTTTTCAAAGATGCTGTTGGACGCAACGTTACGGTGAATGAACACATTTCGAACCGAACACTGATTTTGGTAATAAAATTCAATGATTTGCAAGCGTTGCTCGTTAGTAAGTCTATTCATGATGAAATGTCAAAGCATACTGAGCATCTTTCTCTTTGACACCATGTCTGAAATCCCACGTGATCTGTCAAATACTAATGCATGAAAATCCTAACCTCAAAAAAATCACCCTTTATATGTGCAGCTATATCCAAATATCCAATATCGAGAGCCATATTCGGCAAGGATTTTTGGGGGTCTAATACAAGGCATTGTTCCGAATTTCCAGAATTTCCGGGCCGGTTGTAAATTTAAGAAAATCGACTGATCGGTCTGTATGGAGGCTATAACAAGATATAGACCGATACAGCTCACCTTGGAACTTGACCCGCTCAGTTGCCATTCTACGCATTTGCTTCTCTCTAATCTCTAAAAATCCCAATCGCCTCTGTAGATCTGCTTTATATCCCATTGTCCCTGCAAATGGCAGGACAGCCAGTTTGATGCAAACGCAGCCAGCAGGATTTTTGTTTTTTTTTTTTTTTTGTAAATGTCAATGACGTTCAGCTTTGTCTTGTCGTTTCTTGTTGCTGAAGGCTGTTGCCGTTGTTGTACATACATCGTTGTAGGTCCAACTGCTGCAACATCGTCACAAGTAGCAGCATTAACAACATCAACAACATCAACAACAACAACAACAAGAATAAAGTCGAGTAAACTACTATGGTTGCAGCTATTACCCCCATTCTTTGATCCTTACCAGGATGTTTAACAGTCGGTTTATTCCTCTTTGTTTCCACAACAATGTTAACGTAGTGTTTGTTGTTGTTGCTGTTGCTGTTGCTGCTGTTGTTGTAGATCTTATTATCATGGATGTTGCCATTTTGTTCATCAAGTGTTACTCTGCCAACTCATTCTGGTAATGGATTATGGTAATTCCCAGCTAATGTAAACCATTTTCACACACACACATACTCACCCGCATTCAATGTGTGTCACACATTCATATGTTTGAGAGTGTTTGCTACTCAGTGTGTGTGTGTGTGTGTGTGGTAAAGGTCTCCAGCCAAACCATACATATAAGTCCTTAGGCAGCTCGTATAAGCAAACATCCCATTATGTGCCATGAATCTGCATATACCCATTTCCAAAGTCATGTAATTGAAAATTTTACTTAAAAATGCATTGAATTCAAAATACTTAGTAAATGCTAAAATAGGTGTATATAAGAGTGGGTAAGAAGGCAAAAAAAAGAAAAAAATTATAGCCTAATTACTTATTGTTTGCACTATAAAGCAAGTAAAAGCGTGCTAAGTTCGGTCGGGCCGAATCTTATATACCCTCCACCATGGATCGCATTTGTCGAGTTCTTTTCCCGGCATCTCTTTTTAGGCAAAAGAAAAGGATATAAGAAAAGATTTGCTCTGCTATTAGAGCGATATCAAGATATGGTCCGGTTTGGACCACAATTAAATTATATGTTGGGGACCTGTGTAAAATGTCATCCAATTCGAATAAGATTTGCGCCCTTTGTGGGCTCAAGAAGTAAAATAGAGAGATCGATTTATATGGGAGCTGTATCGGGCTATATACCGATTCAGACCATAATAAACACGTATGTTAATGGTCATGAGAGAATCCGTCGTACAAAATTTCAGGCAAATCGGATAATAATTGCGACCTCTAGAGGCTCAAGAATTCAAGATCCCAGATCGGTTCATATGGCAGCTATATCAGGTTATGAACCGATTTGAACCATATTTGGCACAGTTATTGGATACCATAACAAAATACTACCAAAATTCATTCAAATTCGATAAGAATTGCGCCCTCTAGAGGCTCAAGAAGTCAAGACCCAAGATCGGTTTATATGACAGCTATATAAGGTTATGGACCGATTTGAACCATACTTAGCACAGTTGTTGGATATCGTAACAAAACACGTCGTGCAAAATTTCATTCCAATCGGATAAGAATTGCGCACTCTAGAAGCTCAAGAAGTCAAGTCCCCAGATCTGTTTATATGACAGCTATATCAGGTTATGAACCCATTTGAAACATATTCGGCACAGTTGTTGGATATAATAACAAAACACGTCGTGCAAAATTTCATTCCAATCGGATAAGAATTGCGCAGTCTAGAGGCTCAAGAAGTCAAGACCCAAGATCGGTTTATATGGCAGCTATATCAGGTTGTCGGCCGATTTGAACCATACTTGGCACAGATGTTGGATATCAAAAGAAAACGCGTCGTGCAAAATTTCATTTCAATCGGATAAGAATTGCGCACTCTAGAGGCTCAAGAAGTCAAGACCCAAGATCGGTTTATATGGCAGCTATATCAAAACAAGGACCGATATGGCCCATTTACAATACCAACCGACCTACACTAATAAGAAGTATTTGTGCAAAATTTCAAGCGGCTAGCTTTACTCCTTCGGAAGTTAGCGTGCTTTCGATAGACGGACGGACAGACGGACGAACAGACGGACGGACATGGCTAGATCGACATAAAATTTCACGACGATCAAGAATATATATACTTTATGGGGTCTCAGACGAATATTTTGAGTAGTTACAATCAGAATGACGAAATTAGTATACCCCCCATCTTATGGTGGAGGGTATAAAAATATAGAGACATATAACGCAATTAGGTTAGGTTAAGTGACAGTCTCCCATCAGACTCACTTAGACGTTTTCGTCCATTGTGATACCACAGGTACACAATGGACGAAAAACTCTAAGTGAGTCTGATGGGAGACCGCCACTTAAACCTAACCTAATTTCGTTATATGTCTCGACTCTGACTGCCAGTACGGGAGACACACACATAAGGTGTTCTATAGAATCTCCTTCTTCCTCACAGCTTCTGCAAAAATTGTTACTGGCAACCTTCTGCCTGTCCGCATGTTTTCCGATTAGACAGGGACCTGCCCTGACGACCACAATGATTAGAAGTCTGTTCTAGCCACTGACAGCAAAGCGGCAGACTAGACTCATCAAGTCTAGATTAGGCCACATAGTTTCAGAATGTGACCTCTTTGTGGCCTCTGTGTGGGTTGCCCAAAAAGTAATTGCGGATTTTTCATATAGTCGATTTACAAATTTTTTCACAGCTTGTGACTCTGTAATTGCATTCTTTCTTCCGTCAGTTATCAGCTGTTACTTTTAGCTTGCTTTAGAAAAAAAGTGTAAAAAAGTATATTTCATTAAAGTTCATTCTAAGTTTTATTAAAAATGCATTTACTTTCTTTTAAAAAATCCGCAATTACTTTTTGGGCAACCCAATATCATTCGTTGCCCTTCGGGCTTGATTCCAGAAACTTAACTTACAAGTCGCTAGAGGTATACCCAGATTCCACTTTCCTTGGAAAGTGTGAAGGGTAATTCCTAGTCTCGCAAGCTCGTCCGTTTTGCAATTTGCAGGGATATCTCTGTGGCCCGGCACCCAGAACAGGTGAATTATGAACTGTTCAGCCATCTCGTTGAGAGATTTGAGACAGTCAAGGGTGGTTTTTATGTTCAGAAATATGTTTTCCAGGGATTCAATGGCTGCCTGTCTGTCTAAGAAGATAAATATCATCGTTATTATATCATATCTTAGCCATTCCGCCACTTCCTTAATTGCAAGGATCTGCGCTTGATACACACCGCAGTGGTCCGGTAACCTTTTCGATTGAGTACATCCCAAAACCCACCTGGTCGTCTAGTTTAGAACCATCTGTATAGAAGTCTATGCAACTTTTATTACCAGGAATATCGTAGTTCCAATCGGTTCCATAAGGAATAGTGGTACAGTACTTTTTATCAAAAAACGGGTTTAGGAAGGGTGTAATCCATACTGACTGGAACATTGGACACCGCCTCAAGGATAACACAGTGTCCGTAGCCGCTACATGACCAAGGAGAAAGCTTCCTTCGCCTCACGGCAGTGATCGCAGCTATTTGTCTAGTCACAATGTGGAGAGGCATTAGATCTAGCATTAAATTCAGTGCATCAGCTGGTGTTGTCCTAAGTGCGGCTGCGATATACAAATAGGCCATGCTTTGGTTCCAGTTGAGAATTGAGCAGTAGTTGGACTTTTGAAGAGCCGTCCATCAGACCACAACACCATATAGCATTATAGGTCTGACAACTGCAGTATATTCCCCATGCATGACACGTGGCTTAAACTCCCAACTTTTGCCAATGGCTGTCTGGCAGGTGTATAGGGCAAGAGTTGCCTTTCCGAAATGTTGGATTTGAAGGTAGTTTGCGCTTTCTGTAAATGGAACATTCTCTCCTCCCAAGGAGACAGGTGCCACTGTAGGCAACTTGTCAGTCCTGCTGAAAAGAACTACTTTTGTCTTCCACTGATTTACGCCTAGACCACTTTCGGTAGCCCACTTCGCTGTTGAACGTAGAGTTTCCTGAAGTATATATCTTAGAGTGCCGCAGAAGTATAGTGAAGTATATCTCCTAACCGCAAGATTCGTTAGATCTGGTCATGATGAGCTTCCGTATGCATTCAAGGGCAGGTTAGAAAGCAGTGAAACCACTCTTCCTCAGGACACTAAACACTTGCGGTGTGGACGATTCCTCCTTAGAGGCTACACTAGCTGCTGCTGCTGTCGAAGTACTTTTTGAGTTCCCTTCTTCCACGCTGGTGTACACATTGAGCCCAGTCCAACTGGTTGACCCATCCACACAGGGCTTATCGGGTCCCGTTTCGATGCCTTCCCCTCCTGGCTCGATTGTGGCAGGGGGATTTTCAGTCTCCTGCAATGCTCCAGACCTTAGCGATGTGGTCGTTAGTTCCTCAGGCAAGTGTTCAGAAGGAACTGCTGAGTCGTCCCCTGATTCCCCAACCTCACCGCTTCTATAGATATTCAGATCCAACTTGTTGAATCGGTAGGATACAACCCCTTCAGACATGTGTAGGTCTGCGAGACATCCGGAGTTAAGTACGAATACTGCATGTCTCCGATCACCATCAGCCTTATCCAGTCTAACAATGTTCCATGCGGTGGTTGAAAGATTGGGATTACATTCCCTTAGTCTTTCAAGTATGGATTCAGGATCTGAGGGAATCCTCGATATCCAAGCATGCGCCATTGATCGAGACGGAATAACTTCCTTCTTGACTAAATCCAGTGCTGCGCTTGGACAGAGATCTCACCAATCTTGTTTAGGGCGCAATGATACATTTCAATTGAGCGTTGATCGTCGAAGGTAATTAGTCTGTATCGGCTTCGATACCAGCCTGCATCGTGTCAAACTGGAGGAGACCCTGAAAACTCCGCAAGAACATCGGAGTATACTGATGACAGTCCATTGACTGTCCCACTCCAATTATTCCTAGGTATGCATCCCTATTCTTCCCCCTTGTCGACAAATGCCATCACAAAACTGTTGCTAGCGGCATTAGCTAAGGTTCTTGGACCCATCTTACTATTGATCGCCCTAGTTTTTTGATATATGGGATGGCCTTCAGGTGACCGCAGCCTTTTGGCTGACTGCTATGCAGTTTCCAAATCTAAACGTGAAGTCTTTGGGGTAGCCTGTGCCACGAATCCCAGAGCCCAATTTAGAGAGTCTCTCTCCCTATTAGTGTGAGTCTTACGATCATTCGCACCAAACCTCTCAATAAACTTAAGAGCGATGCGCCTTCTATTATTCTAGCCTCTTAAAGAGCGTGTTGGTTTGCCGGAGAACGCCAAGGGCCTACAAATTTTAGGCATGCGAAGATAGGCTAGATTCGGCCTTGTCCTTAAGACTCGAACCAAGTGTCTTTGACAAAAGTCCCTCAAATAACAAACAGTGGTTAAAAATTCCTAAGAGAATTCTTTAAAGATCTTTAGATCTTCTTTTTCATTATCCAGGGACTAAAGAATAATGCTTTTATATATAAACAATAAGAAATGGTGGATATATTTTGGGTTGCCCAAAAAGTAATTGCGGATTTTTTAAAAGAAAGTAAATGTGGTTAAAAATTCCTAAGAGAAATCTTTAAAGATCTTCTGATCTTCTTATTTCATTATCCTGAGACTAAAGAATTATGCTTTTATACAACAATAAGGAATGGTGGTTACATATAGGGTTGCCCAAAAAGTAATTGCGGATTTTTTAAAAGAAATTAAATGCATTTTTAATAAAACTTAGAATGAACTTTAATCAAATATACTTTTTTACACTTTTTTTCTAAAGCAAGCTAAAAGTAACAGCTGATAACTGACAGAAGAAAGAATGCAATTACAGAGTCACAAGCTGTGAAAAAATTTTTCAACGCCGACTATATGAACAATCCGCAATTACTTTTTGGGCAACCCAATATTTGGTTTAAATTCCTCTTAAAACACATTGCATTTGATTTCTCAACCTACAAACAAGATCGAACAATGTTCGTCTGTCCATCCATAACATTCTCATTTGTCACCTCAACTTCAAGGGAGCCACCCTAATGTTATTAAATGCTTATGACTAAATTGTAATGTTACTATAATGCATGACATATTTATGGCAATTTATTAGCAGAATTTCAGATTTCATACTAACCAAATGATATCTCTGGTCACTGGTGTAATGCAGAAACTATGGCCAGTGGCTATTGTTGAATGGGTTTATTATAGTTAAAACTATGTGCATAAATATTCTCGCACAGCTTTCATGGCTGGAATTTGTTGGAGTAATTCACACTGACATTTTTAGTCTCCATGCAAACCAGAGCAGAACGATAAACGATATGGTTTGTTGGGGTGAATATGAGGAATGACATGGAATTTCAAATTTATTATCGAGCTGTTAAATAGAGACCTCATATATCATTATTGGTGTCCTTTTAATGATATTGGAATTCTAAATTTGGATTAAAACTTAAAATTAGTTAAAACTTGAAAGTAGCAAGGAAAGACGAAATTCGGACGGAGCTGATTGTATAATACCCTGCACCACCGAGTCTTCCTAATATAGGGTGATTTTTAAGCTATTATCTTTTTGGCAATACTGGTTTAATAGCTCACGCACGTTATGTTTTTGTTTCACGGCAAACAGTTAGGCCTAATTTAACCATGAATCGTCTTCCAAACGAACAACGCTTGCAAATTATTGCATTTTATTATCAAAATGCGTGCTCTGTTAAGAAAGCCTGAAACATTGCAAGAGCTACCAATGCATCCAGCAAAAGTTACAGTTTGCGCGGTGCGGTTTACGGGCTAGTTGCATCATTGGACTGTACTTCTTCAAAGATGATGCGAATCGTAACGTAATTGTGAATGGTGAGCGCTATCGTGAAATGATATCCAACGGTTTTTTTCCAATTTGCAAGAGCTTGACTTGCATAACATGTGGTATACTAAATTCGTCATTCTGTTTGTAACTACTCGAAATATTTGTCGGAGACCCCATAAAGTATATATTATATTCTTGATCGTCGCGACATTTTGTGTCGATCTAGCCATGTCCGTCCGTCCGTCTGTCTGTCGAAAGCACGCTAATATCCGAAGGAGTAAATCTAGCGGCTTGAAATTTTGCACAAATACTTCTTATTAGTGTAGGTCAGTTGGTATTGTAAATGGGCCATATCGGTCCATGTTTTGATATAGCTGCCATATAAACCGATCTTGGGTCTTGACTTCTTGAGCCTCTGGAGTGTGCAATTCTTATCCGATTGGAATGAAATTTTGCACGACGTGTTGTGTTATGATATCCAACAACTGTGCCAAGTATGGTTCAAATCGGTTCATAACCTGATGTAGCTGTCATATAAACAGATCTGGGTACTTGACTTCTTGAGCTTCTAGAGGGCGCAATTCCTATCCGATTTGGCTGAAATTTAGCATGACGTATTTTATTCTTACCCTCAACAACTGTGTCAAATAAGGTTCAAATCGGTTCATAACCTGATATAGCTGCCATATAAACCGATGTTGACTTCTTGAGCCTCTAGAGGTCGCAATTATTATCCGATTTGCCTGAAATTTTGTACGACGGATCCTCTCATGACCATCAAAATACGTTTTTATTATGGTCTGAATCTGTCTACAGCCCGATACAGCTCCCATATAAATCGATCTCTCTACTTTACTTCTTGAGCCCCGAAAGGGCGAAATTCTTATTCGAATTGGCTGACATTTTACACAGGTCTCCAACATATTATATAATTGTGGTCCAAACCGGACCATATCTTGATATTGCTCTTATAGCAGAGCAAATCTTTTCTTATATCCTGTTTTGCCTAAGAAGAGATGCCGGGAAAAGAACTCGACAAATGCGATCCATGGTGGAGGGTATAAAAGATTCGGCCTGGCCGAACTTAGCACATGTGCTTCTTTTTTTTTGAAAATCTATCCTGTAGCTCTTAAAAAATCACCCTTTATCTATGAAATTTCCAACGAATAGAGAGAAGGTATTTGTTAGATGATATGCAAAATTGAAGCCACTTCTGCAGGGAAAAAGAGCCTCATTGTGGGAAGTGATGCTAATGCACATAACCAGATATGGGGCAGTTCGGATATCAACGAAAGGGGTGAGCTGGTTGTCGATTATATTTCAAGTTGCATTTGGAAGATATAAGTGGAAGAATATGCGACTGGAATATGCGACCGGCTAAACAGAAGAAAGGCGGATTGGGATAGATTTCGGTATACATTCTGCACCACTGGCCCTTCTAGACCAGAATAGGAAGTGAAAACAGCAAAGCACATAGACATAATGGTCAAGCGGATCCCGAAGGCCCTGGATACTAGCTTATGTCAGCATGTGCCATGTCAAGGGACAAACAATGACGGCCATGGTGGACTGTAGAACTGATTGGTCAAAGAAAGATTTGCAGAAAACTCTTCAACTGGGCGAAAGCCACAAGGCCACCACACGATTGGGAGGTCTATAAGGCTAATCTAAGAAAATACAAGTGCGATTCTGGGTGGAATTCCGCAGCTTGGTGGAGAATATATCTGATGCCCCTAGGCTAAGAAAGATCCTATCCTCGAGACCTCAGAAGTCAGAGAATAGATGGACAATGTCTAGTGAGGAAACACTAGAACTACTCGTTGACATACATTTCCCGGAAAACTCTCCAACGGACAACGTTGCTCTAGAATAGGTTGTCACTTGCATGCATTCGTCGGACTGTATTGGGGAAAGTCGAAAATCCTTTGGGTGATGAGAAGTTTCTACTCATTTAAGTCGCCAAGCCCTGATGATGTATCACTGGTTGAATTACAATCTGTGTCCGACAGATTGGCTCCTTGGCTTTGGGAGATATACTCTGCTTGTATCAGCATGTGGTATATGCTTATGGGATGGTGGGACAGACATGTCATTTTCATTGCAAAGGCAGAAAAAGCATACCACACAAAGGCGAAAGATTTTCGTACTATCAGCCTGTCACCCGACGCACAGTGCGCCAAATGGCACAAAAATTGGAAATAACTCCACAACCTTTCACTTATTGTGAGCGGTCTAGACATTTGTAGAAGAGGACTAAGGCTTTCAGGAAAGTGGAGTGGTTAGTCTATATCTTTAATACAAGGTAATTTACAGAGTGTCAAAATTGACCACTTTCCATTTCTTCTACTTTCAAGGGGCTATAACTTTTGGTCTACTGAACCGGTTTTCCAGATTTAGTACTCTGGTGTTCCCCACCGCAAGAAACCCCCCAACAGGACTCTTTCACAGCTTTAGGCAATATGGGTATCAGATGAAAGATATTTAAAAGTAGAGTACAAATTTGACATAAAAATGTATTCCTTGGCGTCTAAGGGACCTTCCCACTCCACAAAACCCCCCAGCGGGACATATTTACTGATTGAGACGATATGAATATCAAATGAAGGGTACTGAAATGTAGAGTACAATGCTAATATTGTCAGCATGTGCCATGCTGCCCAAAAAGTAATTGTGGATTTTTCATATAGTCGGCGTTGACAAATTTTTTCACAGCTTGTGACTCTGTAATTGCATTCATTCTTCTGTCTGTTATCAGCTGTTACTTTTAGCTTGATTTAGAAAAAAAGGGTAAAAAAAAGTATTGTATAAAAATGTATTTCTTGGTGTCTGAGGCGCCTTCAACAGGACAAATTTGCCGATTTTGACATTATGGGTATTAAATGAAAGGCGTTTGGAAGTTAAGTATACATCTGTTATAATAATTTGTTTCAAGGTGTCTACGAGGCTTCCTTAACCCCAAAAACCCCCAAAGTGTCCAACGTCACAAAATGGATATCGATTGAAAGGTCTTTGTGAGTTGACTACGAATCTGGTATACACATTTGGTACAGAGTCTGGTTCCGGCCCACCCACTAAATACCATTCAATAGGACCTGTAATTCGAGCATAATATGTGAATTAAAAGAAAGAAATATGTCAGTAGAATTCGAATCTAATGTTGATATAAGGATTCAAGAATTTGGGTCACGTCCAGCCATCCTGCCGTTCAGCAGGACTCAAATAAATTGTCTTTGGGTCTTAGCGTCTGGGGGAGATAACCTCTCCTCCCAATAAAGACAACTTCAAACTGTCATATACGACGACCGAGAATATATTGTACTCAAAAGAAAGGATGTGTCAGGATCCAACAAAATTAATTAAATACAAGTAAAAAGGCATTAAGCTCGGCCGGACCGAACTTTGGATACCCACCACCTTAAGTTTATATGTAAACCCCATTTCGTAACAATCCGGTGAAAATTGGAACTTAATAAAGCTTAATGAAGCACCCAAATTCTGCACGAACATTGAGTGATCTAAAATATATGTCACTATTCAATATTGTGGAACATATTATTGGTCTTTTTTGCAGATATATCCAATTTTAAACTAATATGGTTCATATTAAGGCCGGATATCGTGAAGCTCAGAAAATCTTACGGTTTAAAATTTCAGCGAAATCGGGTAATTAATAAAGCTTTTATGGGCTTCAGTCCCCATATCGTCAGATCGGTCTATATGGTAGCTATATCTGAATATAGTTCGATCTGAACCATATTTAGGTCGGGTATCAGGAGTTAAAAAATAACTCACTGTTTCAAATTTTAGCGAAATCGGATAGAAAATAAAGCTTTTATTGGCTTCAGACCCCTTATCGTCAGATCGGTCTATATGGTAGCTATATCTAAATATAGTTCGATCTGAACCATATTTAGGTCAGATACCGGGATGCTTAAAATAACCCATTGTTTTAAATTTCAGCGAAATCGGGTAATAAATAAAGCTTTTATGGGCTTCAGACCCTTTACCGGGAGATCGGTCGATATGGTTGCTATATCTAAATATAGTCCGATCTGTACCATATTTGGGTCAGTTGTCGGGAAGTCTTATACTACTCACTGTTTCAAATTTCAGCAAAATCGGATGAAAAATAAAGTTTTCATGGGTATTAGACCCTTTATCGGCAGATCGGTCTATATGGCAGCTATATCCAATTATGGTCCGATTTGGTCCGTGCAAGATCTTAACTAGCGTGCATAAAAAAAAACGTATTTGTGCCAAATTTCAGCTCAATATCCCAATTTTTGAAAGCTGTGGAGTAATTACAACAGACGGACGGACGAATAGACGGACAGACGTTAAAGCGTCTTAGAATTTTAAGACTATCCGAAATATATATACTCATACTTTGTAGGGTCGGAAATTGATATTTCGATGTGTTGCAAACGGAATGACAAAATTAATATACCCCCTATCCTACGGTGGTGGGTATAATAATATATGAAGGCCGATAAGGACAGAATAGGACTTTCGGTAGTAGAGTACACTTTTTACCCTAAAATTGGGACAGGAGGACATGCGGTTATTTAAAAATATGGTATCCCAAGTGGTAGCTTGGAAGCCCTGTCTAGCTAGTAGAAACATTCGCCATAATTGTCGAGACTCATAAGAGAATCTCTCGTGCGAAATTTCGTGAAAATCGGTTTACAAACGATGATATTATTGCAATGTTACCCCAAATCGGACGAACATATATATGGGAGCCATAACTAAATCTAAACCGATTTTTTTCAATTTCAATAGGCTTCGTTTCTAGGCCCAAGAAAATGCTTTGAGGGAAATCGCATGAAAATTACAAAATTAACAAGGACAGACTCTGGGACATAGATAAATCGAATCAGAAAGTGATTCTGAGTCGATTGGCATTTTTTTTATCAAGGAGTATCCCTCTCCCTTCTGGGTGTTACAAACAAAACTTATAATACCCTGTACCACAGTGAAGGGGTAGAGAATAAATATTGTGTGCCGATTTCTTTCGTTAGGTTTTCATCAGTTCCTCTCAAATTTGAATTTCATTTTGTCCATTTAATTGACATTCAAGAGTAATAAATCTTATGCCACATTCATTCTACATCAATCACCAGTTTATTCTTTCCATATTGTGAACTCGATGATATTGCGGTCCTTGCACATATCTGCCTTGAATATACAAATGACCACAGAGTACAAATATATGTGTATATGCATCAATTGCCAATTGTATGACATTTTGGTCATAGTTGATTTGCAATTCAATGCGGCAACATCTAAATTCAATTGTGCACATAAGTTGTGCAAGTTGATAAAAGCTTATTTTGGAAATTAATTAAGAAATCCATTAACACATAGATCGTGTCACAACTATAAGAGTGAGATATGAACAGCAGAACAGTTTTAGTGGTTTATAATATGACAGAATTATATTGGGTTGCCCAAAAAGTAATTGCGGATTTTTCATATAGTCGGCGTTGACAAATTTTTTCACAGCTTGTGACTCTGTAATTGCATTCTTTCTTCTGTCAGTTATCAGCTGTTACTTTTAGCTTGCTTTAGAAAGAAAGTGTAAAAAAAGTATATTTGATTAAAGTTCATTCTAAGTTTTATTAAAAATGCATTTACTTTCTTTTAAAAAATCCGCAATTACTTTTTGGGCAACCATATTTTGTGGCCAATAACATAAGTCTGTGATGGGAATCCAACTGTAAAGATTCCTACCATGGTATTCCCTTTGACATGGTCCAAATTTTAAAATTATTTTTATCCGTATTTTACTCTCATTGGCTACCTCATCGCAGATGTTGCTTTGTCCGCCTATGACGCTGAACACTTGGGTTCGAATCGTGGCGAGAACATCATAACCATTTTTTAGCTGTGGTTGTCCTCAACTAATTCTGACGACATTTGTGAGGTACTGTATCATCACTGTATGGCAGCCATGTAAAAACTTCTCCACAAAGTGGTGTCGCACTGCGCATTGCCATTCGAACTCGGCTATATAAAGGTTGCCCCTTATCATTGTCCTTAAACTTGAATCGGACAGCACTCAGTGGTATGTGAGAAGTTTGTCTTTGTTTCTTTATTTTCATTACTCTCAAATACCTTTCATTAGAATACCACATAATTCCGTTTGGCATACATGCCCACTTGGAGTATAAATTTGGGGTGGGGCGACCCTCCGGGCACTGACCCAAATTTTTATACAAATTACCAATTCTACCCTAAAATGCCATGGGCTTGAGTCCCATATTGTCCCGTTTGGTGTACATGTCCATTTTGGGCATAATTTTGGGGCGGGTCGATCGGCCTGGAAATAGATCCCTAATTATACCCTACACCACCATTATGGTACAGGGTATTATAACTTCAATGCACCCAAAAGGAAGAGGGCTAGATAAGCCTACCGATCGACTCAGCATCACTTTCTGATTCGATTTAGCTATGTCCGTCTGTCTGTCGATGTTAATTTGTGTACAAATTAAAATTGGCCAAGTTTTTTTTGGCTCAGAAAAGAAGCTGGAAATTGGAAAAAATCGATTCAGATTTAGATAGAGCTCCCAAGTACATGGTTAGTTAAGGTTGAGTGGGTTGCCCACCAAAGGTAAATTCTCTTGGAGGCCAGTCTGGGCCATTGGGGTACCCTTGAAAGAAGGGAAGAAAAAGAATATGTGAGACCTCAGACTAGATGTTCTACCCAAATAAAAGAAAGACAGGAGAAATGGAGAATCCGAGCGGGGGGTGAAGAAACGCCTAACTTCACGAAAGCAAGGATGTACCTACACTGGAGCTTATGGCGCCCCCCTACGGAACCATCGTGCTCCTTCAACAAATCTCAGGAGACCTACCAGTGGTTCGCAAGTTCACCCAGATCACAGAAGAAACGACTCCCCAGAATGGAGAGTCTACGTCCTTGCAAACCCGGACATGAACTCAGCAAGTGCTCAATAGTCTCCTCTTCAGCGTCATCGAGGCAACTCCTGCAGAAGACATTGTGCGGTATTGTGACCCATGTCAAGGTACTCTTTGACCTCTTATCGAACGCCAGCAACTCTCTCGCCCTCCTCAGGCCGATGACAGGCCAGAGCACCTCCTCAAGCCGATGACAGGCCAGAGCATCTCCTCACGCCGATGACAGGCCAGAGCACCAGAACTGCAGTCCGGCAACCATCCACCAAGTCCCACCTCGCCACTGACGCCGCCCTGGCCATGCCCTCTACTGTGTTTAATAGCTCGACAAATGGCACGTAGGCAAGATCGATGACTGGTCCGCCCGACGCAAACGATCCCCTCCTGACGCACTTGTTCGCCCTCTCATTCCCTGAAATCCTCTCTTGCCCAGGAACCCATATCAGCATCACATCGTAGGCCCGGAGCCTATCCAAGGACTCCAAACAATCCGCCACCCGTCTCGACCTCACCATCCTCGACCCTTAGGCCTTGAGCACCGCCATACTGTCCACATAAATTTTGAGTTGCGAGGGAGGTAAATCTCTTACCAGAATTTCCCTTGCGGCTATTGCACAGACCTCTGCCTAAAAGACCGTAAACTCGTCCAGCAGTCTCAGAGACATACGGATATTGAGTGCATCAGAGTAGACCCCCAATCCAGTCCCTGACTCCATCCTGGAGCCTCCTTTGTAGATTGAGGTCTCAACCTCCTCAAGTACAGCATTCGCCCTCCATTCATCCCTCTTAGGACATCGAATCGCGAATGCCCTCATTTCAGTCGGCACTGGTGCCAGGTAGTCGGAGACACTTCTCAGTTTACCCTCCGCATCCACAACACCCAGAATCGAACTGTGGTTGCAATTATCTTTCTTCAGCATGCCGAGCTATCTCGGTCTAAGCGCGACCCTGGAGACGATGCACAGTGGGCCAAATGGCAAAAAAATTGGAAATAAGTCTACAACTTTTTATCTGTTGATTTTAGCCATACAAAATGTTCTAGACATTTGTAGAGGAGGACATAGGCTTTCAGAAAAGTGCTGTTGTTGGTCCATATCTTTAATACAGGGTGAGCTACAGGGTGTCAAAGTTGACCACTTTTGACTTCTCCAAGCTTCTGGGGGCCATAACTTTTGATCTACTCAACCGATTTACATGATTTAGGACTCTAGAGAAAGAGCTTGACAAGATCTAAAAAACTTATGCATAAAGTACCATGCCATCGTGTACTGTTAAGGAGTTATGAATTGTTTAATTTTAAAATATGAAAATTTGGCCTTGGTTTTTTTCAGTGTTTTTTAAATAACTCCGTCAATTTTAAAGCTATAAACTTCATACTTCACACAAATTATGCCAGCATATGTGTGCATAAAATACAAAAGGAATCACGTGAATATCTTTGGCGGTTTAAAAATGGCATCGTTTTCAATATGAAAAATATTTTTTTTGTCAAAAAATTGCAAAATTTTTCAAAAAAGATACTCCCATTTCCTTTAAGTTTTCGCAAACTTTGGCCATCAAAGCATTATCATTTCTTTCCATTTTCACAAAGTCGAGGTATTAAGAAAAGTTTTAAGTGCTAATTTGGCTAATTTCGATATCAAACAACACCGTTATCTTAAGACCAAAATGGCCAATTTTTTTACTAAACTTCAAAAGTTTCTCACTGGAAAAAAAGTTCCACGGGGATTTTTTCGCTTTTTTTGAACTTAAATGAAAGCTTAAAATGTTCCCAACATTTTAAGGTATGTCTCGCCATATCCTAGCCATAAATGAGATCGTAGCGATCAAAATACTGAAAAAAGTCAATTTTCAAGTAGTGCTATATTCATTGCTAAAAAACAAGTATTACGTCACATTTTATTGCAAAGATGTTAAATAAACTTTTATTTGGTAACACTTCTTCTACAAAACACAAAAAGAATCATGGAAATATCTCTATTCTATTCCATTTTATGGAACCGGCAATAAAAAAGTCAATTTTTCAAAAAAGTCGAATTTCCCAAATTTTGTTTTTGTTGTCCTAATTGCACATGACACACTATAGCCATATTTACGCAACATACCTTATCGTAAAGGAAATTTTCATACCTTTCCAACGATGTATAAAACATTTCTCAACTCGGATTCTATCTACTCTAAAATTCATTTACACTTCATTAAACTCTATATAAAAATGTCTATTTGTGAAATGGAACCTTATATGGGGCCTACACTAAAACATTGATAGATTTGCCCAGGGTTTACAATACAAATGTGTTAGAATAAAAAAAGGTCTCCTGCCAAAGTTTAAAAAAATTGGAATAAAAATATGTGTTTTAGAGCGAAAACACTTCGCATCGGCGTGCGTTTATATGTATATTAGCTACTCCCAAAATAAAAAAGCATTTTAGTTTTGTATTATTTGATTTTATTCTCTACCAAATAATCTAAGGTATCAAAATTTAAAAGCTCTTTAATTTGAATGGCATCGGGATCGTCCTTATCTATATCGTCACATATTTTTGGTAGCCATTTAGTTCTGATGCTGTATAGTACCGGATCAGACGATAACAATAAATATTGAAGTAAATCATAATTTTGGTTAAATTTGGTGCTCTTTCGGGTATTGAAAAGCCGGAACTGTTTAACATCTCTATTACGGGATTCCTGAGCTTCTTCTGTAAGTTCTCCTAACGGAAGTATGTTGTATTCCACAATTTCCTTGCCATGATGTAAGACTTTATGTACTGTCGGTGTTAAAGCTTTCCACGAATATAAATCAGATAAAATGTTTTTTGTGTCATTACTATAAGCTTCAAATTTGGTTGAATTTATCATCTTTTTGCTATTGATTACAGCCAAAATCACTTTGAATCGTCTTAGCAAGTGTTCATCAAGACCGGTTATTTTAGATGTCGATACGGGGTCCTCAAAAAACCGCCTTGCCGAGTTGCCATCATTTGTGCTTCCGTATCCGTAAAGAGGTTTATCTATTATAAGTCCCTTTTGTTTAAACTCCAACTGGATTCGATTCTTCTCTTCCTGCCTCATTTTGTGAAGATCTTGGTTGTTTCTAGCAGAGACATCGCGGTTTCCAGGGCTAGTCCGATATTTAAGGTCATACGATAAATGCAAACAATACTCCATGAATCGAATTCTACAGTGCAGGGGCGAAATACCGAAATTGAGCGCATTTTCGTTTACTAAATTTTCATCAGACTTGTCCTCGAATTGCCCATTCTTCTTGCCACAAATATTGCATCTCCAATTGGACATAACGCCAGTTAATGCGTTTGCCACCTTTCCATCGATCATAGTGAGTTGTAGTTGAAACGAAACTTTTATATTTCTTCCCAATTGGTTTATAACAATCATGGGTAATGCAGCAATTTCTTCCTTTATTTCGTTCACCAAAGATCGTGTTGTGTTCCGGTCTTCCTTTGTATACTCAAACCGAATTGGGCGACATAAATATTTTGACCCAGGTGTTCTATTTATCCATATATCTTGAAATGCATTTTCTTTCGATGATGAAGATTGGTCCTTATACAATCTCATTCTCAATGGTACTAATGATGCCATGAAAATTGATGCGAAGTTGGTATCTATTTCTGTTTGTTGCTTATATTCGGAAAATCCAGATGATCCATCACAACCCCATTTGCTGATCAAAACCACTTCGGAATTATTACATGTGTTCAACTGTTCTTCAGTAAAATTAGAAATAATTCTAACAGCTGTATTTTCAACAAGATCAGCAAGTTTCACTCTTGCTTTTAATTCGTCCACGTATATATTTGATGGCACCATTTTCGTCCTGGTGTTGTACAATTTATGTTTTGAGGGTAAACAACCCCATCCTTTTTCACGAAGAGCCTTCCTCATTGTTGAGTATTTGTTTCTTGAGAGGCCTAGGTTCAAAATCAGGGCCAGTGCATCTTCCTCCGTGAATTCTGTAGTCGATTTTGGAGTTGGAATACTTTCTACCATTCTCTTTACCCTTTTCGGAGATGCTAATGGTAAAACATCGACAATTCGTCCAACATTTTTTGGTTGTGTTTTTAACAATGCTGTTTTGAACGTATCTTTTATTAAATTTGGCGGATGTGCCGCCAATAGTTCCTCTTGTTTTTTCTTTTTGGTTTTCTCCGTAACTTCGTCGTATGCTTTGCTAGGCCGGCCGGGAATCAGCGGTTTAATTTCAATAAGTAGATCCGATTTCAGCCACTTCTCATACATTTTGAAAAACTTGATTTTTGCGAATGAACATTCTGGCAACCTTCTCTCAAATGATTTGTAGAATTTTTCAAGTTTGTCTAAAGCGTCTTTATTTAGCCTTATTCCATATATGTGGTCCAAAGTGTAAACAAGTTCCTTAAATGACTCCGTGTATGATTTGGAATCATTTTTGATGTCCCATACAATTTTCGAAAGAGTGGAATACTTCAGTATGACTTCCATAACTTATAAATGTCCTTTACGCCTCTACAAAATATAATGAAGAAAATTTGGATTTTGTTCAAATATTTATGCAATATATTCACAATTAATGACCCATTTCAGGTATCAGACGCAATCGTAAAAAGGGGTCCAAAGTGCCTCTTTTTACTTACTCTTCTATAATTATTTACCTGGACTCGAATTTGGTTAAAAAAAATGACAATGAATTTTTTATGGGTAGGTTTTTTCACATTCATTGATACGGTGGATTTCCTGGGAATTCGACATAGCGAAACAGGTAACATTTGTCTGCATCAAATCTTAACACAAATATATATATATATGCAGGTATATTTCTAGGTTACTTTTTATTCAAAAATCATCAGCTTACATTAAAAATAGATGTAGGTACTATACAAACGCACGCCGATGCGAAGTGTTTTCGCTCTAAAACACATATTTTTATTCCAATTTTTTTAAACTTTGGCAGGAGACCTTTTTTTATTCTAACACATTTGTATTGTAAACCCTGGGCAAATCTATCAATGTTTTAGTGTAGGCCCCATATAAGGTTCCATTTCACAAATAGACATTTTTATATAGAGTTTAATGAAGTGTAAATGAATTTTAGAGTAGATAGAATCCGAGTTGAGAAATGTTTTATACATCGTTGGAAAGGTATGAAAATTTCCTTTACGATAAGGTATGTTGCGTAAATATGGCTATAGTGTGTCATGTGCAATTAGGACAACAAAAACAAAATTTGGGAAATTCGACTTTTTTGAAAAATTGACTTTTTTATTGCCGGTTCCATAAAATGGAATAGAATAGAGATATTTCCATGATTCTTTTTGTGTTTTGTAGAAGAAGTGTTACCAAATAAAAGTTTATTTAACATCTTTGCAATAAAATGTGACGTAATACTTGTTTTTTAGCAATGAATATAGCACTACTTGAAAATTGACTTTTTTCAGTATTTTGATCGCTACGATCTCATTTATGGCTAGGATATGGCGAGACATACCTTAAAATGTTGGGAACATTTTAAGCTTTCATTTAAGTTCAAAAAAAGCGAAAAAATCCCCGTGGAACTTTTTTTCCAGTGAGAAACTTTTGAAGTTTAGTAAAAAAATTGGCCATTTTGGTCTTAAGATAACGGTGTTGTTTGATATCGAAATTAGCCAAATTAGCACTTAAAACTTTTCTTAATACCTCGACTTTGTGAAAATGGAAAGAAATGATAATGCTTTGATGGCCAAAGTTTGCGAAAACTTAAAGGAAATGGGAGTATCTTTTTTGAAAAATTTTGCAATTTTTTGACAAAAAAAATATTTTTCATATTGAAAACGATGCCATTTTTAAACCGCCAAAGATATTCACGTGATTCCTTTTGTATTTTATGCACACATATGCTGGCATAATTTGTGTGAAGTATGAAGTTTATAGCTTTAAAATTGACGGAGTTATTTAAAAAACACTGAAAAAAACCAAGGCCAAATTTTCATATTTTAAAATTAAACAATTCATAACTCCTTAACAGTACACGATGGCATGGTACTTTATGCATAAGTTTTTTAGATCTTGTCAAGCTCTTTCTCTAGAGTCCTAAATCATGTAAATCGGTTGAGTAGATCAAAAGTTATGGCCCCCAGAAGCTTGGAGAAGTCAAAAGTGGTCAACTTTGACACCCTGTAGCTCACCCTGTATTAAAGATATGGACCAACAACAGCACTTTTCTGAAAGCCTATGTCCTCCTCTACAAATGTCTAGAACATTTTGTATGGCTAAAATCAACAGATAAAAAGTTGTAGACTTATTTCCAATTTTTTTGCCATTTGGCCCACTGTGCGATGTTGGATATGGATATGCATATCCAGCATCGCCTCCAGGCCTGCCCGCGGATCTCAGTGCCCTGTGACCCTGACGCAGGTTAGTCTCTGGATCTTCTCGAACTCCCTCGCACGCGACCGCTTCTCTACGGCATTCTACCATACCAGTGCTCCATAGGTCAGTACTGGTCTCAAGATGGCCGTATACATCCAATCTACATCTTGGGAGCTACCATGCAGGAGTAAAAAGCGCACAAGCGCTTTACGGTTTCTTTCCTCGGTGTTCCTCTTCCAGGACAGTTTCGAATCGAGTACTATGCCTAGGTACTTCGCCTCCTTCGACAGCCACAGTATGACCACGTCCAAGGACGGGAATCTGAACTTCGGTATCTTATATCCACGCGTGATACGCACCGGCTCCGTCTTCCTTGGGTTGGTCCTCAACCCATTTGTGGTAGCCCATCGGGACAACCCCCTCAGCGACCCTTCCATGAATTTTGAGGGTAGGCCAGAGTACCTGGCCCTCTTGACGTGGGATCAATTTGTTATATCAAGTAAGTACTTTACTCCTAAATACCTTTCACTTGATACCTTTACTGCCCCAATCGGTAAACATGTCTGTATGGAAGGGTTTTGGGGTAGGGCATTCCCCACGGTTCTTTGACCCCAAAGTTATATACCAATTTTGTGTTTTTGGGCCACCATAAGGAGGCATACACAATTTCGCTTAAATGGAAGCACCCATCTCCGAAATTCTCCGTTTTTGAAAATTTGGGTAAGGGGGTGGGTCCACCCCCTCGCGGATATCTCAAAATGAAATACCCTGCCCCTTTCATAACAATATCATTTTTAAAACTATATTCGAAATCTACTCCTGAGTACCTTCCGTTTGAGTCCCATATTGCCATGATCGTCCAAACTGCCTATTTGAGTGAGCAGATTGGACGATCCCATATTGTCCGGATCGGCTCACTTTTACTTTTGGTTGATATTTTTGTGGTAAGTTGAGAGTCTGCCCCCCTTCTGATATCAACAAATTATATAGCCTATTGATCCTTTCAGATTTTTTTCGTGATTTGCTCCCGAATACCTTTTATTTGAGTCCCATCTTGTCGTGATCTGCTCCCGAATACCTTTTATTTGAGTCCCATCTTGTCATCATCTCCAATATGCCTATTTGAGAGGGTTTTGGAGTCAAGGCAGTCCCCTAGGAACAAGAACCTAATTCCTAATACCACATTCGCACTCTTCTCTCGAATACCTTTCATTTGAGTCCTATGTTGTCCGGATCCGCCCAATTTTGTTTTTGGTTGGTACTTTTTGGGTAAGAGGAGAGTCCGAAGAGGGTCTGAGAAGGCTCACAGATGTTGTCCACTATGTAAACGGGCCGTGGGCTCGAAATGGGGACTGAATCCTAGGATAGTCCACTGGCTCTACAGGAGCGTCATTAGACCAATACTTTCTTACGCCTCAGTAGTTTGGTGGACAGCTATGGAGAAAAAGTGTAACATTAGGACCATACAACAGGTTCAGAGACTAGGCGGAGTGATAAGGACCACTCCCACTAGGGCACTGGAAACTATTCTAGATATCCGCCCCATTAACACAGATTAAATGTGAGGCAGCCACAGCGGCTAGAGACTTATGGCGATGAGAGAATGGATTGAGGATGGGAGCAGCTCATACCATCACGGTATAATCGAGGCGGCGATAGGAAATCTGGAAGGAATGAAAGAGGTTTTCGATCGGATATCTGAGACGAGATATGAAGGGGAGTGCGAGGCATTGCTGCCTGCGGCACAGTCTTGGTTAGACGAATCTATGGTATTGCCATCTGGAAGATCATGTTACACAGATGGATCAAAGGGCAGACGATTTGACAGTGAAGGCCAAAGGACTGCCCTTAATAAACTGCCCATAATAATAAGCCGAAGCCTTTCGGGTCGACGCTGTCTGAGTTAAGGGCGTGGGCGACGAACGCGCATGTGACACTGTAGAACAGCGAAACAGTTGGTAGTATGGCGAAAATCCTATGGGGCAATCCGGATCGTGAGAGGACGAGACTATTATTGAAAGGCAGTAAGAAGGAGGTAAGTATAGCTTTTGGTGTCTTAACGAGACACATGGGATCTTCATCGCTACGCCTATGCCAAGATAACATTTTCTCTGAACTTGTTGTATGGTCCTTACGTTTCTCCATAGCAGTCTACTAAACTACTGAGGCGTAAGTAAGTATTGGCCTTAGCACGCTTCTGTAGAGCCAGTGGACTATGCTAGGATTCAGGCGCCATTTGGAGCCTACGATTTCTGAATTAAGGCAATATGAATCTTGCCCTTGCTGATTTTCTCTGTCAGAGCGTGAGTAGCTATCTCCTTCCGGTGGAAGGTTTATCTGGATGACCTCAATCATTGGTCTCCATTAGATTGGCTTCTTGGGATCGCCTGCTTCCTGTTCTCTGGGCTGCATTAAGTTTCCCGTCACTGCACTGCCTGATGTTTCAACATTAGGATCTTTGCATATCCCAGTCTTCCGAATCTTGAGAAAGGCAATAATGGTTTCATCATCAGGTCCCTGTTCGTTAGGCTGTATTGAGTCTACCGTCCCTGCACTGTCTGATGTTCCAATATTAGGATCTTTGCCTATTCTTGGAAGTAGTTTATGGTCTTATCGTCGGCTCCCTGTAATTTAGGCGCCATTGAGTTCTCTGTGACTGCACTGCCTGAAGTTTTAGCATTAGGATCTTTATCTATCCTTGTCTTCCTAATCTCGAGAAAGTCTTTGATGGTTCCGTCGTCGGGTCCCCGTTCGTTAGACTGTGTTGGTCGTAATGCTGTGTTGGGTCGTCCCTGCACTGTCTGATGTTTAAGTATTAGGTCTTCTCTATATTTAGAGAGTTGGTGATAATCTTGTCGTCGGCCCCCTGTCCATTAGGCGAGGGGGCTAACGGAGGACAGGGACAGGGGATATTTGCTGCCCTTGTCTTCCCAATATTCAAAAAGACTGCCATGGCCCCGTAGTACGCCATGCCTTTTTGGTCTTAGCCAAACTGGCTGGCTCGGTCTTCCCAGAGTACTTGAAAGCGGGGAGCTCTTTTTCTTCTTCAGCATTTTAGCAGTTTTATGCTCTTCGGGAGATCTTATTCTCTTTCCAGCTTTCGTAGTAGTGCTTG
Source organism: Stomoxys calcitrans (assembly GCF_963082655.1). Lineage (NCBI taxonomy): Eukaryota > Metazoa > Arthropoda > Insecta > Diptera > Muscidae > Stomoxys > Stomoxys calcitrans. The sequence goes on from NC_081553.1 coordinate 188,349,405, forward strand.
GAATTTCAGTTCTATGCCTTCCAGCATCCTGCAGTTTCGCCTAATTGCGCTGCCGGTACTTACACCTCTGTCTCCTTTGTCGTGTCCCGGATCTTTCTCCGCTTGTGAGCATAGCAAAGTCATCATTCACATCATTCGGCTGCGATGACTGTTTCATTGTTACTGTCGCTGTCTTAATGCGAGTCCGAGGAATCACCACCTTTAGTTAAAGGCTGGGGACGAACTGTGCATCGCAATGGTTTATCCGTCTCTTCACCAGTTACTAGTCTGGCGACTAGTTGTGCGCTTTTTTTCGAGGTTACTTTTTAGTTTTTAGAGCGCATAACAAGCCGATTGCTGGCTTAGGTGTGTGTCCGTTGTGGCATGAGGTTGATTAATATCTGCACCCTCTTTTCAACTTAACCTAACCTTTGCGCTACGATGGCCTCCGTTGGTTTCATAGCCACCACAACATTTTCCTTGGTAAGGTTAGTTTTAAATGGCAGTCTGCTATCATACTCACTTAGACTTTTATGTCCTACCACAAATTTATTTTATATATAAGTATGTAGATTGGAGCCATTTCCTAACTGAACCGATTTTAATCCAAAATCAGTAGATCTCACCCTTGGGACAAAAAGTGGCATGTGCAAAATTTCACGAGAATTGGACAACAAATGCGGCCTGCACCTTGATCCCATTCTGGAAACTTTTTCAGGTACAGCCACTGAAACAGTTTTGGGATAGCCATTTTAGTATTGTGTGCTTTCTTAAATTCCCATATAATGAAGGAAAACCTCATGAATTCTTATTTACCAATCATGGAGCGATGGTAATCTCCTTCAGTCCATCATACAATGGCGAAACAAACAAAATATGATGGTAATATTTTATACACAACAAATGATGCATTCTCTTGGTTTGGGGTAAAACATTTTCCTTGTCCTCCTAATTGACCTACCAATTCTGAGCTTAAAAAAAAAACCCTTTAAGCCATAACAAAATGGTCATTATTAATAACTCTTTTTAGGAGAAACTCGTTTCTGAGTTTTTTGGTTCTTTTTATATCCACCACCATAGGACGGGTGGTATACTAACCTAGTCAATCAGTTTGTAACACCTCGAAATGTTCATCTTATACCCCATAAATCGTCTTAATCGTCATGACACTTTAAGTCAATCTACCCATGTCCGTCCGTCCGTTCCTCCGTCAGTCGAAATAACGACAGCGGTCGAACGAATGATGATATCCGCTTGAAATTTCTCACAGAGATTTCTTATTGCTGTAGGTCATTGGAGTTTGCATATGAGCCATATCGACTCATACTTGGATATAGCTCCCATATAAATCGAACTCCCGATATGATTTTTTTTGAGCCCCTGGAAGCCGCAATTGTAATTCGATTTGGCTGAAATTTAGAAGGGAATATTCTGTTATGACTTCCAACAACTATGCTAAGTACGGTCCAAATCGGTTAATAATCTGTCATAGCCCCCATATAAATCGATCTCCCGATTTGATATCTTGAGGCACTGGAAGCCGTAATTGTTATCCCATCTGGTTGAAATATTGCAAGAAGTGTTTTATTATGATTTTAAACAATTGTTACAATTACGGTCCAAATCAGTCTATAATTTCATATAGCTCCCATATAAACCGATGTCCAGATTTGAGATATTTTGCCCCTGGAAGCCGCAATTGTTTTCAGATGTTGCTGAAATTTTGTACGGAGTGTTTTGTTATAACGTCCAGCCAAGTACGGTTCAAATCGACCAATAACCCCATATAACCGAACTCCCTATTTTCCTTTCTTAGCCCCTGGAAGCCGCAATTATTTCCAGATGTGGCTGAAACTTTGCCCGGAGTGTTCTGTTATGATCTCCAACAACTGTGCCATGTACGGACCAAATCGCTTAATAACCTGATGTAGCTCCCATATAAATCGATCTCTCAATTTGACATCTTGAGCCCCTGGGAGCCCCAATTCTTGTCCTATTTGGCTGAAATTTTGCACGGAATGTTTTGTTATGATTTCCAAGAATGGTGCCAAATATGGTCCAAATCAGTCAGTAACCTGATATAGCTCTCATATAAACCGATCTCCCGATTTGATTTCTTGAGCCTCTGGAAGCCACAATCTATGTCCGATTTGGCTAAAAAATTTTCATGTTCCTTATAACTTTCAACAACTGCGCCAGGTACGGTCGAAATTGGCCTATAGCCCCCTTTTAAACCGATCTCCTCATTAGGCTTCTTGAGCCCCCGGATGTCGCAATTGTAATTCGATTTGAGTGAAATTTTGCACGGAGTAATTTGTTATGATACGCATCCCTGGTGGTGGGTTCCCAAGATTCGGCTCGGCCAAACATAGCCCATTTTCGCTTGTTCCTCCTTTTATCGCTTTCGTGTTATGAGTAGAGCACATTCAATCGCTTATTGTGGAAATCCAAAAAAAAAATTTTTTGAAAATCATCATTTGTACATGCACATCAAACATCATGTTATCCTGTGAGGATACATAAGAAACTCAAACTTTAGAAATGCAAGTTGTCGTTGTTGTTGCTGCTGTTACAACGTTTAGTTCCGTTGAGAATATAAATTGCACAAATGTTTGGTTGAGAACACAATCATTTATAATGGCAAATGTTAATGCACTTCATAAATATCTTGCCCGAAGTTAGTCAAGTGACTTGCGAATATGGACTAGGATAACAACAAGAGTTGTGAGAATTTGAGAGAACAGACGAGGTCTGGACTTAAAATAAGGACAGCGTTCTCGAATTTATTTTGGATAATGGTTTAAGCCTCTATAATGGGGGGGGGGGGGGGGGAAAGGACACCACTTTTGAGATATCGACTAGAAAGGAGATTCTTGATCTGACATTTGGGTAACATTCAGGGAAGGAAGCTAGTTTTTTGGACCCTAAGTACATATTGTTTAGGATTGGTGTACAATAGCTGGACGATCAGACTTGATACTACTCAGGAACCCCCGAAGAACTCAATGGGTGAAAGTACAGACATTTAGTTGGTAAAAAGGTAAGAGATGTTCCAATAAGGATTCATGGCATGGAGGATATAGATCACCTGGTTCAGCCCCTGGAGATCGGAATGATATCTGTTTTTAGATTGTCCAGTAAGTCGAAGAAGGATAAGGGATGGTGGAACAAGGACCTAAGGGAACACAGGAAGGATGCGAGAAAGGCATTCAATGCGGCATGCGGCAGTGATAACAGGGATTTATGTCCTTTCTTATAAATTATATACCTATCCTTAGGTTTAGAAATTTTAGAAGGTACAGAGAAGGACCAAAAGGAAGGACTTTTTCAGGTTGATTGAGGAACTCTCAAATATCAAGTATACTTGAAGATTACGGAAGCTAATGGCCAAATATTCTCCATTTACGGGAAACCTGCAGAAGTGGGATGGGGAATGGATCGAGTCGCCTCATGAGACTAATTTTTTGAGCTGTGAGCTCAGGGGAGAGGCGTTCCAATAAGGATTCATGGCATGGAGGATATAGATCACTTGGTTCAGGCCCTGGAGATCGGAATGATATCTGTTTTTAGATTGTCCAGTAAGTCGAAGAAGGATAAGGGATGGTGGAACAAGGACCTAAGGGAACTCAGGAAGGATGCGAGAAAGGCATTCAATGCGGCATGCGGCGGTGATAACAGGGATTTATGTCCCTTCTTATAAATTCTAAACCTATCCTTAGGTTTAGAATTTATTAGAAGGTACAGAGAAGGATCAAAAGGAAGGACTTTTTCAGGTTGATCGAGGAAATATAAAGGATATTTGAAGATTACGGAAGCTAAAGGCCAAATATTCTCCATTTACGGAAAACCTGCAGAAGTGGGATGGGGAATGGATCAAGTCGCCTCATGAGACTCATTTTTTGAGCTGTAAGCTCAGGGGAGAGGCGAAAATCTCTTTGATAATCATGGAGAATGGTGATGCGGCTGATTTGGCGAAGAGACTTGTTACTTGTGATAGTGCTCGTTGGGCCTTACACTCTTTCGGATCTTACAAGTCAACCAGACCGGACGGCATTTACCCGAAAATGCTACAGGAGGCCTAAGAGTGTCTTTTGGGAGGATTTATTGTGCTGTTAGGGGCATTTATAGAATTCGACTATGTACCTCAATCTTGGAGGAGAGTTAAGGTGGTTTTTATACCAACGACAGGGAAGCTTTAATTTAGTGCTACCAAGGATTTTGGCCTATCAGTCTCCATCCTAAGACAAATGTAAATTTGCCCATGAACATTTTCGGACAAACTTCTTACATATCAATGAGTGCTGTCCGATTAAATTTTAAGCTCAATGATAAGGGACCTTCTTTTTTTGAGCCCAGTCCGAATGGCGTGCCGCAGTGCGACACCTCATTGGGGAGAAGTTTTTATTGGGCTGCCCAAAAAGTAATTGCGGATTTTTCATATAGTCGGCGTTGACAAATTTTTTCACAGCTTGTGACTCTGTAATTGCATTCTTTCTTCTGTCAGTTATCAGCTGTTACTTTTAACTTGCTTTAGGAAAAAAGTGTAAAAAAAGTATATTTGATTAAAGTTCATTCTAAGTTTTATTAAAAATGCATTTACTTTCTTTTAAAAAATCCGCAATTACTTTTTGGGCAACCCAATACATGGAAAGGACCTCACAAATGTACCCAGCATTAGTAAGGGAATAACCAGCGCTGAAAACACCTGGATCACACACCTTAACTCCCTGTTTCCCAACGATCTTGCTCTTGCAAGAGGAGGGTGTGAAAATATCCTCATTAAGAAACGGTAGCTGCTTTGGCTAGGTCATGTTGTCAGAATGAATGAAGAAGGTCCAGCACAGAAGTATTTTAATGGCAAACACTGCAAACCGGGACAACCAAAAGCCCGATGATAAGATCCAGTGGTGGGAGACACCTCGAAACTTCAATCCCATGGCAGCCGGTTGTACGTACCGGATTGACCCGATGGAGTTCTCCATCGGCAAGGGCTGCTGCCTCAGTGTACAACACACAACCTCGAAACTTGATGTCATAGATTAAAAAAGGAGCGCAGAAGATCGAGGGGCTTGGAATCTCTATTCCGAATTCGGCTAATGGGACAAACGTTCTGTCATAGGCAATTAAAATAAAGTAAGTTAGTCAAATGACCCTGGCGGTATGTATTGACATCGAGGGTGCGGACCGACACAACGATCCAATCCTTAGACCAGTTCTGGGTGGACCCGGTCCTTAGAGACTGAATATCCCATATGCTAAGGAACAGGTGGATAAATTGTGTTTCCCATAAATATAAGGGAAAAAGTGACAAAAGGAACGGTACAGGGGGGCATTTTATTGCCACTCCTATGGGTAACCACCTTAAATGACCTATTATGGATGTTGGCTAAGGAGGGATTTGAACCCGTTGCTACGCAGACGATGTTATAATAATTCTAAGGGATAAGGATTCGAACGAACTAAGCAGAAGGGCCGAAAGGGTCTTGCATATGGCATATGACTGGGCTAGACCCAGAAGTGTCCATGTTAACCCAGACAAGACTGAAATTTGCCTGTTCACGAGGAAGACGAAGATGGGCCAATTTAACGCACCAATATTCCTTAATAACACGATTTCGATATCTTAAAAGGTTAAATACTTAGATGTGATCTTGGAAAGGAAACTGGGAAGGGAAGAGGTTTCCGATCGGATACCTGAGATGAATCTTGAAGTCGAGTGCGAGGCACCGCTGCCATCGCCACAGTTTTGGATTGACGGAATCCTAGTATTGCCATCTGGAAGACCATGTTACACGGATGCATCAAAGCTAGAGGACAGAGTGGGCCTGGGGGTTTACATTGAAAACCCAAGGACTGAGATCTGTTTTAAACTGCCTGACTATAATACGGTCCTGTAGGCGGAGATTCGGGCGATCACGGAATGCATGAGGTGGTGTGGTGCTAACGCGAGGACGTCGAGTGTGAACATCTTTACCGACACTAAAATTGCCATAAGGGCAATAACAACCAGGACGGTAAGGTCACGAACAGTCTTGCAGTATAAGAAGGAGATTAACGCCATCTCTGAGGATGGCACAATCCGCATAGTTTGGTTGCCAGGCCATAACGGAGTAGGGGGCAATGAAAGGGCAGACGATTTGGCGGTGAAGGCAAGATGACTGCCATCAATAAATTTGGTTAACCCGAAGCCTTTCGGGTCGATGCAGACCGAGTTAAGGGAGTGGGCGACGAATGCACATGCAACATTGTGGAACAGCAAAACGGTCGGTAGGACGGCGGAAATCTTGACAAGACGATCTTGACAAGATGAGGCTATTTCTGAAAGGAGGTAAGAAGGAAGTCAGTATAGCTATTGGTATCATAACGGGACACATAGGCCTACGAGCTCACTAATGTAAAATCGGTGCGGCAAGTGATAGCATGTGTAGGGCATGCGGGAAAGATGATGAGACGTTAGAGCAATTCCTTTGTTATTGCCCGGCTTTCGCGTCCAACAGATACCGGTACTTAGGTGGAGACACAATATCAGACATGAACCAACTTAGGGGAGTGGTATTGAAAACAATTAAGGATTTTGTAAGTAGCATGGAATTCCTAACTTAACATTTTCTTTTTTGAGGTTTGTTTATAGTGTCATATCACCAATGTTTTAGTGTTTATTTATGCACATAATCAGTATTTTAAAGCATTCCTGAGACATATATTTGATGAACTCACTACATCTTACATTACCCTTTAAACAATAACCTACTCTCCAGGCCACTTATCTAGACAGCCTTAAATTTATTTCAAAAAATGTTCGCCATTTTCGATGAATTCTCTTTGTGGCTTTAACTTTAACCTGTAAACATCAATTTTGTTTAGCGGTATACATGCCAGACAGGTTTCAATTTTATGATGCCCCATGGCTTCAGTTCGGTTTGGTTCGATTGCGGTTACCAAACTTATCACATGCCTTACCCTACCCCAACAGCCGGGAAAGCCACAAAAACTAATACATTTTGTAATGGGGCAATGGCAACTTTTACAATACGTGGAATGGAGTGAGTGCAAGCAACTATCGATTCGATATGCTCTGAAAACTAAACATAAACTCCCGGCAGCCAATTCGATGAGCACATTAGGGAGGAGTGTAAGGTGAAATTATGAAATGATTTTAAATGCAGCAAAACTTTGGTTGCACTAAATCCCTAAGGTTAGGTGGGATCACATTGTGAAAAACAGACTAGCATTGGGGGTTGTAATCAACTTAGGACATTATGGGGAGTATAGGCCATGTAGCGTTTGTTGCTCTTGTTTTTACTAAACTTTTTTGTTTTATTCTCCCATACGACCTGTCCTCATGTCTCTGCTCCCAGCACATCATCAATATCGAGTTAGATAAACCAGAAAAGACATTGTAAATCACCACTCGTTCTGAATCTGTCATTTATACGATATGCATGTGTGCGAAAGTGTGTGTGTGTGTGTGCTTGCGTGTGTTAAAATTGCCGTATAACACGAAGGAACACGTGAGATGGTAGTATCTTTGCTTAACAATGGCAATTTAAAGTGATTTTATGTATGAGAGGAAGGGTGGAACTCATGCTAAGAGATTGTCTAGTGCTACAAAGTTATTGATAAGGAAAAAGTTTTGAGGCTATGCCATATTTATTGATCCCAGGGTAAATCTTCTTCTAAAGTACCACAATAAACAAGGTTAGGTGAGGTTGAAAATAGGGTGCGGATATTAACCCGCCCCATGCCACTATGGACAAACACCTAGGTTAGGTTAAGTTAGGTTTAAGTAGCAGTCTGCCATCAGACTCACTTAGACGTTTTCGCCCATTGTGATACCACAGGAACAGAAGAAGGAAAATGCCTTTTAGTTCCTACCGTTGAACCATCCACATCGCTTTAAAAAGCCCAACAACTTGCAAAGGTTCCCATCCGCTAAATCAAATAGGTTCGCAAAGAAATGAGAACCTAAAGTGGAACTCTATTTGACTGCTAGTGCGGGACACACACACAGAAAGTGTTCTATAGTCTCTTCTTCATCGATGTCCTCACAGCTTCTGTGAAAGTTGTTGCTGGCAACCTTCAGTCTGTCAGCATGTTTTCCGATTAGACAGTGACCTGTCATGAAGGACACAATGACTGAGACATCTGTTCTAGCCAATGACGGTAGACCTCTTCAAGTCTAGATTAGGCCACATGGTCTTGGAATGCTCACAGCCCCCACCCTGTGGCCATCTATCATTCGTTGTCTTTCAAGGATCTCCGCTTGATACACACTGCAGTGTTCGGGTAAACTTTTTGATATGACCAGTTCTAGACTTTTAGAGTACACCCAAAAGCCCACCTGGTCGTTTAGTTTGGAACCATCCGTAAAGAAGTCAATGTAACTGCTGTTACCAGCGATATCGTAGTTCCAATCGGTTCTATCAGGATTAGTGGTGCAGTAATTTTTATCAAAAAGCGGCTCAGATCGGGTGTAATCCACACTACCTGGAATATCGGATAATTTTTCAAGGAAAACACAGTGCTCGTAGCCGCCACATTACCAATGAGAAAACTTCTACAAAGTCACAATGTCCACCTAAGTAATTGGCTTGCTGGTCGCTCGTAAAACTAAAAATTAACCTCGAAATAGAAAATTTTAAGTTAGGAATTTCGTGCTACTTACAAAATCCTTAATTGTTTTCCATACAACTACCCTAAGTTGGTCCATATCTGGTATTGTGTCTCCACCTTAGTGCCGGTATCTATTAGACGCGAAAGCTGGGCAATGACAAAGGAAATACTCCAACGTCTCATCATCTTCCCCACATGCCCTACACTTCCAATCACTTGCAGCACCGATTTTGCAAAAGTGAGCTCGTAGTCCTATGTATCCTGTTATGACAACAAACGCTATACTGATCTTCTTGTTACATCCTTTCAGTAATAGTCTCGTCCTCTCACAATCCGGATCACCCCATTGGATTTTCGCCTTCCCACCGAATGTTTCGCGGTTTCACAGTGTTACATGCGTTTATCGCCCACGCCCTTAACTCGGACTGCGTCGACCCGAGAGGCTTTGGGTCAACCAAGTCCCTGCAGTCCTTTGGCCTTCATCGCCAAATCGTCTGCGCTTTCATTCCCCTTACTCCGTTATGTTCCCGGCACCCAAACGATGCGGATTTTGCCATCCTCAGAGAAGGCGTTAATCTCCTTCTTACACTACAAGCCCGTTTGTGACCTTACCGTCCTGGTTGTTATTGGCCTTATGGCAATTTTACTGTCAGTAAAGATGTTCACACCACTTCACGCATTCCGTGATCGCCCAGATCTCCGCCTGCAGGACCCTATTATGGTCAGGCAGTCTAAAACAGATCTCAATCCCTAGGTTCTCAATGTAGACCCCCAGGCCCACTATGTCCTCTAGCTTTGATCCATCCGTGTAACACAATCTACTAGATGGCAATACTGCGGTTCTGTCAATCCAAGACTGTGCCGATGGACGCAGTGCCTCGCACTCAACCTCAAGTCTCGTCTCAGGTATACGATCGAAAACCTCGTCCTTTCCTTTCAAGTTTCGTATCGTCAAGTCTTGTCTCAGGTATCCGATCGGAAACCTCTCTCCTTCCTTCAGGTTTCCTATCGTCGCCTCCATTATACCGCTATGGTATGTGCTGCTCCCATCTTCAATTCTTTCTCCCATAGACTTAAGTCTCATTACCCCAATGGCTGCCTCACACTTAATCTGTATGTCATTGGGTTGGATATCTAGAATAGTCTCCAGTGCCCTAGTGGGAGTGGTTCTCATCGCTCCGCCTATGCGAAGACAACATGTTCTCTGAACCTGTTGTATGGTCCTTATGTTTCACTTTTTCTCCATAGCAGTCCACCAAAATACTGAGGCGTAGATAAGCATTGGTCTAACCACGCTCCTATAGAGACAGTGGACTATCCACGCATTTAGGCCTCATTTTGAGCCTACGGCCCGTATAGTGCCCAACATCTGTGAGCCTTCTTAGTACGCTCCTGAATTTGACACTTCCAATTCAGATTCCTGTCCAAGATCACATCTGAGTATGTGACCTTGTCAGATATCGAAATCGTCTTATTGAGGAAATGTGGTGCGTTAAATTGGCCCACCTGCATCTTTCACGTGAATAGGCATATGCCAGTCTTCTTTGGGTTAATACTGAGAACCCTGAGTCTAGCCCTGTCATATATTCAAGACCCTTTTGGCCCTTCTGCATAGCTATTTGCATCCTTACCCCTTAGAAGTATTATTACATCAGGTGCGTAGCAGATGGGTTCAAATCTCTCCTCAGTCAGCATCAGTAATAGGTCACTTATGATGGTCACCCATAGAAGTGGGGATAAAATGCCCCACTGTTGCGTGCTTGTGCCACTTTCTCCCTCATATTTATGTCATGGGACACACAATTTATCCACCGGTTTCTTAGCATATGGTTTATCCAGTCTCTAAGGACCGGGTCCCCCCGGTACTGGTCTAAGGATTGGATCAGTGTGTCGCTCCGCACATTGTTAAAAGCCCCCTCGATGTCAATGCATACCGTCAGTGTGTACGTTTTGGCATCGAAGGATTCTTCTATTTTATGCACAACCTCATGCAGGGCAGTCCCCCCAACTAAGTACCTATGTTTTTTAGCTGCGAAATCCGGGCAATGACATAGGAAATGCGTCTCATCATCTTCCCTGCATGTCACAGGCTTCGTATTTGCTTAGTTTGACGACTGAAGTCCTCTCGGGCTCTCACCTAAGTCGTTTGTCCTTTCTTCTCCCATTACTCCGCATTGGGATAGTTTACACTCCTTAGCTGTTTGATATGATGAGGGACCTCCTTTTTATAGCCGAGTCCGAATGGCGTGCCGCAGTGCGACACCTCTTTGGAGAGAAGTTTTACATGGCATAGTACCTCACAAATGTTGCCAGCATTAGGAGGGGAAAACCACCGCTGAAAATTTTTTCTGATGGTCTCGCCAGGATTCGAACCCAGGCGTTCAGCGTCATAGGCGGACATGCTAACCTTTACGCTACGGTGGCCTCATTGAGCCTAAACTTGAATCGGACTTCACTCATTGATATGTGAGAAGTTTGCCCCTGTTCCTTAGTGGAATGTTCATGGGCGAAATTTGCATTTACATTTTGGCTGTTTGTGATATTGCCCTCAAACCAATTGGGATCTGTCGCTTCAATGGTGAACTTTTTGCCCGTAAAGATATTCGCACTCGAAGTTCTCGACCCAGTACTGTGGATTTCCGCTTGCAGGACTGTTTTATGGTGAGGTATGCAAAAACATAACTCAGCCTCTGGGCTCTCAACGTAGGTGTCCGCATAACCAGAGAACCGTCCATCCAAGCTGGGAATTGAGTCTCGCACTTTATCTTGAGTACCGTCTCGCGTGTCGTCTCAGCTATCCAATTCAAAAACCGGTCTGTATGGCATTGACAATTGCGACTTCTATGGGCGTGAGACCCTAAATCGGCAGATCGGTCTATACGGCAGTTATATCTAAATATAGTCTGATCTAAACAATATTTGGGTCGGACGTTCAGCGAAATCGGGTAAAAATTGCGTCTTTTAGAGGCTTAAGAACTTAAATTGGAAGATTGGTCTATATGGCAGCTATAGCTAAATATTGTCTGATCTGAACCTTATTTGGGTCGGATGTCAGTACGCATAAAAAATCTCACTGTTTCAAATTTCAGCGACGTCGGATAATAATTGCGGCTTTTACTGGCTTAAGACCCTAAATCGGCAGATCGTTCTATTGAACAGCTATATCTAAATATAATTTGATCTGAACCTTATTTGGGTCGGATGTCGGGAGGCTTACAACAACCCACCATTTTAAATTTCAGCGAAATCGAGTAATATTGTAGTTGAGGCTTTTATGGGCTTAAGACCTAAAGTATTAGCGAGATCCTGCTCAAAATTTCAATCCTTAGGTTGTCCAGTAGCCTTTTAGACGACCCCAGTAGTTGGTCGACTCGCTATTTCGAAAATTTGTTGGGGCTACTAAATCTTCATTTGTGGTCCTAATCGCAAAATGGGAATCTGATCATAGGAATTCGAGAAAGGGAATCTCTGAGCCTCGAATTTCCTGGGACCTACTGTATACATTTTTGGGCCTAAATTGCCCAGAAGGTATTCTTAAGTCTCGTCTTCTTCGATGTCCGCAAAGCTTCTGCAAAATTCGTTGGTGGCAACCTTCAGTCTGTCGGCATGTTTTCGGATTACAGAGTGACCTGTCATGACGGACGCAATGACTGAGACGTCTGTTCTAACCAATGACAGCAAAGCATTAGACCTCTTCAAGTCTAGATTAGGCCACATAGTTTTGGAATGCTCACAGTCCCCTCTTTGTGACCATCTTTCATTCGTTGTCCTTCGGGCCTAGTCCTGAAAACTTTGCTTACATGTCGCTAGAGGCATACCCACAGATTCCAGTATCCCTCCAATTTGTCGAGTGGTTCCTAGTCTCGCAAGCTCGTCTGTTTTATAATTCCCTGGGATATCTCCGTGGCCCTGCACCCAGACCAGGTGGATTTTGAACTGTTCAACCATCTCGATGAGAGATCTGCGACAGTCGAGGGCGGTTTTTGTGTTCAGAAATACGTTCTCCAGGGTTTTTATGGCTGCCTGGCTGTCTGAGAAGATATTTATGCCAATCGTAGCTGTGACATTTTATCTTAGCCATTCCACCACTTCCTTAATTGCAAAGATCTCCGCCTGATCCACACTGCAGTGGTATACTGCAGCTTATAATTCAACCGGTGATACATCATCAGGGACTGGCGACTTAAAGAAGTCGAAACTTCTTATCGCCCAAAGGATTTTCGGCTCAGACACAATTTCCTTAATAGTCTACGACAAATATATACCTCTTCTGGCGCCACTTTGTCCGTTGGAGAATTTCCCGAGAAATGTCTATCAACAAGTAGCTCTAGTGTTTCCTCACTAGACATTATCTATACATTCTCTGACTTCTGAGTATACCCCACCGTAATAGGTCTCGAGGACAGAATCTTCCTTAGCCTATAGGCCTCAGATGTATCCTCCACGGAGCTGCAGAATTCTATCCAGGATTTGTTCTGAGCCTCTCTCAGTTCGCCCTTATATTTTCTTAGCTCAGCCTTATAGATGTACCAATCGTGTGGTGCTCTGGTGGCTTTGGCTCTGTTGAAGAGTTGGCAGCAGTCCTTCCTTAGACCAACCAGCTCTGGGGTCCACCAAGGCGGTCGCTGTTGCCCCTTGACTTGACATTAGGACATGCCGACACTAGCGAATCATTCAGAGCCTTCGTGATCCGCTTGACCATTATGTCTATATCCTTCGTAGTTTCCACCTCCTTTTCTGGACTAGAAGGGATAGACGTGTAGAATTTCTGTCGAAATTTATCCCAATACGCCTTTCTTCTGTTTAGCCGAGGGACCACTTCTGCAGTATTTTCTCCAAGGCTGAAACTAACATAACGATGATCAGAGAAGCTGTGGTCATACAACTCATCCTAGTCGCATATTCTTCCGATACAAAGGTAATATCCAGGTAATAGCAGGTAAAGGTACCTGCTGCGGTTCCTGGTAATAAAAGTCGGTTCATCCCCTTTATTACAAATCACCAGATTTCAACTTATAATATATTTGATAAGCAGCTCACCCCTTTCGTTGATATCCGAAGTTTCCCATATCTGGTTGTTGTTGTTGTTGTTGTAGCAGTTTATTGTGTTCTATCTTTCGTCTGCTTGATTCTGTTGAGTGTCAAGACACAGGAACTCCGCGACTAAGATGGGGTGCGTCCACAGGGATCTGGGTCTGAGTCGAGTGGGTCTGGCCGGGCAGTTAAACAGGTGACGTGTGTCGTGCGGTCCCTGCTTACAATCGGGACATACATCTTGCACGTCGGCATCAATCCTAGCTCTGTGGGAATTGAGGCGGCTGCATTTGCCGGAATGTAATTGAGCCAGAACTACTCTGGTTTGCCGGGGGAGGTCGATTTCTTCAGGTGCAATGGGTGGCGGTCGTTCTCCAAGGACTACATTCACCCGGTAGCCAATTAACGCGTCTGCTACCGTGTCTGCATGAATGTTGTTCAGACCCGCTTGATATGCCGCTTGATCTAGAGGTTCTCTCTAGTAGCGCTGAACCTCACGCTCTAGATCGTGTAAATCTACCTTAAGGCTTCTGGGCGGTGGGTATCTATCCACAAGATGATGATTTGGATGATTTCTGCGATAACAGCCCAAAAGGTATTGCTTAGACAGCAAGTAGTTATGTCTTCGCACTGGTAGGATCTTTGTCTCCTGATGGAGGTGGTCCACATGAGAACTGAGGAGACAGCCCGTCGCAGTTCGGAGGGCGGCATTCTGACAGATCTGAATATTATTCCACTGCGTGTCACAAAGTTTACGTGACTACACTGGCGCTGCATAACTTACCACAGACCGGGCAATTGCTTTGTACGTGGTCAACAAGGTTTCTTTGTCTGCACCCCAAGTGCTGCCAGCGAGTGACATGAGGACCTTGTTTCTACGTTTGACTTTATTGCAGATTGCTGTGGCATGTGGGGAGAAAGTGTAGGAGCTGTCAAATGTGACGCCAAGTATTTTGGGACACTTGATGGTCGGAATCATTTCTCCATCGACCATCACAGCCAGCTCAGTGTATTTGTAGTGAACAGTGTGGCTGAAGATTTGGTGGCGGCAAGAAATCTGAAGATATCCCCATATCTGGTGATGGGCATTAGTATCACTTCCCACAAGGAGGCTTTTCTTCTTCTTCCCTACAGAAACGGCTTCAACCAGCGACATAAGGTTTGAAGGCGGCATCTCTGAGTGGTGTGCCATATATAGAGAAGCCAGCCAGCTAGCAGGGACATAACCACCGCTGAAAATGTATGCTGAATAGTTCACGTCGGTATTTGAACCCATGCGTTCCGCGTCATAGGCAGACATGTTTACCTTAGCGCCACGGTGGCACCAACCATTTTTTTTTTGTCAAATCTCCTCTCTCTTCAATTAGTTGCTAATATCCCCTTGGATTTATGTATATGCAATGTCCTGTTTTTCAAATACATCAAAAACACCATGGCTTCTAATAAAAAATACCATAAGCTTTATGCTTCACCACCCACGTACATTGACAGGCATCATTGCATACTACCATATCGCGTGCAATGAATTTGAAAGCAAACAAAACGTATTTTCTGTCACAGTGCTTTTTTATTTGTTTGTGTGTGTGTGCGAGTGTGTGTTTTTTTTTTTTGGAGAAAAAAACAACAACGAATTGTCGCATGGCTAGGGTGTGTGAACCGTAACTGTCGATAGATAAATGTTAGATGTTGGATAGTCGAATGTTTTATCCTGCGAATTCGTATGCCCTTGGGAAAGAAAAACAACTACCACATCCACTATTTCAAATTGATATTGTAATGGGTTTGTTGTTATTGATTTTCTTGTTTTTCCATATTGAGATTTATTTCAAAATAAACAAATCAATTTTTTATAATGGCCAGGAATGGGGAAAGGCAGTTGATGGGAAAACTATGATAGTCTTGTGTTGTTCTTAGATTTGGGAACGTAGTCTAATTTTCTATGACACTAAAAACACATTTAGTTTTAAAGTCGGTTTATTTGAACTTCAAATTCGACATTTTGTTAAGGCCGAAAGGGAGCTTTTGTAGCTCTATACTCTTGCAAGAGGTTTATTACCCAGCGTTAAGGGGGCCGACATCGAGCAATCACGGCATCTCTCAACATTGGAAAGACTAGGAGAAGCAAAGATCCTAATACTAAAATATCAGGCAGTGCAGTGGCGAGAGACCCAACACAGCCTAACAAACAGGAACCCAATGATGGACCCATCATCGACTTCATGATTCGGTAAACTAGGATAGGTAAAGATCCTAATATTGATCCAGCGCATCCTAATAAGGCAGCGCAGCGACAGGAGTCTCAATGCAGCATAGCGAACAGGGAGCAGACGATAGTACCATCACCTACTCCCAAGAAGCCCATTTACTTAACTTTTGGAAGACTAAGATAGGCAAATATCTTAGTATTGAAACATTAGGCAATACAGGGAATGGAAACTCAATACAGCCTAACGACCACGACCGACGATGCAATTATTACCGGTTAATAAAGATACGCAAGACTAGGATAGGTAAAAAAACTTAATACGATGACATCAGGCAGTGCAGTGACAGGAAAGTCAATGCTGTCTAAAGAACAGGGACCAGACGATGAGATCATCACCTACTCCCAAGATGCCCATCTACTAGAGGGCCAATGCTTGAGGTAATCCAGATAAATCTCCACCGGATCGAGATTGCTACACACGCTCTGATGGACATACAGATTAAGTGTGAAGCAGCCACTGCGGCTATGATACTTAAGGCGATGGGAGAATGGTTTGAGGATTGGAGCAGCTCATACTATCGCGGTATGATCGAGGCGACAATAGGAAACCTGGATGAGACGACACTTGAGGTCGAGTGTGAGGCACTGCTGCTAGCGGCACATTCTTGGATTGACGGAACCTTAGTGTTGCCACCTAAAAGATCATGTTACACGGATGGACCAAAGCTAGAGGACATAGTGGGTCTGGGAGTCTACATTGAGAAACCACCCTGCACGTACTAACGCGAGGACGTAGAGTGTGAACTATTTTACGGACAGTAAAATGGCCATAAGGGTATTAACAATCAGGACGGTAAGGTCATGGAAAGTCTTGCAGTGTAAAAAGGAGACTAACGCCTTCTCTGAGGATAGCACAATCCACATAGTTTGGGTGCCGGGCCATAACGGAGTAAGGGGGAATGAAAGGGCAGACAATTTGGGGGTGAAGGCCAGAGAACTGCCGTCAATAAACTTGGTAAACCCGAAGCCTTTCGGGTCGAGGCAGTCCGAATTAAGGACGTGGGCAGACGTGAAACGTTCGGTAGTACGGCGAAAATCCTATGGGGGATCCAGACCATGAGAAGACGAGGCTATTGCTGAAAGGAAGAGGTACAATCTGACCTTATACAATCCCTAGACCTTATACCAAGCAATGTCGTTTTTCGTAGGAATTTAGTTTTGAGCAATAAGGCAAGTGGCTTTATCGCCAAACTCGCACAAAAGTTTGTTAAGTCTACTGTGGTAAATGGCATCGGGAAATGCAACTATAAACTGAAGGATTCCGAGACTGAAAACGTAGGCGTTTTCCATAGGGGGAATGAAAGGCAGATGATTTGGCGGTGAAGTCCAGAGGACTACCGTCAATAAACTTGGGAAACCCGAAGCCTTTCAGGTCGACACAGTCCGAATTAAGGGCGTGTGCAGACGGTCGATAGGGGTGCGAAAATCCTGTGGGGGATCCAGATCATGAGAAGACGAGGCTATTGCTGAAAGGAAGAGGTACAATCTGACCTTATACAATCCCTAGACCTTATACCAAGCAATGTCGTTTTTCGTAGGAATTTAGTTTTGAGCAATAAGGCAAGTGGCTTTATCGCCAAACTCGCACAAAAGTTTGTTAAGTCTACTGTGGTAAAGGGGCGTTTTCCATGGGAAAGACATACAATGCAACAAGCATTGCAGATTGTCTGGCCAATGTCCAACATTTAATAAGAAGAAATGCGAGATGAGGACCATGCTCAATAGGGCAACTGAGACTATTCTAGATAACCAACCCTTGGACATACAGACTAAGTATGAGGCACTCACTGCGGCTATGAGATTTAAGGCGATGGGAGAATGGATAGAGGAAAGGAGCAAGTCATACCATCGTGGTATAATCGGGACGACGTTAGGAACCTGAAAGAAAAAAAAGGGGTTTCGGATCGCATACCTCAGACTACGCTTGAGGTCAAGTGCGAGGCATTCCCGCCAGTGGCACAGTTTTGTATTGACGAAACCCTGGCATTGTCATCTGGAAGTTCATGCTACACAGATGGATCAAATCTAGAGGACAGAGTGGGCTTAGGGCTCCACAACTTAGGGCTCCAGAACTCAGAAATTGACATCTGTTTTCGACTGCCGCATGAGGTGGTATGGTTTCTGCGCTAAGACATCGATTGTGATCATCTTTGCAAATTGTAAAATTTGCCCATGAACATTCCACTAAGGAACAGGGGCAAACTTCTCACATATCAATGAGTGTAGTCCCATCCAAGTTTAAGCTCAATAATAAGGGACCTTTCTTTTTTTTAGCCGAGTCCCGGGCATTGTCATCGGGAAGTTCATGCTACACAAATGGATCAAAGCTAGAGGACATAGTGGGCTTGGGAGTCTACAATGAGAACTCAGAGATTGACATCTGTTTTCGACCGCCTGATCATATTACAATCCTGCAGGCGAAAGTCCGGGTGATGACGGAACGCATGAGATGGCATCGTCTCTGCGCTAAGACATCGATTGCGAACATCTTTGCAAATTGTAAATTTTGCCCATGAACATTCCACTAAGGAACAGTGGCAAACTTCTCACATATCATAAAGTGCAGTCTCATTCAAGTTTAAGCTCAATGATAAGGGGCCTCCTTTTATAGCCGAGTCCGAACGGCGTGCCGCAGTGCGACACCTCTTTGGAGAGAAGTACATGGCATAGCTCCTCACAAATGTTGCCAGTATTTGGAGGGGAAAACCACCGCTGAAAAATTTTTTTCTAATGGTCTCGCCAGGATTCGAACCCAGACGTTCAGCGTCGTAGCCGGACATGCTAACCTCTGTGATACGGTGGTCTCCAAGATCTGAACATATTTGCGGGCAGTAAATTGGCCATCAGGGCAATGAGAGCCAAGAAGGCCGGTAAGGTCATAAATAGTCCTGGAGGGTGAGAAGGAGATTACCGCCTGCTCTAAGGATTGCACCTTCCGCATCGTTTAGGTATCGGGCCAAAGCGGAGCAAAGGGGAAATGAAAGAGCAGACCATTCGGCAGCATAGGCCAGAGGCCTGGCGCCAATAAACTTGGTTAATCCGAAACCTTTCGACTCGACGCGGATCGTGTTTGATGCGTGAGCGGCGAACGTTGTGGAACAGCGAAACGGTCTGTAGCACAACGGAAATCTGACAACGGGGAAATCTGAATCTGAATGAGGCTTTTACTGACAGGAAGTAAAAAGGATCTCAGTATAGCTTTCGCTATGATAACGGGACACATATGACTACTAGCTCACTTTTGAATATAGGTACGGCAAGTGATGGCATGTGTAGGGCATATGGGGAAGATGATGAGAGTTTGGAGCATTTCCTATGAAATTGACCGGGTTTGCGGCTAACAGACATGGGCATTTAGGTGAAGACGCAATACCAAATTAGGGCACTGGTATGGAAAACAATAAGGGGGTTTGTCAGTACGAGTAATAAGATCATACAATATATGCTTGTAGTCATCTACGTGTCAAACATAAAAACTAATAAACTTGTGTTATCACATCCGGGGTGTGGATGTTTGAGAAAATTCTGGAGGCGGCCAGAATTACACTGGTCTTAGACTAAACACTACTACAAAATCACCCATTGGATGACTATAAGCGATTTTACACGTTTTATTTATTACGCCCCCATCTAGAATACACATGTATCATTAAAAATTGTTTCCCCTCCCTCTGAGAAATATGGCCAATTATAAATGTTATTTAAAATTAGCTGTTGCCATGTAGATGTCTCTGTCAAGCATCTTTATTTATTGATTGCCTTTCCTCCTAAAAAGTAAGAGGAAGATAGGAAATCTATTATCTTTATTTGCCAAGCAAGAAAACTCATATTTTATACTCACACCTTCGGTAGTCTAAGGACATACTAAGAAACATACATACATATAAACATGTATGTCCTGGTATAGACGAGCTATAGCTAAAGTCTTGCAAGCAAAATAAATACCAACTCCAACATCTTTATGCTGTAGCTTTGTTTTTTGTGCTTCGAGTTGAAAATAAACATTTATAAATTGTCAATATTTATACAGTTACACACGCGCGCACAGCCTCATATAGATGTACTCACACACACATACACTTGGACTAATAGGAAAATGTTTGCAGACACGTTTATGGTAACGCCTACAGCTTCATCTCCAAAGGCCAAATGGGGACAAATGTTATTTCTATTTGTTTCTTTTTATTATAAAATTGCTTTTGTTTTTCGAAGCTTAACTTACATGTAGGTCTTTGATTTTCCTCCTTGGGTTTTACTTAAAAACTATAGAGGCAAATATTAAATCACCAAATAACCATTTTTGTATTGGTTTTTTTAAGGGTAAACTAAACAAGTAAAAAGGCGTTAAGTTCGGCCGAGCCGAATCTTGGGAACCCACCACCAAGGATTATGCTAAAAATGTATGCAAAATAAATTTAGTTGAAGGGCATAATTTTATTCTACATACCAAACTTCAGTCAAACCAGCAAAAATTTAAACTTCCAGGAACCGAAAAATGATGATCGAAAGACCGGTTTATATGGGAGCTATATCATGTTATAGACCGATTTGGACCGTATTTGGCACAGTTGCTGGAAGTCATGACAGAACACTAGATGCAAAATTTCAGCCAAATCGTACAAAAGTTGGGGCTTGTAAAAGCTCAAGAAGTCAAATCGGAATATCGGTTTATATGGAAGCTAAATCAGGTTATAGACCGACTCGAACAGTACTTGGCACAGCTGTTCAAAGACATAACAAAACACTACATGCTCAATTTCAGCCGAATTGGACACAAATTGCGGGTTTTAAGGTCTCAAGTAGGCAAATCGGAAGATCGGTTTATATGGGAGCTATATCTAAATCTGAACCGATATAGCCCATTTGCAATCCCCAACGACCTACTTTTCAAAATTTCAAGCGATTAGCTTTACGCTTTCGACCGTGTCGTGATTTCGACAGACGGATGGACATGGCTAGATTGACTAAGAACGTTGAGTCAAGATCAAGAATATATATACTTTATGGGGCTTTAGGCGAATATGTCGAGGTGTTACAAACGGAATGACTGGCTTTGTATACCCCCATCCTATGGTAATGGGTATAAAAAAACAAGTAAACAAGTAAGAGCGTGCACTGGTCGGCCGGGCCGATTCTTATATACTCTCCACCATGGAACGCATTTGTCCAGTTTTTTGCGTGGTATCTCGTTTTAGGCAAACAAAGAACCTTATATTGTATATAAAAATAAATTTGTGTTTGTTTTTTTGTTTGTGTGTTCCTTATAGACTCAAAAATGGCTGAACCTATTTTCTTGAAATTTTCACAGATAGTACATAATGATCCCGTGGTGAAAAACTACAGTTTTTGATATCTGAAAGGGGGCGAACCCTCCCCCTTACCCTAATTTTCAGAAACGCCAGATCTCCGAGATGGGTTGTGCGATTTAAGCGAAATTTTGTGTGCTTTCATTTAGTACCCTAAAAATAAAAATTTGGTATACAAATTTTGGATGGGGTACCTAGGGGGGCTGTCCCACCCTTAAACTTCCCAAAAAAATATATTTTGATTAATCACGACAATATGGGACTCTAATGAAAGGTATTTAGGATAAGAAAACGTATCTGATATCCAATTGTCGGACCAAGTGCTAGGGAGACCACCCCAAGCCCCAAAACACCCCTAAATCGGACATATTTACCGACCATGGCAATATGGGACTCAAATGAACGGTATTTGCGAGTAGAATACGAATTTGATATTCAAATGTGGAGTCACGTTTATGGGGGTCCACCCGTTTCCTAAAACACCCCCCAAACCAGATTTATTTAGTGACCATGGCAATATGGGGCTTTAATAAAAGCAATTTGAGTGTAAAATACGAATCTGATATCCAAATGTGGGAACAAGTGTTTGGGAATCTGCCCCTTCCAAAACCAATCCCCAAAGAGGTCAAATTTACTACAATAGCAATATGGGGCTCAAATGAAAGGTATTTGGGAGTTAAGCACGAATCTGATATCAATATTCGGGAAAAAGATTCTATGGGGCCACCTCACTCCCAAAACACCACACAAGTAGGAAGTATTTGCTGACCATTGGAATATGGGGCTCAAATAAGAGGTACTTTAGAGTATGACGCGAATCTGATATATATTTTCAAGGCCGAGTCACTGAGTGGCTGCCTCATCCCCAAACCGTTCATGTTGGGGCTCAAACGAATCAGATATCAACATTTAGGACCAACTGTCAAGGGGACGTCACAACGCCATAAAAACCCCCAAATAGGACGTAATTGCTCACCAAGACAATTTGGGTCTTCAAAACAGTAGAGCCCGATATTGATAGTATTTGGGGCCCATACCCCAAACCGGACATATTTGTTAACTTTTGCAATAAGGAGCTTAAATTAAAGGTATTTGAGATTAGAAAACGAATTTGATATCTAATTTCGAGGCCAATGCCAATATGGGGTTCAAATAAATGATATATAGATAACTGAGAATAGTGCACGTAGCTGATATCTTTTCAGGGCTTAGTGTTTGGGGGACCACCCCTCTCCCCAAAACACCCCTAAATCGGGCATATTTGCCGACCATGTCAATGTGGGGCTCATATGAAATTGATACCCACTTTCGAACATCATCAAAATGTCGGGCGGAAATAAAGTCTTTTTAGAATGGCATTAAACCCTCCGAGCGAATTCGTGGTCCAATAAGGATCATATGTAATTCAAATAAACGGTTCAGCTTGTAATGAATAAAAACTGTTATGGTATTGAAAGTCATTGTTTAATATATCAGTCCATTCGGATAAGAATTGCGCCTTGTAGGGGCTCAAGAAGCAAAATCAGGATATCGGTTTATATGGCAGATATATGAGGTTATGTTACGATTAGCGCCACAGTTGTTGGAAGTCATAACAACACACCTCAAACAAATTGGATGAGACTTGCGACCTATAGAGGCTCAAGCAGTCAAGATCCAAGATCGGTTTATATGGCAGCTACATCAGGTTATAAACCGATTTGCGCCATATTTAACACAGTTGTTGGAAGTCATAACAAAACACCTAATTCAAAATTTCAGGCAAATTGGATGAGAATTGCACCCTCTAGCTGCTCAAGAAGTAAAGATCCAAGTTCGGTTTATATGGCAGCTATACCAGGTTATGAACCGATTTGAACAATACATGGCACAGTTGTTGAAAGTGATACCAAAACACCACGTGCAAAATTACAGCCAAATCGAAAGAGAATTGCGCCCTCTAAAAGCTGAAGAAATCAAGACCCAATATCGGTTTATATGGCAGGTATATCAAGTTAAGAACCGATTTGAACCATAATTAGCGCAATAATGGGAATTAAGACCAAACACCACGTGCAAAATTACAGCTAAATCGAATAAGAATTGAGCCCTTTAGAGGCTCAAGAAGTCAGGACCCAAGATGAGTTTATATGGCAGCTATAACAAAACATGGATCGATTTGGTCTATTTACAATCCCAACCAATCTACACTAATAAAAAGAATTTGTGCAAAATTTCAAGCGCCTAGCTTTACTTCTTCAAAAATTAGCGTGCTTTCGACAGACAGACGGACGGAAATGGATAAATCGACTTAAAATGCCATGATGATAAAGAATATATATACTTTATGGGATCTTAGATGCATATTTCGAGGTGTTACAAACAGAATGATGAAATAGTATACCCCCATCCAATGGTGGTGGGTATATAAAGCTTTAAGTTAAGCTTAAATAGTTTTATTTTAAGTGTTGGCAACCTTGAAAACCCTTTACGCCATCCCGTCAGGTTGTGTATTATTATTTATGGTCTTAGGTCCACTAAATCTGTTCCTACGTGTTAGACCGTCTGCAAGTCCTTCAATGTGCTAACTAGTATCCGGGTATGTCTAACTGAACTTCTCCTGAGCAAGTTGATCTGCAATAGTCTTACCATTATCCATTCTGCCGATTCCCCCGTCGATTGGTTAAACTCGCATCATCGATAGGTTCGATTCCCATTCATGAACCTCAAGGCAATCCAGTAAACCCTGTTTAGATCACGCACATGTCTCACTCTATCCGTCCCCAGCCACCAAGCTGTCAGTGCATCAACCTAAATCTACTGCCCCTTAGCTACTGGAAAGAGTGGAGAGCCGCGAAGCCCCATCTTACCTGGGAGATTCTGGTTGAATTCCTGTTCGATTTGCTATCAAGAATCACGCCAAGAAATTTAGTCAATTTAGACAACTTCAAAGTTACCCCCTGTAGTGGGGGTTGGTCAAACTCTTTGTGAACAAGACCAATTCCGTCTTCCTAGCATACACCCTGAGTCCGCAAACAGTAGCCCAAGTAATATACCCTTAGCGAGAGTGAAAGATCGTCAGCATATGCGCACATCTTTACTCCTGTCGCGCTTCAATCTAAACACAATTACATCAACCACAAGAACCCATAGCACCGATGAAATGACGCCATCCAGAGGTGTACCCCTGGTGGCGTTGATCCGTACCGACGTTTGACTAAAACTGGACATGATGTACCTATGCAAAAGCATACTCATTGTCACACGTGCATCCTCTAACGCCCCCTTTATGGCAGATACCTGCACATTGTTAAAGGCACCTTTCATTTATATGAAGGAAGTATCCCCTGTTCCATAATACCTTTAAACGCTATAGTTCTTTCGGATGGACACTCGTAGGTCTATGGCCTTCCTGGTAAGGCCTTTTGAAAGTTCAACTTACTGCGAAATTCCACCTCTGGCGTTGCCTCGATGTGTGTTCCTGTTAATCATACCTAGAATGTTATAAGCAGAGGTAAACGTCTATAAACGGAAGTAAGGATGCATTGTGAAGGCTAGGAATGTTGTAGCACTCAAACGCTAAGCACAGCCAGTGCAGTTGAAATGCTCGATTGCACTTGGGTTAAACACATACACGAACGTTTATTTTCTTTTTTCTTTTATACTCTTAGCAAAGCAATAGCTAAATAATAATGCCAAATATAAAATCTTTGATTGGCAATCAATAAAAATGTAGGTGTAGGAGATAGAATGGAAGGGCAATAATGTAGGTGTAGGAAAAGTTTATGTATCTAGTATCTTAAATCATGGTGAGTAGTTTCTTAATAATGCTAAATGTGATTTTGATCCTGCAGGTTCACTGCGAAAGGCCTTACATTCGCCAAGTTTACTTATAGTCCTCTGGCCTCTAGGGCCAACTCGTTTACCCATTTTTATACCCATCACCATAGGATGGGGGTTTACTAATGTAGTCATTCCGTATGTAACACCTCGAAATATTGATCGAGGACCCCATAAAGTATATATATTCTTGACCGTCTCGACGTTCTGAGTCGATCTAGCCATGTCCATCCGTCCGTCTGTCGAAATCACGATAGCGGTCAAACACGTAAAGCTAGACACTTGAAATTTTGCACAGAAACTAAATATTTATGTAGGTCATTGCTCATTAATTCGCTTGTGAGTGTCCATATTGATGCAAATTTGCCCATGAACATTCCATTAAGGAACAGGGGCAAACTTCTCAAATATCAATGATTTTTAACATCGCATAGTACCTCACAAATATCGTTAGCATTTGAAGGGGTCCATATTAAGGGAATCCGTTTTTATACCCATCACCATGGGATGGGGGTATACTAATCTGGCCATTCCGTTTGGAACACCTCAAAATATTGGTCTGCGATCCCATAAACTATACATATTCTGGATCGTCTTGACATTCTGAGTCAATCCAGCAATGTCCGTTCGTCCGTCCATCTGTCTAAATCACGATAGCGGTCGAACTTATTCTTATTGCTGTAGGTCGTTGAGGATTGCAAATGGCCTATATCGGTTCACATTTGGTTATAGCCCTCATATAAACCGATTCCCCGATTTGACTTATGGCGCCTATGGAAGCTCTAATTATAGCCACCACCGAAGGATGGGGGTGTATTCATTTTGTCAATCCATTTGCAACACATCGAAATATCCATTTCCGACCCTAAAAGTTATATATAATCTTGATCAGCTTAAAAATCTAAGACGATCTAGATATGTCCGTCCATCTGTCCGTTTGTCTGTTGAAATCACTCTACAGTCTTTAAAAATAGAGATATTGAGCTGAAAATTTGCCCAGATTCTTTTTTTGTCCATAAGCATGTGAAGTTTGAAGATGGGCTATATCGGACTATATCTTGATATAGCCCCCATATAGACCGATCCACCGATTTAGGGTCTTAGGCCAATAAAAACCACATTTATTATACTATTTCGCTGAAATTTAAGACAGTGAGTTGTGTTAGGCCCTTCAAAATCCTTCGTCAATTTGGCCCAGATCGATCCAGATTTGGATATAGCCCCCATATAGACCGATCTACCGATTTAGGGTCTTAGGCCAATAAAAACCACATTTATTATCCTATTTCGCTGAAATTTAAGACAGTGAGTTGTGTTAGGCCCTTCGACATCCTTCGTTAATTTGGCCCGGATCGATCCAGATTTGGATATAGCTGCCATATAGACCCATCCTCCGATTTTGGATCTTAGTCCCATAAAAGCCACATTTATTATCCGATTTCGTTGAAATTAAGGACAGTGAGTTGTGTTAGGACCTTCGATATGTTTCGCCAGTTTAGCACAGATCGGTCCAGATTTGGATATAGCTGCCACATAGACCGATCCCTCGATTTAGGGTCTTAGGCCAATAAAAACCACATTTATTTTCCTATTTCGCTGAAATTTAAGACAGTGAGTTGTGTTAAGCCCTTCGACATCCTTCTTTAATGTGGCCCGGATCGGTCCATAGTTGGTTATATCTGCCATATAGACCGATTCTCCGATTTAGGGTCTTAGGCCCATAAAATCCACATTTATTATCAGAGTTTGCTGAAATTTGGGATAGTGAATTGTGTTGGGGCCTTCGACATCCTTCTTCAATTTGGCTCAGATCGGTCCAGATTTGGATATAGCTACCATATAGACCGATCCTCCGTTTAAGAGTCTTAGGTCCATAAAAGCCACATTTATTATCCGATTTCGCTGAAATTTGGGACAGTGAGTTGTGTTAGGACCTTCCACATCCTTCGTCAAATTGGCCCAGAACGGTAAAGATTTAGATATAGCTGCCATATAGACCGATCCTCCGATTAAGGGTCCTAGGTCCATAAAAGCCACATTTATTATCAGATTTTGCTGAAATTTGTGACAGTGAGATGTCTTAGAATCCTCGACATCTTTCTTCACTGTGACCCTAATCATATCAGATTTGGATATAGCTGTCATATAGACCGATCCCTCGATTTAAGGTTTTGAGCCCATAAGAAGCGCATTTATTATCCGATTTTGCTGAAATTCAGGACAGTGAGTTAAGTTAGGCCCCATGAGATACTTCTGCAATATGGCACAGATCGGTCCAGATTTGGATATAGCTACCATATAGACCGATCTCTCGATTTAATGTTTTGGGCCCCTAAAAGGCGCATTTATTGTCCGATGTTGCCGAAATTTGGGACAATGAGTTAAATTAGGCCCCTCGACATATTTCTGCAATATGGCACAGATCGGTCCAGACTTGGATATAGCTGTCATATAGACCGATCTCTCGGTTTTAGGTTTTGAGCCCATAAAAAGTGCATTTATTGTCCGATGTCGCCGAAATTTGGGACAGTGAGTTGTCTAAGGCCCTTCGGCATCCTTTTTCAATTTGACTCAGGTCGGTCCAAATTTGGATATAGCTGCCATATAGACCGATCTCTCGATTTAATGTTTTGGGCCCATAAAAGGCGCATTTATTGTCCGATATTGCCGAAATTTGGGACAGAGAGTTAAGTTAAACCCCTTCACAAATTTTTGCGATTAGGTCTAGATCGATCAAGATTTGCATATAGCTGCCATATGGACCGATATCTCGATTTAAAGTCTTGGCCCCAAAAATGGCGCATTTATAATCCGATTGAACTGAAATTTGACACAGTAACTCATGTTAGGCTTTTCTACGTCCATGTTGTATATGGTTCAGATCGGTATTTTTTTAGATATAGCTACTGAAAAGGTCAATATTTTGTTATACACAATTAAACAATGACTTGTACTTATTAGTATTTGGTCCAAATCGGAATATATTTCGATATAACTGCTATGGGACATAAGGTATGCAATTTTCACCGGATTTTGATGAAAGGTGGTTCACATATATACCCGAGGTGGTGGGTAACCAAAGTCCGGCCCGGCCGAACTTAACGCTTTTTTAATTGTTTTCATCTGATTTGGCTGAAATTTTGAATAAAGACTTGAATTATGACTTCCAACGTCCTTGCGAAGTATAATTCGAATCGGTCTATAAACAGATATAGCCCCCTTATAAACTTCTTGAGCTCTTAGAAGCTCAAATTTTCATTTGATTTGGCTGAAATTTAAAACAAGGACTTGAATTATGACTTCCAACGTCAATGCGAAGTATAATTCGAATCGGTATATAAACAGATATGGCCCCCATAAAAACCCATCCACTTTTATGACTTCTTGAGCCCTGAGAAGCTCCAATTTTCATCCGATTTGACTGAAATTTAGAACAAGGACTTGAATTATGACTTCCAACGCCAATGCGAAGTATAATTCGAATCGGTCTATAAACAGATATAGCCCCCATATAAACCGATCCACGTATTTGACTTCTCGAGCCCTTAGAAGCTCCAATTTTCATCCGATTTGGCTAAAATTTGGAACAATGAATTCCAATGTCGGTAACAAGTATGATCCAAATCGGCCTGTGAACAGATATAGCCCCCATATAAACTGATCCTAGGATTTGACTTCTTCAGCTGATACGGTTGAAATTTGGCCCAAACCCCTATGTTATGACTTACAACATCAGTGCCAATTTTTATCAGAATCGGTCACTATGGTGATATGGTCACCCCTAAGTACCGATATCCCCATATGACTTCTTGAGACCAAAATAATTCAAATACAAATTCAGTTAATAAGGGCACATTTTTGGCGGAATCCTTGGTGGAGGGTACCCAAGACTCGACCCGACCGAACTTGGCACGCTTTTACTTGTTTATAATCTTGTCTCTTTATAGAATTTGGAATTTTCCGCAAGAGGGGGTTTAAGGTAGCTACCCCAGGTGACACCACTGTCAAGATGAAGAAGGAACCAAGATTTGACTGGACTTAGGCAAGTTAAAATGTTTGAGAGCCGTAACTAAATAGCCATCATCTTTGAAGTCATCCTCGCTACATTTTGGATGTGTATTTTTTTTTTCAAATATATCTATTCCGATGAAGCATAACCCACTTTAATACACAATTTTTCTCCGGAGCACTTGCAAAAAAAATCGTTTTACTTCATTCAATATGAGTATATGTGATTGCAGGTGATTCCAGAGCTTTAGTTGCCAACCAGCCAGCCATTCAGTCAGCCAATACTGCACAGACATTGTCATTGACAAAGGAGTAGAGATAGTGGTCGCTATAAGCTCCCCATAGTCAATCTCCTCTTTCTTTACTGCAAGTACCCTATGTACTTACAAATACTTGTAATGATTTTATGAGTGGCTGCTCCCAAACAACTTACAAGTAATTGCACTTAAGAGTTATTATCAACTCTTATTTGATGCGACTACAAACCGCCCACCTCAAACCTCCATTCACATGTTGTTGTTCTTCTTGCTCATGCTTTCGCCATGATTTCCTCAAACACTTTTGATTTCTCACTTTTACCTTGAGCAGGTTTTTGTGCCAGCTTCACTGCTCTTTAGCCTCCCACACACACACTCACACTCAACCTTGCGAAGTTTATATTTTCCCCACCCCCTGACTCTATGTCGTCTAAAAGATTTATATCAATGGCGGGTGAGAGCAACAGACAAGAGTGTATTGTAGTGAAGTAGAGAATTATAGAGTCAATAATTGCTGCAATTGTTGTGATGTGGCAAGAGAACAAGTGAAGTGAAGAGAAAAGAGAAAGGAATCGAGAAAGTTAATTGATTTTAAGCAATTTTTTCTTGTTGTTGCTAACATAAGCAGATACTTGTATCTAAAGGGGAGAAATTGTATCAACGTAAATAAATACAATTTCTTAGAAGAGGAGTGCATTGATTTCTTTTTCTTTAAGAAAGTAGACTAATTTGTTGTAAGTGAGGTGTCATCAAGTAATAGTTACTTAAACGTTTGCAAGATTAGGGTAAAAAGGGGGACACATAATAATCCGCTTCATGTCACTATGGATATACATCTTAGCCAGTAATCGGCTTGTTGCGCGCTCTAAATAATAAAAAGTTACCTCGAAAAAGAAAATCCAAGTTAGGAAATCCAAGCTTAATTGTTCTCCATACCACGCCTCTAAGTTTATTCATGTCTGGTATTGTGTCCCCACCTTAATGACGGTGTCTGTTAGCCGAAAATGGTTGTAAATATAAGAAAAAATTATTGAAAACATAAGTAACGGATGATAAATTGCCTTAACGGCTTTGAGGTGGCAAAGTCCAGGCAAATCAATTTTCTTAATGATCTCTCTGATCTCTCCATGGTGTGGCCTGGGGTAGCTGTTTTCAACTTCTGTTGAATATAGTGATCTAACCTTTTTTTAAAGCATGTCCGAGAGACGTGTGGCAGAGGAACACCATTTAGAAGAAAAGTTTTACATGAATGACTATCTCACAAATGTTGCCAGTATTACCAAGAGAATTATCACTGGCAACATTTTTCCTTATGTTCTCTCCAGAATTCAGAGTCGGACACGCTAACCTCTGGACCGCAGTAATCTCAACGGCTCCACAAAAAAAACATGGTTGAGGAGGCTCAGCAGTAATACACCCTTGTAAAAAAAGTCTGCACCGACCGGAAATAGTGATTCAAGGACCATGTTCTCTATCCATAGAAGCTGCAGTGTAGGCAATAGCAGAAATATTGGAAAAGTACAAGGCCGACATTACCGCTTTACTGAAAGTAAAATGGATTGAGAGTTGCACCCCAACAACACGAAGAGCCAACGCATTATATTACAGCTGTCTTCATACGAAAAAAGCGTTTGGCTGTGAATTTGTGGTTGGTCGGAGACTAAAAAACCTTTTCGTCGCCATAGAATGGAGAACGGTTGGTGATTTTGTCAACAGTACGGAATTCCAGCCATCGA
Organism: Stomoxys calcitrans; assembly: GCF_963082655.1. NCBI lineage: Eukaryota > Metazoa > Arthropoda > Insecta > Diptera > Muscidae > Stomoxys > Stomoxys calcitrans. The sequence continues at coordinate 188,380,423 of NC_081553.1, forward strand.
TTTCTTCGTCGTTAGTTTTCGATATTGAGAATACGCAACAAGAGGTTTCCGTCAATCGGAAACCTCTTCCATTCCTTCCAGGTTTCCAAGAGATACACCTAAGCCAGTATTGCTTGGAAGATAATTTTACACGGATGAATCAAAGCTAGAGGACAGAGTAGGCCTGGGGGTCTACATTGAGAAACCAGGGTCTGAGACCTGCTTTAAACTGCCTGACCATAATGTGTGAGGTGGTGTGGTATAAATGGGAACCCGATTGAGGGAACTTTATCAACCTCTATACCGCCATTCCTTCCAGGTTTCCACCTAAGCCAATATTGTCATTTGGTAGATCATTTTACACGGATGAATCAAAGCTAAAGTACAGAATGGGCCTGGGGGTCTACAGTGAGAAACCAGGGACTGAGATCTGCTTAAGACTGCCTGACCATAATACGGAATGATTAAAGAAAGCGTGAGATGCTGTGGTGTAAACGGGAGGACATCGAGTATGAAGTCGAATATCCCTGAAACCAGTGCATATATTGTAGGCCTCAAGCGGACTTTTTTGTAGGAATTTTTGAGTATCATCCAGCAAAATTTTTTGGAAATCGGAAATTAAGGTGACCAACTTTAGGGGCCTGGCCAAAGACCAACGGACAATCTAGGGCTTTTCTGCACACCACATCTCTAACCATTCCAAATTTCAAAAAAATATCTCTACTCGTTCTCATACTGCATATTTTTTACTACTTTGCTTCGATTTTCTCCCACTGTGCAACATAAAGATAATACAAGAGCTTCAGAGAAGATGATGACTTGGCATAGGCTGCGGGGAATAGAACCACGCCCACTACGGCACTGGAGACTATTCTACATATTCGACCCACAGACATACAGATTAATTGTGAGGCAGCCACAGCGGCTATGAGACTTAAGGCCATTGGAAAATGGATAGAGGATAGAAACAGGTCATACCATCGCAGAGTAACCTACCCTCGAAGAAACGTGGACGGAATGAAAGAAGTTTCCAATCGGATACCTGAAACGATATTTGAAGTCGAGTGCGAGGCACTGCTGCCAGTGACACATCGATGGAAATCTGGTATTGTCATCTGGAAGTTCATGTTTCACAGACGGATCAAAGCTTGAGGACAGTGTTGGCCTGGAGGTCTACATTCAGAAACCAAGGACTGAGATCTGTTTTAGACTGCCTGACCATAATACGGTTCTGTAGGCGGAGATTCTGACGGTCTAGCGTTGTCCTGGTGGAATATGACACCTTTACGATTGACCAATTCTGGTCGCTTCTCCTTGATGGCTGTATTCAATTTGTCCAATTATTGACAGTAAACATCCGAATTAATCGTTTGGATCCTTGGAAGCAGCTCAAAATATACCACACCCTTCCAATCCCACCAAACAGACAGCATAACCTTCTTTTGGTGGATATCAGCCTTTGAAGTGGTTTGAGCTGGTTCGCCATGCTTGGGCCATGATCGTTTTCGACTAACGTCATTTTTCATCTCCAGTTATGATTCGTTTTAAAAACGGATCGAATTCATTGCGTTTAAGGTGCATATCACAAGCGTTGATTCGGTTTGTTAAATGAATTTCTTTCAATACATGTGGTACCCAAATATTAAGCTTTTTCACCAGTCCAAGACTTTTTATGTGATAATGAACGGTTGACTTTGGTATATTTAACTTCTCTCCTATCTTACGCTCAGTTACATGACTATCCAATTCGATTAATGCTTAAAATTTGCTTAAAATTTGTCAACGCCGACTATATGAAAAATCCGCAATTACTTTTTGGGCATCCCATATATCTTTCATCCGATATGACCTATTAAGGCTGTAGAAGCCAGCACTTTGGTCCAATCTATAACAAATTTAGCATGAGATGTTTCGTGTGAAGTCTTAATACAAGTCCAAAATTTCATCTAAATCGGTTCAGATGTAGATATATAACTTTCATCCGATTTGACCTGTAGAAGCCACAATTTTGGTCCGATCTTTACCATATTTGGCTCGAAGTGGTTTTTGTGACGTCCCAATATGTGTGTAAAATTTCATTATAGTCGGATCAGATTTATATAAAGCTCCCTTATATATCTTTCCTCCGATTTGAACTATTAAGGCTGTAAAAGGCAAAATTTTGATTCGATCTTTACCAAATTTTGCATGAGATGTTTTGTGTGACGTTTTAATACGTGTGCAAAATTTCATCTAAATCGGTTCACATTTAGATATAGCTCCCATATATATCTTTCATCCGATATGGCCTTTTAAGGCTGTGGAAGGCACAATTTTGGTCCAATCTTTACCAACTTTGGCACGAAGTGCTTTTTGTGACGTCCCAATATGTGGGCAAATTTTGATTACAGTCGGATCAGATTTATATATAGCTCCCTTATATATCATTCACCCGATATGGGCTATTAAGGCTGTAGAAGGCACAATATTGGTCCGATGTTTACCAAATTTAGCACGAAGTGCTTTGACGTCCTAGTATGTGTGCAAAATTTCATCAGAATCGGATCAAATTTATATATAGCTCCCATATATATCGTTCATCCGATTTGGTCTTGTAAGGCTGTAGAAGGCACAATTTTGGTCCCATCCTTACAACATTTTGCAGGAGATGTTTTATTTGACGTCGCACTACATGCAAAAAATGTCATCAAAATCGAACCAGATTTAGGTAAAGTTCCCATATATATCTTTTAATCTTTTCGACTTTTAAGGCTGTAGTAGCTAAAATTTTGGTCTGATCTCTACAAAATTTTTCATGAAAGGTTTAATAGACATCCCAATACTTGTGCAAAATTTCATTAAAATCGAATCAGATGTAGATAAAACTCCCATATTTTTATGCGTTTCGACTTTTAAGGCTGTAGAAGCCACAATTTTCGTACCATCGTAAGAAATTCGTAGATGATTCTATTCGATATTTCAATAGGTATGCAAAATTAAACTCTGACTAGATTTGGATATAAGTGCTATATATTAAAAGTATTACGTAGACTCGGTGGTGTAGGGTATTATATAGTCGGCTCCGCCCGACTTTTGCCTTTCCTTGCTGGTTTTTGTTTATTTCTATTCGGATATTAGTAGTCGTCCATCACAGTGTCGTATCAATATCCCCAATAATTAACCTAATTCATCATCAATTGTCCACCCGTGCGTATGTTTATTATGAATGAAAATAATATCACTTATACGGCACCTATTCTTCACTCAAATTCCCCTACACAGAGAGATAGATTTTTTTCATTGGCTTCTTTTTCTATGCATTATATAACAGCTATCGATTAAAAATGAAGCGAAGCAGAAAAATGACTCCGATAATCACTTTCGCAGCTAAGCTCATTTACAATTAGCCTTAAAGCATTGAACAAATTGAACTTTGAACTTGGATGTCAGACTTGCAAAGCAAAAAAAAAAAAAAAAAAAAAACATCACTAAAAATGGAAAAGAAAAACGATAGAAAAACAAAATGACAAGAAAACAGAATTAGTAAGAAACCTCATATTTGTTTTTTTCTCCATGGGTGTTGGGAGCAGGCATAGAAAGATAGATGAATAAATACAATTTAATTTTATATTTCCCACTGTGACCATAGAAGGCCGATGTCAATGGTTTGTGGTTGTCGTTGTCGTTGTCATCATCGCTGTTGCCGTTGTTGGCAAAATATTAAAAGTGTCCTTGACATGTGTTCCTCAACAAGTTTAGAGCAAACAATTTGTTCGTAGACAATGGAAACTTTCACAAGTTCTACTTCTTCTTCTTCTTTCTACTCTGTTGCTGTCCAACTATGGGCCGTTTGTGTCCTTTGTCCTATTGACTTTTGTCACAGTTGGCTCAAGCTGATAGCAGATGAATGACTATAACAATAGACAATGGAGATTGTGAGAAAAGGAGAGAAGGAGACTGAAAAAAAAAGGAAAATATAATCCATGAAGACAATGGGAAAATACAAAGTAGGCAAGCCTGGACTAATAACCCTGAATGGCAATGACTAACTTTGTTTGTCAACTTCGTTTACTCACCTCATGCAGATACCTTGTCACTAGAGTCAGTATTTTGCCCGTCTCCAATGGTGATAAGGCAGGAGCTTAAATCTATTCATTCATGCTGGGCAACTATAGAGAATATGTAGTATGGCAACTGCTTGGCACTTTATCGCATGATATTCAACTGGCTAATACCTTGTAATAGGAACAAATAAAAAAAAAGCAAAAGTACTCAAAGGCTAAATTAAAAAAATCTCCTCGTCTTTTCTCTAAAGACGACATTTTAATAAAAATATCTTTGGAGAGAAAATTTGAAGAAAATTTTCTCCAAAACTCGATTTTAAACGGAATATTTATAACGAAATTTTTATGAACATATTTAAAAAACTAAATTGTAATGAAATGCTTTCAAAGGACCAAATGCCAATAAGAATTTCTTCAAGAGCAAGTTTCTTTGGAATTCCCTCTAAAAATTAAATTTGAATAAACCTTTAATGAACCTCATATGAAAAAGGCAAAGTCTTGCGGTTTGTTTGTGGTTTTGCTTGTTTGCATGTAATGGAGAGCTCGGCCCCCTAGTTTAATAGGGTGCTTCATTTCTAGATGTGCGATACAGGCGGACACTTTTACTTAGCTTAGATTTCAGAACACAAAAGTCAGATTCCAGAATGCCTACTTTGGTGGGTCAGTTTCCAGCTGTTATCAATATCATCATCTTCCACAAATTTTTAAAAGCTTTTTACCAAGAAAGCTTTGTTATACCATCCACCATAAGATGGGGATATACTAATTCCGTCATTCTGTTTGCAACTCCTCGAAATATTCATCTAAGACCCCATAAAGTACATATATTTTAGATCGTCATGACATTTTAAGTTGATCTAGCCATGTCTGTCCGTCCGTCTATCTGTCCGTCCGTCTGTCTGTCCGTCCGTCTGTCCGTCCGTCTCTCCGTCTGTCCGTCCGTCCGTCCATCTATCCGTCCGTCCGTCTGTCCGTCCGTCCCCCTGTCCATCCGCCTGTCTGTCCGTCCGCCTGACCGTCCGTCTGTCCTGTCCGTCCGTTTGTCCGTCCGTCCGTCTGTCCGTCCGTCTGTCCGTCCGTCTGTCCGTCCGTCTGTCCGTCCGTCCGTCTGTCCGTCTGTCCGTCCGTCAGTCCATCCGTCCCTCAGTCTGTCCGTCCGTCCCCCTGTCCGTCCGACCGTCCGTCTGTCCGTCCGTCTGTCCGTCCGTCTGTCCGTCCGTCTGTCCGTCCGTCTGTCCGTCCGTCTGTCCGTCCCCCTGTCCGTCCGTCTATCTGTCGAATACACGCTAATTTTCGAAGGGGTAAAGCTAACCGCTTGAAATTTTGCACGAATACTTCCCATTGGTGTAGGTCGGTTCGGATTGTGAATGGGCCAAATCGGTCCATGATTTGATATAGCTGCCATATAAATCGATCTTAGATCTAGACTTTTTGAGCCACTAGAGCACGAAATTAACATCAGACTATGCTCAAATTTTGCATCTGTCGAAAACACGCAAATTTTCGAAGGGGTAAAGCTAGCCGCTTGAAATTTCGCACGAATACTTCCCATTGGTGTAGGTCGGTTCAGATTGTAAATGGGCCAAATCGATCCATGATTTTTTATAGCTGCCATATAAATCGATCTTGGATCTAGACTTTTTGAGCCACTAGAACACGAATTTATCATCAGACTATGCTCAAATTTTGCATGGCGTGTTTCGTTATGAGTTCCAATAACAGTGCCAGTGCCAGTATGGTTCAAATCGGCCCATAACCTGAAATAGCTGCCATATAAACCGATCTGGGATCTTGCTTCTTGAGCCTCTGGAGAGCGCAATTATTATCCGATTTGACTCAAATTTTGTACAAAGACTTCTCCTATGACCCTTAATATGGTGTGAATAGGTCTACAGTTTGATACAGTTGCCATATAAACCGGTCCCCCTATTTTATTCCTTGAGCCCCAAGAGGACGCAGGTTAGGTTAGGCTAGGTTAGGTTTAAGTGGCAGTCTGCCATCAGACTCACAAAGACGTTTTCGCCATTGTGATACCATAGGAACAGAAGAAGAAAGATGTCTACTAGTTCCTACCGTTGAACCATCCAGATGGCTTTAAAAAGCGCAATAACTTTCGAATGTTCACATACGCTAAATTAGACAGGTTCTCAAAGAAATGAGAATATAAAGTGGAAGTCCTTCTAACTGCTAGTGCGGGACACGCACACAGAAGGTGTTCTATATCTCTCTTCTTCTTCGATGTCCTCACAACTTCTGCAAAAGTCGTTGCTGGCAACCTTCAGTCTGTCAGCATGTCTTCCGATTAGACGGTGACCTGTCATGACGGACACAATGACCGAGACGTCTGTTCTAGCCAATGACAGCAAAGCGGTAAACCTCTTCAAGTCTAGATTAGGCCACATAGTTTTGGAATGCTCACAACCCCCTCTTTGCGACCATCTATCATTTGTTGTCCTTCGGGCCTGGTCCTGAAAACTTAGCTTAAATGTCGCAAGAGGCATACCCACAGATTTCAGTATCCCTGGAATGTTTAGGGTAGTTCCTAGTTCCGCAAGCTCGTCCTCTTTACAATTCCCAGGGATATCTCTATGGCCCGGCACCCAGAACAGGTGAATTTTGAACTGTTCAGCCATCTCGTTGAGAGATCTGTGACAGTCGTGGGCGGTTTTTGTTTTTAGAAATACGTTCTACAGAGATTTAATAGCTGCCTGGCTGTCTGAGACGATATTTATGCCAATCGTCGTAATGGCATTATATCTAAGCCACTCCACCACTTTCACAATTGCAAGGATCTCTACTTGATACACACTGCAGTGGTCGAGTAACCTCTTCGATGTAACCAGTTCTCACCCCCATAACAACCCCCCAAATTTAATACCCACTTTCTGGACTTAATTGCTTGATACACACTGCAGTGGTCGGGTAACCTTTTCGATATGACCAGTTCTAAATCTTAGGCTACACCCCAAAGCCCACCTGGTCGTCTAGTTTGGAATCATCCGTATAGAATTCTATGTAACTTCTATTATCAGGGATACCGTACTTTCAATCGGTTTTGTCCGGAGTAGTGGTACAGTACTTTTTATCAAAAAGCGGCTCAGGTAGGGTGTAATACACACTGCCTGGAACATCTGATATTGCATCAAGGAACACAGTATCCGTAGGCGTGGTCGCAGCAATTTGTCTAGCCACAATGTCCAGATGCATTAGATGTAGCATTAAATTCAGTGCATCAGGTGGTGTCGTCCTCAGTGCGGCTGTGGTGCACAAACAAGCCATACTTTGGATCCGGTTAAGTATTGAGCAGTAAGTGGACTTTTGAAGTACCGTCCACCAGAGCCCAACACCATATAGCATTATAGGTGTGACAACTGCAGTATATACCCAATGCATGACACGTAGTCTAAATCCTCAACTTTTGCCAATGGGTCTCTTGCAGGTGTATAGGGAAAAAGTTTCCTTTCTTGGCCTTTCCAAAATGTTGAATTTCAAGTTCAAGTTCCTGTCCAGCCAAACACCCAGGTATTTCAAGCTTTCTATAAATGGAACGTTTTCTGCTCCCAAGGAGACAGGTTCCACTGTAGGCAACTTGCATCTCCTTCTAAAAGAACTACTTTTGTCTTGCATGGATTTATACCTAGACAACTTTCGGCAGCCCACTTCGCTTTTGTACATAGAGCTTCTGAAGTATATCTCTTAGAGTGCTGGGAAACTTTCCCCTAACCATAATTGCCACGTCATCAGCATACACGACCACTTTTACGCCTTTTTCTTCCATAGACAATAATATATTGTTAATGGCTATAATGCAAAGTAGAGGAGACAGTACACCTCCTTGAGGCGTTCGTCTGCAGACCCATGACTTTGGATCCACAGATTCCAAGCCTGCCATACTGCATCTTTTAGTAAGTACGTTATTAATAAACTTTCTTACGGTAGAGTTGATGACTAGAATCTCCAGCTCCTTCATAATTGGAGTCGGTTTAACCTCATTGAAAGCACCTTAAATGTCAGGAAATGCTACCACTGCATATTGCTTAACTTCGAGAGAACTTTCTATGTAGGCGATTAGGTCATGAAGGGCTGTTTCAGTGGATTTGCCCTTACTATATGGATTGTTTTGCCGACAGAGGCGATCTCCAGAGATCTTTGCCCTAAGATGTGTTTCTACTAACCTCTCTAGAGTCTTCATCATGAACGATGGCAGACTAAGAAGGCGAAAATCTTTCGCTTTCATATGGTACAGTTTTCTTGCTTTTGGAATAAAAATGACCTTTGTGTCCCTCCATCCCACAGGTATATACGACATGCTGATACAAGCAGAGTACATGTCCCTACGACCAGGAGTGGGTCTATTGAACAAGCTTGTCATTCAACCTTACTTTACTTTAATTGGCTATGACGGAACATTTTTCTTATTGGCCGAATGTAGCCGCTCCAAGAGCCTCGAGCTTTTTCTCTCATTACTAAATCTGTGACATCAAGTTACGAAGCATTTCCCACCACTTGATCTTTCCGTCGGGCTTTTGGTCGCCCCGGTTTACGTGTACCACCGTGATCGCCTTCAAAAGACTTTTTTGCTGGAGCTTCTTCATCCATTCAGACAACATGACCCAGCCACCGCAAAGGTTGAATTTTAATACGTGAAACTATGATATCGTCGTCATAAGCTCATACAGCTTGTGATTCATACGAAGCCGATATTCACCATTAACGCAAACTGGTCCATATATTTTACGAATAATCTTTCTCTCAAACACTCCAAGCACTGCCTCGTTTATTATCACTGCTTGTTATTCAACAGGTGATGTATTATCAGGGCCTGTCGACTTAAAGGAGTCAAAAATTTTTATCCCCAAAGTTCCTCAATTACCTCCGACGAATGCATTCCAATGATAAACTCTTCTGGCGCGAAGTTGTGCGTTGGAAAGTTTCCCGTGAAATGTATATCAACGAGTAATCTAAGACCCCATAAAGTATCTATATTCTTGGTCGTCTCGACATTCTGAGTTGATCTAGCCATGTCCGTCCGTCCGCTTGTTAAAATCACGTTAGCGATCGAACGCGTAAAGCAAGCCGCTTGAAATTTTGCACAAATACTTACTATCGATGTAGGTCGTTGCATATAGCCAATGGTCCATATTGGTTTAGATTTGGATATAGCGCCCATATAAACCGATCTCAAGATTTGACTTCTTGAGCCCTTGGAAGCCGCAATTTTTGTCCTGTTTAGCTAAAATTTTACAGGTAGTGCTTTGTTATGACTTCCAACAACTGGGGTAAGTACAGTCTAACTTGGTCTATAACCTGATATAGCTCCCATATAAACTGTTCTATCGATTTGACTTCTTAAGCCCCTGGAATATATACTGGGAATATTTGTTTTTACAGTTCTTTAACCTGTCTTCAAAGTAGTACGAGAGGGACATTAAGAAGTATGCTCTTACCATAATTTCGGTTGGACTACCAGAATCTGTGAGAAAGGCAATGGAAGAATCACAGTGTCTCGGCTGATACATCTTATTTCTGGTACATATATCACCATCTTCCAGCCTTATCTATTGCCTGAGGGCATAACAAAATCGTTTAAGCTGAAAGTAGGTGTTGTATTTTGTATTTTTACATTATAGACCTTTTAGATCTCAAAGTGAATGCCATTTCCTCACGTTCAAACTTATTCCATTAGTATGTTGAAGGGAGGATATTTGCAAATGTAGCGTTCACTTAACTTCCTACCAAAATAAAAAATTTCCTAAAAGCCTTACGAAATTCAGCCCTAGCAAAACCACCAATCACTGTCTCATTTCTGTCGGTCAATGGGCCATTTTGTCATGACATGTATTTGTCACTTTATAGCCCGAATTATATGTAATTTTTTTTCCTCCTTCTTCTTTTATGTTCCCCACATTTTTGTCTTCTGTTCATAGTTTTGTATATTTGTTGCGTTGCGAGTGTCTTCATCATTTCATAATAAAGCATAAACATTTATCATTTCTTCCTTAGTATGTTGCTGCCATTAGAGACGATACAACGTAAGGCAAGCCAAAGCAAGACTAACCAAAAGAAATTCGTCTTCAGCCAAATAAAATGGAGCTTAGTGAACCAGGCGAGCTAGCCAGAATTTCGGCTATAACTCTGGAAGATGGAAAACATGAAGGGCATAAAATAGCAAAGCAAGAATAGTGACATAAAATGAAAATTAAGTCACGTTTCTTTGGAGGGAAACGTGAATTGTATTTCTTCGAAGGCAAGTGTGAATGTGTGCGTTTGTTCTATTATTTTTTTTTTCTTAGATATTTCCATTTAATGTCTTGTTGGTTAGCCCCTTCGGTCGAGACAACACCATTTTCATGCATATATTCATGCGTTGCTTGAAGAACTTTGTCGGTTTTTGCTGCCATTGTCCTTTTGTGTGCCTTCATTTTGTTTCATTTTTCTTCTTTTGATTTTCGTTTCCTTTCGCATTTGACTTCTTTCTCCCCATGTCGTTGCCAATCAATTTATAGTTGACGTTTATATCGCCTTTTTTTCGATGTTATTGCTGTGGATTTGCTTGATTTTTTGACAAAAAAGGAAACGGAAGCTATTATTTTCTTATGCCCATACACACACACACACATCTACCCCCATTGATAGACACACAGTTAGGTAGAACATGAACCAACCAACATTCAATGTTCACATAAACGCACACATACACAAAGTAATAGACATTTATGTTTACGTGCTGGCAGTTTTGCGTGTTCTCTCTGCATCCCCCTTTAACTCACTCTCTGTCGCTCTCTCTCTCTCTCTCTTACAACAGCTCCATTCATACATAGTGTTTGCGTCAGTTATTTGAATATTTACATTTAATGCAAATAGGATTCGTTTTTTTTTTTTCTTTGTGAAAACAGAGCATGAAGAGTGAAGATACTACAAATGTTTGCGCATATTTGTTTCGACTATAGTGGTTTTTTATTTTATTTAGATTAAAATTGAAATTTGTTATCTTTTTTCAAGTATTGCATTTCTACTTCTGTACTCATGTGGTTTGACAGTGCCCTTCAAAAGAGGGTCAAGAAGAGGAATAACACATTAACAATAACACACAAGAAAAAACTGAATGTGTTTTTGATCGAACTTTGGAGGACAGCGAAATCGGACGAAAAATTCTCCTATTATGAACACAAGATGTTTAGTCGAGAAATCTGTATATATGCCAACCATATTCAAATTAAGACCCATATAGACCATATTGAGCAAGGATGTCCAATACGACTAGATTTTTAACTTTGGTAAAAATTTGATGAAAATTGGGAGATGAGTCTATATAATTGCCTGTATCCGAATATGATTCGATCAAAAACATCCCCTATGGATGTTTTGTGAAGGGTGCGATAGTATCGTTGGCTGTCGTGTCATTATACCCTCCACCATAGGATGGGGGGTATATTAATTTCGTCATTCTGTTTGTAACTACTCGAAATATTCGTCTGAGACCCCATAAAGTATATATATTCTTGATCGTCGTGACATTTTATGTCGATCTAGCCATGTCCGTCCGTCTGTTCGTCCGTCTGTCCGTCCGTCTGTCCGTCCGTCTGTCCGTCCGTCTGTCCGTCCGTCTGTCCGTCCGTCTGTCCGTCCGTCTGTCCGTCCGTCTGTTCGTCCGTCTGTTCGTCCGTCTGTTCGTCCGTCTGTCCGTCTGTCCGTCCGTCTGTCCGTCCGTCTGTCCGTCCGTCTGTCCGTCCGTCTGTCCGTCCGTCTGTCCGTCCATCTGTCCGTCCGGCTGTCCGTCCGTCTGTCCGTTCGTCTGTCCGTCCATCTGTCCGTCCGGCTGTCCGTCCGTCTGTCCGTCCGTCTGTCCGTCCGTCTGTCCGTCCGTCTGTCCGTCCGTCTGTCCGTCCGTCTGTCCGTCCGTCTGTCCGTCCGTCTGTCCGTCCGTCTGTCCGTCCGTCTGTCTGTCCGTCTGTCCGTCCGTCTGTCCGTCCGTCTGTCCATCCGTCTGTCCGTCCGTCTGTCCGTCCGTCTGTCCGTCCATCTGTCCGTCCGGCTGTCCGTCCGTCTGTCTGTCGAAAGCACGCTAACTTTCGAAGGAGTAAAGCAAGAAATTTTGCACAAATACTTCTTATTAGTGTAAGTCGGTTGGTATTGTAAATGGGCCATATCGGTCCATAACCTGATATAGCTACCGTATAAACCGATCTTGGGTCTTGACTTCTTGAGCCTCTAGAGTACGCAATTCTTATCCGAATGGAATGAAATTTTGCACGACGTGTTTTGCTATGATATCCAACAACTGTGCCAAGTATGGTTTAAATCGGTCCATAACCTGATATAGCTGTCATATAAACCGATCTTGGGTCTTGACTTCTTGAGCATCCAGAGGGCCGCAATTCTTATCCAATTTGAATGAAATTTTGTTCAAATCGTTCAAATTCGTTCAAATCGGTTCATAATCTGATATAGCTGCCATATAAAACGGATCTGGGATCTTAAATTCTAAAGCCTCTAGAGGCCGAAATTATTATCCAATTTGCCTGAAATTTTGTACGACGGATCCTCTCATGACCATCAACATACGTGTTTATTAAGGTCTGAATTTGTCTATAGCCCGATACAGCTCCCATATAAATCGATCTCTCTATTTTACTTTTTGAGCTCACAAAGGGCGCAATTCTTATTCGAATTGGCTGACATTTTACAATTGTGGTCCAAATCGGACCATATCTTTATATCGCTCTAATAGCAGAGCAAATTTTTTCTTATATCCTTTTTTGCCTAACAAGAGATGCCGGGAAAGAAACTCGACAAATGCGATCCATGGTGGAGGGTATAAAACATGCGGCCCGGCCGAACTTAGCACGCTTTTACTTGTTTTTGATCTAGAACTTTCAGATGAGTACGAAACCGTAGCGCAGAGATTAGCATGTCCGCCTTTGACGCCGAACGCCTGTGTTCGAATCCTGGCGAGAACCTTAGAAAAAAAGTTCAAAATACAACGACTGCGTTGGCTAGGTCATATAGTCAGAATAGATGAAGAAACTCCAGCAAAAAAGTTTTTTGAAAGCAACCACTGTGGTACACGCAAACCCAAAAGCCCGATGGAAAGATTAAGTGGTGGGCGACACCTCGAAACTTGGTGTCAGAGATTTTTGAATGAGCGCAAAAGATCGAGGCGCTTGGAACGCTATTCTACGTTCGGCTAGTGGAACAACAATTTCAGTCCAATTGGATAAGAATTGCTCCCACGCGAGGCTCAAGAAGCACTATCGGGAGATCAGTTTATATTGGAGCTATATCAGCTTGTAATCCGAATTGGGCTATACTTGACGCAGTTGTTGATGGTCAAACCAAACCACATCGTGCAAAATTTCAACCAAATCAGATAATAATTGCGCCCTCTAGCGGCTCAAGAAGTCAAGATCCCAGAACGGTTTATATGGCAGTTTTATCAGTTTATGGACCGATTTGACCCATTTATGACCAACCGACCCACACTAATAAGAAGTATTTGTGCAAAATATCAAGCGGTTAGCTATACACCTTCGAAAGTTAGCGTGCTTTCGACAGACAGACGGGCGGACGGACAGACGGACGGACATGGCTAGTTCGAGCTATGAGTACTCAGATAAAATCGAATTGAAATTTACATCCCTTAAAACTCACTGTAATTTGCAAAAAAAAAAAGGAAAAACTAAAACGAAATCTCATCACCACCCAAGCGATTTGCACAGTCATTTCTTTATATTTGTGGTTTTTCGATTTCCACAAGAAAACATTTGCCAACGACAAACAAACAAACAAACAAACAAGCATTTGATGACATTTTGATGTCGTCTTTCAACAATTGTCGGTTTTGCTTCCTCTATTTGAGGCCGCTTTCTAAAACTCTTTAAGTGGAGCCCAATTTTTATGGCTTGAATGGCTCCGAGTTGCCTTCTTTTTAACAAGTTTGAGTTTCTTTTTAAGACACCCAATTCCCTTGTTTTGAATAGGGCATCATAAAAATGCCTAAAAACTTAAACCACCACCCTGAAAACACCGGATATAGTTTTCTTTCTTTGCAAAGATGTCCCACATTAAGACAACAATTTTAGCTCTTGAAGCCAAAAGTGGTGAGGGTAGGATATAAAGGAGTTCTAACAAATACACAAATCGATAAAGGGGCATTTAAAGCGTTTTTTGTCTTTTTTTTGGTCTATAATCTATCTCTCCAATAAGGTTTTGGGGGGATACGATGGAGTGTGATTTGTTAAAAATTGAGGTTATTTTACCCTTTTTTGTGCTGAGGCAAATAAAACGGGAGTCGACCAAAAGTAGCAATGAGCTTTTACCACACAAGGTCACATTGAAGGCAAAACAAAATATAAATGACCGTATGTGGGATTTAAAAGTCCAAGGCAATGTTTTGTAGAAGATGTTTGGTAACAAACACCTGATAATTTTGTCACGTAACTAAATGGTCAACCAAACCATAATTTTTTTTCCACTACCATAGCCAAAGGGCTTGGGGGTTAATTCATTCGAATCTTTACTGAAGATAAAACAAATAACAGTGCTTGAAGTTAGGCTTGGCACAATCATTTATGCCCTTCACCATGAATGGTAGGAAACCCCGATGGTATAATAAGTGACAAGTAAGATAGTGCTAAGTTCAGCTGGGCCGAATCTTATATACCCTCCGCCATGGATCGTATTTGTCGAGTTCTTTGCGCAGTATCTCTTTTTAGGCAAACAAATAATACTGAATAAGAACTGTTTTGCTATTGCAGCTAATGAATTGAATGCCGAACATTGTAGAAGTCACTGTGTAACATTTCAGTCCATTCGGATAAGAATTGCGCTTTGCAGGAGCTCAAGAAGCAAAATCTGGTGATCAGTTTATATGGGAGCTGTATCAAGCTATAGATCTATTCAGACCATATTGGACATGCCTGTTGAAGGTCATGGGAGAAGCCGTTGTACAAATTTGTGCCAAATAGAATGAAAATAGCGCTCCCAGAAGCTCAAGAAGTCAAGATCCAAGATCGGTTTATATGACAGCTATACCAGGTTATGAACCGATTTGGACCATACTTCGCACAAGTCTTGGAAGTCATAATAAAATACTTCATGCCAAATTTCAGGTTAATAGGATAAGAATTGCGCCCTCTAGAGGCTGAAGTAGTTAAGATCCCAGATCGGTTTATATGGCAGCTATATCATGATATGAACCGATTGGAATCATACATAGCACAGTCATTGGAAGTGATACTAAAACACCATGTTCTAAATTACAGCCAAATTAGATAAGAATTGCGTCCTCTAGGGGCTCAAAAAGTCAAGACCCAAGATCGGTTTATATGACAGCAATATCAAAACATGGACCGATTTGGCCCATTTACAATCCCAACTGACCTACACTAATGAAAAGTATTTGAGAAAATTTTTAAGCGGCTGGCTAGCTTTACTCCTTTAAAAGTTGGCATGTTCTCTAGAGACAGACGGACGGAAAGCAACAGGCGTTACTTTTTATTCCCTACAATACTACTGTGGTTCAGGGTATTATAACTTAGTGAATTTGTTTGTAGCACCCAGAAGGAAGGAAGATGGACCCATTGATAAGTATACCGATCGACTCAAAATCATTTCCTAATTCGATTTAGCTATGCACGTCTGTCTGTCTGTCCGTCTGTCCATGTTAATTGGTGTACAAAGTACAGGTCGCAATTCTCATCAGATTGTCTTCAAATTTGTAACATGGATATTTTTCAGCTTAGAGACGAAGCCTATTGAAATTGGAAAAAATCGGTTCAGATTTGAATATAGCTCCCTCATATATGTTCGTCCGATTTGCAATAATAATACAATAGAATGATCATCTCTTAACCGATTCTCTCGAAATTTGACTCTTGACAAGACTGTTGAATTTCATAGAAATCGATTTAGATTAAGATATAGCTGCCATAGATGTATATCGCCCGATTTTAACTTCTAAAGTCACAGCAAGCACATTTATTGACCAATATTGCCAAAAAATTGCACAATGCTTTCCTCGACGATTACCACAATATCTGAGAAGTTCATTCAGATTTAGATATAGCTCCCATATCGGTTCAGATTTAGATATAGCTCCCATATATATGTTAGTCCGACTTTGAGAAATATTGCAATAAAGTGGTCATTTGTTAACCGATTCTCTCGAAATTTGGCAGTAGGGATTTTCAAATGACTCTTAATATTACTGGGAATTTCATAGATATTGGTCTAGATGTAGCTGCCGTAAATGTATGTAGCCCGATTTTCACACCAAGAGCCATTGCAAGCGCATTTATTGACTAATATAGCTCCAACATTGTACCTATAGGGTAGGTGCAGGGTATTATATAGTCGGCACCGCCCGACTTTTGCCCTTCCTTACTGGATTCATATCAGTGAGTGCAGTCTGATTAGGTCAGGTTGAAAGGACATAAATTAAAGCCTACTGGCTTGTTGGTTTGTTGTGCTTTATACATAATAAAAAGTAATCTCGAAAAAGAAAATCTTAGTCAGAAATTCCGTGCTACTTTCAAAACCCCTAATTGTTTTCCATACCACGCCCTATGTTGGTTAATATCTAGTATTATGTCCCCACTCTAATGCCAATGTCTGTTAGCCACAAAGGCCGGGTAATGACATACATAGGAAATATTCCAACGTCTCATCATCTTCCCCACATGGCCTACACATGCTTTTCTGGTCTTCTTCTTACTTTCTTTGAGTAATAGCTTCGAGTTCTCACGATCCGGATCTCTCCTTTGGATTTTCGCCGTCTTATCGACGCATTCGTCGCCGACGCCGGGTTAACCAAGTTTATTGATGGCAGCCTTCACTGCCAAAACGTCTGCTCTTTCATTCCCCCTTACTCCACTATGGCTCGAAACCCAAACGATGCGGACTGTACCATCCTCAGAGAAGACGTTAATCTCCTTCTTGTACTCCAAGGCTGTACCGATGAAAAATTTATTTTGCTGTGGTCGCCAGGATTCGAACCCAGGGTTTCAGCATCATAGTTGGACATTCTTACCTCTGCGCTACGTAAAGATGTTCACACCACACCATCTCACTCATTTCGTGATCGCCCGGATCTCCGTCTGCAGGACCGTATTATGGTCAGGCAGTCGATAACAGATCTCAGTCTTTGGGTTCTCAATGCAGGCCCCCAGATGCACATACACGCCAGGATTTGAACTCAGGCGTTCGGCGTCAAAGGCGGGCATGATAACCACTGTGGCATGGAACGGGTCGGAGAGGTTTCTTCCCTATATTCACTGAGGGGCGTTTATCGGCAAGGAATGGCAGGAATGCTAAACTCCAATATGGTTTAAAAAACCTTTGAACGTATAGGACTGTTAGAGGCGGCTTTGTAGTAAACGAATAGATGGGAGGTCTTGATTTATACTTCTCCGGTCTGTTCCAGGATTTAGCGCAGTGCGAATAACTGTTATACGGTGGATTTACCAGGTCTAAAGCTGCATTTGTAGCAGCAAATTATCTCACTAACTTTAAATATTAATTTTTACACTCTGTACGCTTGATGGTATGTTCTATGCGACAGGGACGAGACTTATTTCTCTGTAGTTGTCACATTGCGTTTTGTCTCATTTCTTGTGCACGGGACATAGTCTGAGGTTCCAATCACCGCGCATACGAGTTGACGCATACGCCTTACCAGCGTGTCCCCTTCGGTTTTAAATAGTTCATCAAGCAATCCATCGGCCCCTACTGCTTTGTTGTTTTTCTGTTCGGGACCCAGCTATTCGGACCTCAATGTCACTACCATTCTAAAAAACACACACACTATACCATATATAGCGCAATTCCTGTAAGGCGGTAAAATCTGGATATAGCCCCTATATAGACCGATCTGCCGATATAAGGTCTTAGGGCCATTAAAGCCACATTTATCACCTGATATCGCCGAAACTGGGACCGTGAGTTATGTTGGCCCCTCGACATCCTTGTTTAATTGAGCCCAGATTAGTCCAGATTCATTCTGGACATTATATATAGCTATCATATAGACCGACCGTTTTAAAGTTTTGGGTCCATAAAAGCTGCATTTACTATCCGATTTCGCAGAAATTCGGGACAGTAAGTTATGTTATGTCACTCAAAATCTTAGAAAATTTGGCCCGGATCGGTCAAGATTTGGATATAGCTGCCATGTAGACAGGTCACTCGATTTAATGTCTTGCACCATATTAGGCACATTTATTGTCCGATTTTGCAAAAATTTATTATGGCGAATTGTCCTAAGCTCCTCGACATCCCTGTTCAATATGGTCCAGATCAGTCCTGATTTGGATATAGCTGCCTTATATCCCGGCCGCCCGATTTAAGGTTTTACGCCCATAAAAGGGTAGTTTATTAACCGATTTCGCTGAAATTTAGCACAATAAGTGCTGTACACATTCGAACCGAATATGATCAAGATCGGGCTAGCTGCATATATATCCCATGATTTAAGTTTTTGATACCATAAAAGCACGTTTATTACTTGATTTCGTCGAAATTTGAGACAGTGAGTTGTGTTAGGCCACTCGACATTCGACATTGTACGGGCTTAAGACACTGTATCGGAAGTTTGCTTTATATGGCAGCTATATCTTATTATAATCCGATTTTGCCCATTCAATAACCTAACTTGGATAGAATATGAATATGGATATATATAGAATAAATATGGATATGTGCCAAATTTCAACTCAATATCGCAAATTGTGAAGGCTGTAGCTTTATTACAACTGAGGGATACACTCCGGCCACTCACATGGATATCGCTAAATCGTCTTGGAATTCTACGATGATCAGACAAATATATAGGATTTATATGGTCGAAAATGGTTATTTCGATATGTTACAAAGGGAATGACTAAATGAATATGCCCCCTATCTTATGATGCTGGGTGTAAAAAGCTGTATACTTATATTTTCCAGCATTTAAAATGTTTTAAATATAAACACAAAGCTTACAGCCTCTGACCTATTATGGAACAAACGAAAGTAGTTATTACATGATGCCTCTCAGTTCCTTGTTCTTAGCCGTTATTATCCACAAATCTATAGAACTTTCTCAAAAACAATCCTCAGACACTGTCTGCCCACTTATGTGTGTGAACAATGCGAGCATAGACAGACAAATAGATGCCAAAGGCTGTGATTTTAGCGAATGTCTTCTAAGAACGCACGACAACTCACAGTTGCAAGAAAATATAACTTTTGATATTCATTCCCACCGCAGTGAAACTTTGCATTTCATGTAACGGCGGCAGGCAAAGCTGATGTGGCATGTCTTGGTTTAAGTGGTCTGATATCCTTTGCTTTGGTTCTTGTTCGGCGCTGCTTGTAGTTCTTTTGCCAATGCTGTCCAGAGTGTTGGCAATCTGGTGGTAATGCCAACAATGTTCCATGGCATTTTAGCGCCACATGCAATTAGCAACAGAGGTTTAATCTTCTTTTAAAGTTGCGTGTGCGGCCGCAAAACTTGGTCCTACCACTTACTCAAAATGTTAAGTCGCTAATGCGAGGGATCTATCAGGAGAACTTAGTTTGAAATTTTTTTTTTCTGATGATGCGCAGGGATCAAGAAACTTAACACACAAAGAGTGTAAACGTAGAGATAGTTATAGTTAAACTTTGCAGGCAGAAATAAAGAATTTTTTTAAGTGTTATAAAAACTCAATTGCAGGTAAGCCATTAAATTAATGAGGAAAATGTTTTTGGAGAAACTAAAAATCGAAAATTTCCATATTATTCAAAATTTTTGACTTCGCAGCTGACTTAATTACAAAAATTTTTAGGTATCTGAAGCGCATAGCTAGTCCACATTCCTTTTCTTTAGTTACTCAGTTGAAAAAGTCTTGTTTACATCACTATGAGGCTATGGCTGCTTGCAATTGACCCTGTTGCAATTGACCCATTAAGGTAAAAATCCACTTCAAATCATCCACTTTTGTAAACAAAGTTAATTCCCCCAACTCTTGCCTGCATCTCTCTCCTTTTTTCCTATTTTGTATTTTTTTTTTCTCCATTAAACTCATAGCATAGTCCTTAGGCAATTGTAAAATTCCTTGCATACTTTTAGGCTGCACGCAAAACTTTTATTAAATCCCTCCTTACCAGGCCATTTATAAATAAACCATGAGTGAACATAAGTCGTGAAGAAAAGAATCAAAGAAAAAAAAGTTCCTTTCGAATACAGAACAGAAGTAGACGAAGAAACACATTGGAAAAACGAAACTTACTTTGATGTAATACTTGAAGTTGGGGGGGAAAGTCCAGACGTTAGCAATGCTGGATAAGCTTCAACATTGCAGCAAAACACCACAGCCGTACAAAACTTTGACAAACTTAGAAATGAGAAAATAAATAGTTAAGTCGTTAGTCTTAAAGAAATTATTTTTCTTTTTCTTATCATGCGGCAAGGGCCAGCCAGAGCAATCAGAGAAAGTCCTTACATGCTGTTGTAGCAAATGCAGTAAAATGATGGCCAACAAGAAGCATCCAAGGGAATGGAGGGAAGTTTTAATCAGTTAATGAGTGAAAAATCTTTTCTTAGGACTAAGCTCATTTTTAATTAACATATGTAAGAACAAATGTTTATTTCCCATGGACATTGACCTCAAATAGTGTTGGACATAGGATAAAGTTAGGGAGACAATAAATGATGTAAGGCGAGAACCTTAAATATCAACAACCAAGGATCCTTTCTCCTTAAAAAAAGTTGTAGTGGCGGCCTGCAGTCAGAATCACTTAGAAATTTTAGTCCATTGTGAAACTAAAGGTGAAAGTAAGACCCATGCCTATGGTTTAACCAGTCAAACTGTAATAAAAGGTCTAACAACTTGAGAATGTTTACATCCGCTAAATCGACTAGCCTTCATGGAATAGAGAATCTTAAGCGGAGCGGAACTACTTACCTCTTCCTCGACAATCTCATTGCTTCTGCAGAAATCGTTTAGTACAAACCTCAGTCTATCAGATAGCAACCGTTGAGTGGACCGGACGTGTTTTCAATGCACTCATAAAAAAATATTGGGTTGCCCAAAAAGTAATTGCGGATTTTTCATATAGTCGGCGTTGACAAATTTTTTCACAGCTTGTGACTCCGTAATTGCATTCTTTCTTCTGTCAGTTATCAGCTGTTACTTTTAGCTTGCTTTAGAAAAAAGTGTAAAAAAATTTTATTTGATTAAAGTTCATTCTAAGTTTTATTAAAAATGCATTTACTTTCTTTTAAAAAATCCGCAATTACTTTTTGGGCAAACCAATATCTCCAAAAATGTTTTTCAGGAGTAGGCTCAAACTCACAACCAGTCGTTAGACAACGAACGAGGAAGAAACGTATAATCCAGAAGGAGTAGGTGATGATCTCATCATCTGCTTCCAGTTATTTAGACTGCATTGACTTGCCCTGCCTGAAGTCATCGTATTAGGTTCTTTGCCTATTCTAGTCTTCCGACTCTTTATAAAGTCGGTAATGGTCCCGTCGTCGGGTTCCTGTTCGTTAGGCTGAATTGAGATTTCATTCCCTGTACTGCCTGATATTTCAATACTAGGATCTTTGCCGGACGGAAACACAACCTTTACTTAAAGGCTGGGGACTAACTGTGTATACCTCTGGTTTGTCCGTCTCTTCCTCAAGAATTAGTCTTACGACTACTTGTGCGCTTGAAGCATTACTCTCGACTACGGGTGCCAAGGCACCCACACCTATAGGAGGGAAGGACAACACGCTACGGTCTGATGCCACCACCCCAGCTGTTTGGTCTTTGAAGTCAATTTCTAGCCTACTCCAAAAAGGCTTCAAATTTTTTTCGTAATAGGTAGTACCTATTCCGAGATACGGATATTTTTTTTCTTTGACGAGCGATATAAAAACACGTCCGCCCCACTCAACGGCTACAATTTTTGCGTAATAGGTACTACCTATTACGCAAAAATGTTTTTCAGTAGTAGGCTCAAATTGGACTCAAAAGACCCAATAGCTGCGGTGGTGGCATTAGATAAGTGTGGATGCCTTGGCACATTTAGTCGCGAGTAATGTTTCAAACGCACAACCAATCGTCAGATTAACGAACGAAGAAAAGACATATAACCCAGAGGGAAGCGCAGTTCGTCCCCAGCCTTAAAGTAAAGGTGGTGTTTGCGATTCTGATTTAGGCAGCGAGAGAATCAATGAAACAGTCATGGCAGGCGAATCGAGAGTCGAGGTCAGGGAGATGATGGCAGTAGTGAGCGAGGGCTTTGCTAAGCTAAGAAGAAGACCAAGAAAGCAATCCGGGCATGAAGGAGACTGAGGAGTATGCACCATCAGCGCAACCGGGGGAAAGTGCAGGATTCCGGTAAGGATATAACTGACATTCCAACCAGTTCTAAGGAAGCTGGAAAGAGAACCAGATCTCCCGAAGAGCATAACACTGCAAAAAAGCTGAAAAAGAAAATGAGCTCCCCGCTTTCAAGTACTCTGGGAAGATCAAGCCAGCCCTCTCTCTATGGAGACTCCACACTATGTCCTAAGGAGGAAGACAAATTCGGAACAGGTACGAAGGAAGCAAGCACGACCCCCTAGTTTTCATGGAGGACTGTGTCTTCCAAAAGAACGCCACTGCATTACGAAAGTTAAAGGTGGTCGCTGAGAAAGGTAAGGAACTGCCCTCTTACGCCAAAGTGGCCAGGAGGTACAACAGAGACGTGTGGCGTATGCAGTCATCGAGATCGGCAGTACCTCCGGTAGGATTCTGGTTAAGGAGCGGATTTTGGAACCTGTGTTGGGTCCCCCATACAGATTATGAGTTGCGAGTATGGAGGGGATATTTTTACGCTGCGCTTTGCGTCAGCAAATGAAAATGTTGCCTATGAACATTCCACTAAGAAATAGGGGCAAACTTCTCACATATCAATGAGTGCAGTCCGATTCAAGTTTAAGCTCAATGATAAGGGGCCTTCTTTTTATAGCCGAAGTCCGAACGGCGTGCCATGCGACACCTCTTTGGAGAGAAGTTTTTACATGTCATAGTAACTCACAAATGTTGCCAGCATTAGGAGTGGAAAACCGCCGCTAAAAATCTATAAATCTGATGGTCTTGCCAGGATTTTAACCCAGGCATTCGGAGTCATAGGCGGACGTGCTAATCTCTGCGCTATGGTGGCCTCCGATTTGCTTCAGCAGCATGTATTAATACCGATAAAAAGTTCGTCAGAAGTATCCACACACACTGAGGCGCAAAGCTCGACCCGGTGAGGATGATGGACATGCTCCAGCTTACAAAGACCATGGTCTTCATCAGGGAATGCGGCAGAAAATTCGCGATGGAAGGCTTGGTGGGATTCTAAGACAAGCAAAACCAAGGTTTGATTGAGGAGAAATGGGAGGTTTTTCAAAGGGAGGAGAAGGGGGAAGGAACTCTTCTTGTGGTGGGCATAGATCAAGTCTCCGTGACAAGTTTAGCTAAGACTAAAGGCATGGCGTACTACGGGACCAAGTCTGTTTTTATACCCACCACCGAAGGATGGGGGTATATTCGTTTTGTCATTCCGTTTGCAACACATCGAAATATCCATTTCCGACCCTATAAAGTATATATATTCTTGATCAGCGTAAAAATCTAAGACGATTTAGAC
Organism: Stomoxys calcitrans; assembly: GCF_963082655.1. Classification (NCBI taxonomy): domain Eukaryota; kingdom Metazoa; phylum Arthropoda; class Insecta; order Diptera; family Muscidae; genus Stomoxys; species Stomoxys calcitrans. The sequence continues at coordinate 188,404,074 of NC_081553.1, forward strand.
ATGTCCGTGCGTCTGTCCGTCTGTCTGTTGAAATCACGCTACAGTCTTTAAAAATAGAGATATTGAGCTGAAATTTTGCACAGATTCTTTTTTTGTCCATAAGCAGGTTAAGTTCGAAGATGGGCTATTTCGAACTATATCTTGATATAGCCCCCATATAGACCGATCCGCCGATTTAGGGTCTTAGGCCCATAAAAGCCACATTTATTATCCTATTTTGTTGAAATTTGGGGCAGTGAGTTGTGTTAGGCCCTTCGACATACTTCGTCAATTTAGTTCAGATCGGTCCAGATTTGGATATAGCTGCCATATAGACCGATCCTCCGATTTAGGGTCTAAGGCCCATAAAAGCCACATTTATTATCCGATTTCGCTGAAATTTGGGACAGTGAGTTGTGTTAGGCCCTTCGACATCCTTCGTTAAATTGGCCCAGATCGGTTCAGATTTGGATGTAGCTGCCATATAGACCGATCCTCCGGTTAAGGGTCTTAGGCCCACAAAAGCCACATTTATTATTCAATTTTTATGAAATTCGGGACAGTGGATTGTGTTAAGTCCATCGACATCCTTTGTCAATTTGGCTCAGATCGGTTCAGATTTGGATATAGCTGCCATATAGATCGATTCTTCGATTTATGGTGTAAGGCCCATAAAAGCCACATTTATTATCCGATTTTGCTGAAATTTAGGACAGTGAGTTGTGTTAGGCCCTTTGACATAGTTCTTCAATTTGGTTCAGATCGGTTCAGAGTTAGATATAGCTGTCATATAGACCGATTTCTTGATTTATGGTTTTGGGTCCATAAAATGCTCATTTATTGTCCGATGTCGCCGAAATTTGGAACAGTGAGTTAAGTTAAGCCCCTTGACATACTTCTGCAATATCGCACAGATATAGACCGATATCTAGGTTTAAGGTTTTGGGGCCATAAAAGACGCATTTATTGTCCGATGTCGCTGAAATTTGACACAGTGAGTTTGGTTAGGCTCTTCGACGTCCTTCTTCAATTTTGCCCAGATCGGTCCAGATTTGCATATAGCTGCCATATAGACCGATCTCTCGATTTAAGGTTAAGGGCCCATAAGAGAGGCATTTATTATCCGATTTCGCCGAAATTTGGGACAGTGCTTTGTGTTAGGCTCTTCGACATGTTTATGCAACTTGCCCCAAATCGGTCCTGATTTGGATATAGCTGCCATGTATACCGATATCTCGATTTAAAGTCTTGGCTCCATAAAAAGGCGCATTTATAATCCGATTTCACTGAAATTTGACACAGCGACTTATGTTCGGCTTTTCGATATCCGTGTCGTATATAGTTCAGATCGGTATGAGGTATATGAGTATAAGGTATGAAATTTTCACCGTATTTTGATGAAAGGTGGTTTACATATATACCCGAGGTGGTGGGTATCCAAAGTTCGGCCCGGCCAAGCCTTTTTACTTGTTTTTGTTTTTTTTTTTCAAAATTGGGAAGACCAGGATAGGTAAAGATCCTCATTTTGAGGAAACAGGAAGTGCAGTGGTAGGAGACTCAAAAGGGCCTAACGAACAGGGGACCGACGATGAGACAAATTTCTCATTAATGGGAAGACTAGGATAATCAATTTCTCATTAATGGAAAGATAAGCAAATATCCTTGCATAAAAACATCAGGCCATGCAGGGACGATAGACTCAACACAGCCTCATGGACGAGAACGCTCGATAAAGCCATCACTGATATTCTCAAGATTTGGAAGACTAGTACAGGCAAAGATCCTTATGTTGAAACATATGGCAATACAGTGATAGGAAACTTACTACAGCCTAACAAACAAGGAGAAGACCATGAGACCATCACCCACTCCCACTTTAAAAGTCTAGCGTAGATAAAGGTCGTATTAAGATTCTATTGCAGGATATTGGCCGACTAAAGAAACTTTCTATGCTTTCTATTCAAACAATAGCACAGCAAAGGATTCTTATGAGTATGGCAAACTGTGTGATGTTGCTAAAACGTATTCGACCGGCAACCCGAATCGCGATTTCTGATTCGCCATAAATCTTCATCAGCAGGCTTCGTCAAGTGGACCAACCAATTAGAGTAGGTTGTAAAGCATACATTTGAATTTGAACAGGGCTCGAAGACGACTTGCTCCACGAGCTTTCTATTGCGCTTGTGGAGCAAGTCGTTCAAATTCAGATGTATGCTTTACAAGTAAAATATTACGTCCCTTATACAAATCCAGCTTAATATTGAAGCATCAGGCAGTGCTGTGACAGGCAACTCAATGGATCCTAACGAACATGGAGCCAACGATTAGAAGATAAGCCACTCCCAAGAAGCCCATTTTCTCAAGACTTGGAAGGCAAAGATGTTGAAGCATCAGGCAGTTCAGTGTCAGGAATCTCTATTTAGGCTAATAAACAGGGAACCGACAATGGGACCATCGCCAACTTAAGTGGACATCTTCCCTTACGGGAGGACAAATGATTGAGTCAGTCATATAAACTACCACCGGAGCGAGACGCCACGATACGCTCTGATACCCAGAAGAAGAAAGATTATTTAGATGGGCCAAGCATAGAAGACAATGCCAACAGGATTACGACTGAAATAGTTGGTCTTTCGAAGATAGACGGGTATAATCACAACATTGAGAAACAGGTCTGCAGACATAATTGCGAACGTTGCAAAAAGCGGCAGTTTATTTGGATGTGTCTTACAGCTCAAGAAATAAGATGAGATTGAGCGTCAAAAGGTGCCTACTGGAAGAAGAGACAACGAAGGACATGTTGAAGCTTTTGATTAAAAAGCATTTTCCACATGATACGACGGGTTTCACGGAGACACCAGAGTCTTGGAAAATTGAGATTGATCGAAGTCTTAGCATTACAGAATTTATAGTAAAGGTAGACCTGAGGAGCTTCCATCTATTTAAGTCACCCGGACCTAATGGTATATTTCCGGCGTCACTACAGAGAGAGGCCTACTATCTGGCGTCCCATTGGCCACACTTTTCGCAGCATGGATAGGACTTGCTTATACTCCGAAAGCCGGAGGCAAGTGTGGTAGTTAAACCCAATCCCGGCAAGGCAAGTTATGCGACAACGAAGGCCTACAGACATATAAGCCTCATGTCCTTTCTATTCAAAACAATGGAAAATATTTTGGACACCATGATAAAGAGTAGGATATCTAGAGAACGGCTCAAATATAAACAGCATACCTATGCCAACGGAAGGTCGGTGGAGACTGCCCTATTTGCCAAAATTCATTCAAATCGGATAAGAATTGCGCCCTCTAGAGGCTCAAGAAGTCAAGACCCAAGATCGGTTTATATGACAGCTATATCAGGTTATAGACCGATTTGAACCATACTAAGCACAGTTGTTGGATATTATAACGAAACACGTCGTGCAAAATTTCATTCCAATCGGACAAGAATTGCGCCCTCTAGAGGCTTAAGAAGTCAAGACCCAAGATCGGTTTATATGGCAGCTATATCAGGTTATGGACCGATTTGAACCATACTTGGCACAGTTGTTGAATATCTTAACAAAACACGTAGTGCCAAAATCCATTTAAATCGGATAAGAATTGCGCCCTCTAGAGGCTCAAGAAGTCAAGACCCAAGATCGGTTTATATGGCAGCTATATCAGGTTATGGACCGATTTGAACCATACTTGGCACAGTTGTTGAATATCATAACAAAACACGTAGTGCCAAAATTCATTCAAATCGGATAAGAATTGCGCCCTCTAGAGGCTCAAGATGTCAAGACCCAAGATCGGTTTATATGACAGCTATATCAAAACATGGACCGATATGGCCCATTTACAATACCAAACGACCTACACTAATAAGAAGTATTTGTGCAACATTTCAAGCGCTAGCTTTACTCCTTCGGAAGTTAGCGTGCTTTCGACAGACAGACGGACGGACGGACATGGCTAGATCGACATAAAATGTCACGACGATCAAGAATATATATACTTTATGGGGTCTCAGAAGAATATTTCGAGTAGTTACAAACAGAATGACAAAATTAGTATACCCCCATCTTATGGTGGAGGGTATAAAAACTAGCCATTCCCTTGGGAACGGGTAAGATAACTACCAATGGCTTTGGGAACGGGTAAGAAAACTAGCCATTCCTCTAGGAAAGGGTAATAAAACTACCCATTCCCTTGGGAACGGGTAAGAAAACTACCCATTCCCTTGGGAACGGGTAAGAAAAGTACTAATTCCCCTAGGAAAGGGTAAAACTAAAACATTCCTGTAGGAAAGGGTAAAACTACCCATTCCTCTAGGAAAGGGTAATAAAACTACGCTTTTCCTCGGGGCCGGGTAAGAAAACTACTGATTTCCTTAGAAACGGGTAATAAAACTATTGATTCCCTTGGGAACAGGTTATAAAACTACCCATTCCCTTGGGAACAAGTAAGAAAACTACCCATTCCCTTGGGAACAGGTAAGAAAACTACCCATTCGCTTGGAATCGGGTAAGAAAACTACCCGTCCTCTTGTGAACGGGTAAGAAAACTGCCCATTTCCTTGGAAAAGGGTAAGAAAACTACCGTTCCCTTGGGAACGGTTAAGAAAACTACTAATTCACCTAAGAAAGGGTAAAAAACTACCCATTCCTCTAGGAAAGGGTAATAAAAGTACCCATTCTCCTGGGAACGGGTAGTAAAACTACTCAATCCCCTTGTAAAAAGTAATAAATCTACCCATTTCCCTGGGTAAGGGTAAAAAAACTACCCACTTCCCTGGGTAAGGGTAGAAAAACTACCCATTCCCTTGGGAACGGATTATAAAAGTAGCCTTTCCCTTGGGAATGGGTAACAAAACTACCCATTTCCTTTGGAACGGGTAGTAAAACTACCCATTTCCTTTCGAACGAGTAATAAAACTACCCATTCCCTTGGGAACGGGTATTAAAACTACCCATTCCCTTGAGAACGGGTAATAAAACTACCCATTCCCTTAGAAACTGGTAAGAAAACTACCCATTCCCTTGGGAACGGGTAATAAGACTATCCTTTCCCTTGGAAACGGGCTATAAATCTACTCTCTTCACTACTCTCGCGTTAGAATTACCTTTTCTGTCCGATAGGAGTTAAGTCTCACCAGACTCTTTCCATCTTGCCGTGATAAGTTTTTTAAACATCCAGACGAAGTTGAAATATGGATGTCCTCACTCCTCCGCAGGACGATGCACATTTCCGATGTCCTCCTTAGATGCTTCCCCAGTTGATGCCTCGCACACATTGACCTGAATTCAATGGAATGATCAACTTTCAAAATGCCTGTACCTTTTTTGATCCACTTAGGGGAGATTTACTGTTTCCAGCCATTCCTTAGGGCTGAGAGTTCCCCAGACAAGTCTTCAGCAGCAACTTCTGGCTCATCTTTGGCTTCCACAACCCAACCGCTTCTATAACCTTTTGCTTCTCCTTGTTAAATCCACAGAACACAACTCTTTTTGCTAGTGGGGGTTGTAACATTGAGATTCCTTTTAATTGACCATTTCTTAGTGATTGAAACTTAAGCTTCTAAGAAAATCTCTAGCTCGTACCACTTTTATGTTGGTTTCATATTTTTGCGCAAAATATCAATTTTTGTGGTAGAGACCATCTTTTTGCAAAGTCATAAAAGTATGACCTACTTAAATACCACCCACAGATTTGTATACACTTTAAATACTTTGGAATCCACCTTCACAACAATTTCCCCTCCGTTGTTGTTCACTTACAATTCTTCACAAAGTGGGCAACATTGATAATGTTCTGTTTGCTTTTCTTATAAACAACACCTTCACAAGCCTGTCTGTCTATTTGTACGTCGTCCTATGAAAGAGATTTCCCTGTGGCTTTTCAAATATAAATTAAAATTAGTAGAAATTTTCCTAATGTTTGTCTCATCAAAGAAATCATTTCGAACTTTAACATTAACAGCGATGAAGATTAATTAGCGACAAGGTCAAAGTACAAATTGTTGGCACAAATAATGGTGTTTCGGCATGCAGCGCTTATTTAAGGGGGTAATTTATAAGGCATAGCATACTTTTAGGCTTTAGCTTTTGATAAATGTATGAAGTTTGCTTTTTGGGGATTGCTGGAAACATCAACAATAAAACAGGGAAGAGTGAGAAATATGTAAAGGGTGAGCAGGAGAGCAAAATCTTAGCTAATTGCCAGTTGGATGCGAAATAGTCGAGAAAGTTCTGCAGCTATCCCTATGGATTGTTTTGGGTGATTTGAAATATAAAGTTGAACAAATATTTGAAGAAGACAAATTGCTAAATTAAATGATGTGATGGGGAAGGGGGTAGAGACGAAATAAATGTAATGAGGATTTACTTCATAATATTAAGTAGAGCCACAAAGAATTCCCTGAAACACAGAAATATTTTCTGGCTAAAGAAAATTTATTTGTGGGTTATTGACATCAATTCATAATGGTACAGAGTATTTAGCTAGGAGCTGGACTATCAGGATGGTAAAATCTTATTAAAGGGCTATAACAACTACCAACTCAACGAATGGTCGATGGCAACCGGAGTCATGCTGTATTTGCACTATCAGAGCTGTTCTGGTTTTCAAATTTGCCAAACCCAAAAAGTGTGCATATAAAATTTTATATGGCAAGCTTCGAAAGAAAACAAATAAAAGGCTTTAAGTTCGGCCGGGCCGAACTTTGGATACCCACCACCTCGGGTACAAAATGTAAACCACCATCCGTCAAAATCCGGCAAAAAGGCATACCTTATAAGCCATAGCAGCTATATCGAAATATTTTCCGATTTGGACCAAATACTAAAAGTACAAGATCTGAACCATATACGACACGGATGTCGAAAAGCCTAACATAAATATCAGTGATATCGGATTATAAATGCACCTTTTATTTGGCCAAGACTTTAAATCGCTATATACCGTCTATATGGCAGCTATATCCAAATCTGCATCGTTTTGGCCCAGATTGTAGAACAATCTCGAAGAGCCTAACACAACTCAATGTCCCCAATTTCGGCGAAATCGGACAATAAATGCGCCTTTTATGGTCCCAAAACCTTAAATCGAGAGATCGGTTTACATGACAGCTATATTCAAATCTGAACCGATCTGGGCCAAATTGAAGAAGGATGTCGAAGGGCCTAACATAATTTACTGTTCCAAATTTGGGTGACATCGGACAATAAATGCGCCTTTATGGGCCCAAAGCCGAAGATCGGTCTATATGGCAGCTATATCCAAATCTGGACCGATCTGTGCCATATTGCAGAAGTATTTTGAGGGGTTTAACTTAACTCACTGTCCCAAATTTCGACGACATCGGACAATAAATGCGTCTTTTATGGACCCAAGACCTTAAATCGAGAGATCGGTCTATGTGGCAGCTATATCCAAATCTAAACAGATCTGCGCAAAATTGTAGATGGAAGCCAAGCGGGCCTAACGCAACTCACTGTCCCAAGTTTCAGCGCAATCAGACAATAAATGCGCCCAAGACCTTTAATCGATAGATCGGTCTATATGGCAGCTATATCCAAATCTGGACCGATCTGAACCAAATTGAAAAAACATTCCGAGCGGCCTAACACATATCTCGTATAGTGTCCCCACCTTAGTGCCCGTATCTGCTAGACGCGAAAGCCGGACAGTGACAAAGGAAATGCTCCAACGTCTCATCATCTTCCCCGCATGCCCTACACATGCTATCACTTGTCGCACCGATTTTACATAAGTGAGCTCATAGTCCGATATGTCCCGTCATAATACCAATAGCTATAATGACCACCTTCTTGTTTCCTTTCAGTAATAGCCTCGTCTTTTCACGACCTGAGTCCCCCCATAGGATTTTCGCCGTCCTACCGACCGTTTCGCTAGTACACAGTGTTACATGCGCTTTTGTCGCCCACGTCCTTAAATCGGACTGCGTCGGACCTAAAGGCTTCGGGTTAACCAAGTTTTTCGAAGGCAGTTCTCTGGTCTTCACTTCCAAATTGTCTGCCCTTTCATTCCCCCCTTACTTCGTTATGGCCCGGCATCCAAATGATGCGGATTTTGCCATCCTCAGAGAAGGCGTTAATCTCCTTCTAACTGCAAGACTTTTCGTGACCATACCGTCCTGGTTGTTATTGCCCTTATGGCAATTTTACTGTCCCTCAAGATGTTCACACTCGATATCCTCTCGTTAGCACACACACACATCTCACGCATTCCGTGATCGCCCGGATCTTCGCCTGCAGGACCGTATTATGGTCAGGCAGTCTAAAACAGATCTCAGTCCCTGGGTTCCCAATGTAGATCCCCAGGCCCACTCTGTCCTCTAGCTTTGATCCATCAGTGTAACATGATCTTCCAGATGGCAATAATAAGGCTCGGTCAATCCAAGACCGTGCTGTTGGCAGCAGTGCCTTGCACTCGACCTCGTCTCAGGTATCCGATCGGAAACCTCTTCCCTTCCTTCAGGTTTCCTATAGTCGCCTCGATTATATTGCGATGATATGGCCTATTCCTATCCTCTATCCATTCTCTCATTGCCTTATGTCTTATTACCCCAATGGCTGCCTCACACTTAATCTGTATGTCAATGGGTCGGATGTCTAGAATATTCTCCAGTGCTCTACTGGCAGTGGTCCTCATCGTCCCGCCTATGCCAATACAACATGTTCTCTGAACCTGTTGTATGGTCCTTATGTTACATTTTTTCTCCATAGCAGTCCTTCAAACTACTGAGGAGTAATTAAGTCTTATCATGCTCCTGTAGAGCCAGTGGACTATTCTCGGATTCAGGCACATTTCGAGCCTGCGGTCCGTCTAGATAGTGTCCAACATCTGTTAGCCTTCTCAGTACGCTTCTGAATGTGACACTTCCAATTAAGTTACCTATCCAAGATCACTCCTAAGTATTTGACCTGGTCGAAATCGTTTTATTGAAGAAACGAAATTGGTCCACCTTTGTCTTCCACGTGAACAAGCAGATTTCAGTCTTCTCTAGGTTAACATTGAGACCTCTGGGTCTTGCCCAATCATATGTAATATTCAAGACCCTTTCGTCCCTTTGCATAGCTGGTTCGTATCCTTACCCTAAGAAGTATTATAACATCGTATGCATAGCAGACGTGTTGAAATCCCTCCTCAGTCACCATCCGTAATAGGTCATTTATGGTGGTCACCCTTAGGAGTGGTGATAAAATGGGCGTGGTCGTCATCGCTCCGCCTATGCCAAGACCACATGTTCTCTGAACCTGTTGTAAGGTCCTTATGTTGCACTTTTTCTCAACCAAAATACTGAGGTGAAAGTAAGTCTTATCACGCTCCTGTAGAGCCAGTGGACTATCCTCGTATTCAGGCCCCATTTCGAACCTACGGCCCGTCTATATAGTGTCCAACATCTGTTAGCCTTTTCAGTACGCTCCTGAATGTCTCACTTCCAATTCAGCTTCCCGCCCAAGATCACTCCTAAGTATTTGACCTTGTCAGATATCGAAATCGTTTTATTGAAAAAAACGTGGTGCGTTAAATTGGTTCACTTTCGTCTTCCTCATAAGCTGGCATATTTCTGTCTTCTCTGGGTTAGCATTGAGACCCCTGGGTCTGGCCCAGTCATATGCCATATTCAAGGCCCTTTCGGCCCTTTGCATAGCTGGTTCGTATCCTTACCGCTTAGAAGTATTATAACATCGTATGTGTAACAAACGGGTTCAAATCCCTCCTCGGTCAGCATCCGTAATAGGTCACTTGTGGTGGTCACCCATTGCAGTGGCGATAAAATGTCCCCCTGTAGCGTGCCTTGTGCCACTTTCTCCCTTCTATTTATGTTATGGGACACACAATTTATCCACCTGTTCCTTAGCATATGATTTATCCAATCTCTAAAAACCTGGTCCACCCGACGCTGGTCTAAGGATCGGATTAATGTGTCGGTCCGCCCAGTGTTAAAAGCCCGCTCGATGTCAATGCATACCGTTAGTGTGTACGTAATGGCATCGAAGGATTCTTCTATTTTACGTACAACCTCGTGCAGGGCAGTCTTCACCGACCTTGCCTTGACATAGGCGTGCTGTTTGTATTTGAGCAATTCACTGGATGTCTTACTCTTTATCATGGTGTCCACAATACGTTCCATGGTTTTGGGTAGAAATTACGTAAGGCTTATAGATCTTTAGGCTTTCGGTGTCGCATAACCTGCCTTGCCGGGCTTTGGTATAAACACTACTCTTGCCTCCTGCCAGGCTTTCGGAGTATATGCAAGTCCCACGAACGCTATGAAGATATTGGTCAGGTATGGCACCAGATAGTCAGACTCCTTCTGAAGTAACGCCGGAAATATTCCATCAGGCCCGGGTGACGTAAATGGTTTGAAGCTCCTCAAGGATTCCTTCACCATAAATTCCGTAATTATTATCCTTCGATCAACATCATTATTCCAAGATTCCGGTGTCTCAGTGAGTACCGTCGTATCCTGTGGAAAATGGGTTGATAATGTAATGATAATCAAAGAAGTTGGGATCATCAAGGATATCTCTCAATCACACAAACTATTCCACTGATTTTCTTCAATACAAAGGTAACTGTAACCTCCTAAATACTTTACAATGGGATGACTAGATTTGTATACTTCGGTTGAATATAAAGCAACTGAAATTTTGGAAGTCAGCCATCTTTTCTGCTTCCTATACCTCTTTTACTGAAGAGCATAATTTATGTTGTGCAGATTAAAATTATGCTGCTAATTTGGATAATTGTGTTTATATTAGTTTGAAATTTTCTATTAAATTAACATATACTCGAGTTTATCATACGAAAACTTAATTAAAGTATCATTGCCTAACTTAAATAATAAATTTTACCAAAGAGTACCTTTCGACAAACTCATAAGCTCACTAAAGCCTAATGTTAACATATACAGCGCCTAAAAGCCCACAACTATACCATACACAGAAAACTTTTCCTAAAGCATACCTGTCGGCAAACTCTTAAACATTTCCAAATTCAAACTCCTCAACCTTTCACCCACCAACAATGATGTCTAGAACAAACCTTTTAAAAGGCCTTAAAACTCAACTTTTCTCAATACATTTTGCCTTCGTCAAATGTCAGCAAAAATATTAATCCGACTGTTAAAGTTTTCCTTTTGTTCTCTTAACAAAAGCTGCTGTTACAAAAGTTTAACAAAAACTTATTTCCAATAATTTTCTGGCAATTAAAATTGCAAAATAGAGTAGAACAAAGAAGGGATTTGTAAGGTGAGTAGCATATCAAACATCAATTAGCAGCATGGAGAAATAAGCTATGGAAAATTTGAGCAAAGTTCAAAGAAAATCTGTGATAGTTAATTAGTTGTAACATTTCAAACTGCTTTTTTGGGAAATAGAGAGTGGGAGACAAGGGTTAAAAGTTACCATTCATTGGCAATGAGTGAAAGTAGCTTAGATCAGAGACAATTGACAATGCTTGGTATTAAGCCTTTGGGTCAATTATAGTAGTTTGATTTTATGCACTTTGATTTTAATTAATGCCCCTAGTTGTATGCTTTGATTTTCAAATGGTCGCAAAGTGTCATTGAACAGCCTAAATGTATGCAATCATTAAAAGTTTGTTTCGTGTGTGTGTGAGTGTTGTTCATAAAAACGTTAACAATGAGCCTTGTTTTTAAACGTGGTCATTGGCTGGACGATGAGAAATAGAAAGAGAATGAGAGAAACAGTTTTTGTTAGCAAGTTTTGCACCTGAAATTTACCCAACAGCTAGTGTTGCCACTAAAAAAATCTTGCTAGATACGATTTTTCTTAAAATTGCACAACAATTAAAAATTTTTCAAAAAAATTTCAAGGGGAGCTAGAGCTGACACAGCAATCATTGTAGAAGAATTGTCGGAAGATTGCTGGAAACGAAAATTATCTCTGCATAGGACTCGACAAAAAGATGAGGGGAATACTCCGAAACAGAATTTGTGAAGCCCTGTAGCCGAGTTGGTGGCGTGGGTGCAGGGGTCGTGGGTGCAGGGGTCGTGTGTTCGATTCCCGCCAGAAGCCTTGGTCTGTGGCTACTGTGGTATTACAATGGACTTAAAATTATCTAAGTGAGTCTATAAAGGACTGCCACTCTTAGTTATCCTAACCTGAGTGGGTCATTCGGTTAGATGAGGCTCAAGATGTGTGCTACCTGCCATTATTTGGGTAAACTGACTGCCTAATGAGAGTAGGTATTGTGGATAGTAGGCTAAATATGATATGATGCCTACCTTGAAGTTTTTTCCTGACGAAAGACTTTTCATGAGAAAGGTGTTCAACTTTTGGCCCTTATCTCTTTGCAGACTTGTCAAAATTGGTGGATGGTAACATTCACAAATTACTCGCCATTTTAGGGCATCTTCCTGTTCATGTTCATATGGTATCACAATAGACAACAATTTCTAATAGAACCTGATTGCAGGCAGCCACTAAAACCTTACCTTACTCAAAAATTGGCAACTCTGCCCTCCATAAGACCAAACATTCACTTGAACAAGCCCGCAAGCATTAAAAACTCATTGACAATGATTTACCGGTAATTAAAACTGGCATCGTTAGCTATATGACATTCACAGCCCGCACAATACCAATACATACCACACACACACACACACACACACACACACACACAAACACATTTGTATGCTTAGCAACCCAATAGGGTTCAATACAATTACAACTACCAAACAACAACTGGTATGAAAGCAAAAAAAAAAACAGAAGCACTCGTGATAACTTTAAACAAAGGCCACATAGAGAAGAGCGACCAAATCAGTTGCGAATATTAAACTCTTAATTGGCCATAGCATACTTTTAGGAACTTTCACACAAAATATTGCTTGCTGCCTAGGGTACTGCGTTGAATAAAAGCCAATATTTTTCCAACGCCACTGAATCCGCCACTACTTCAAAACCACCAGGCAACTTTGCATGAAGGATTCCTGTGAAGCAGATGAGAACCATTGAAAATCGAGCACTCTGCCTACACCCAGGTAGACACTCTTCACACGGTCGAAGCTCAGTGTTCTGCATCATTGCACACCCCACCAAAGGTTTTGTTATCCCAGATGAAGATGGTGACTAGTCATATTAGCGTTCCAAGTCGACCTGCACCACATACTGTGATGCAGCTGCTGATGCTGCTGCTACAGCTACTATTCACAACGATTTTTTTTTTTTTGATTAATGAACTGTATTGATGTGGAAAATTAGGCATTTACAAATATTCAATTCCCTCTGACTCATCGAAGCCTGTCGGAACAACTGCCAGCTGTGTGTAAAATGATAGACACATAACGAAGAGTCAGGGTTTTGTTTGATGATTTTTAATTTTTCGTAATTTGATAATGACTTGTCGCATATCTAAATGAGATTAATTTGAAATTGAATTGAAGGAAAAAATTAGTCTCCTCAGATGTCCAATTGAAAACATAGGCAAAATATCCCTGAAATTTTCTCTAAAGACAAAATACCCATAAAATTTTTCCAAAGACAAAATTCCCATAAAATTTTTTCTAAAGACAAAATTTCCATAAAATTTTCTATAAAGACAAAACTTTCATGAAATTTTCTCAAACTACAAAATTTCCATCAAATTTTTTCTAAGGATCAAATTTCCCTAAAATTTTGTCTAACAACAAAATTTCCATGAAAGTGCCACTATGGACATACTCGTACACCCAAGCCAATAATCGGCTTGTTGTACGCTCTAAATACTGAAAAAGTAACCTCGAAAAAGAAAATCTAAGTTAGGAATCCCGAGCTGCTTACAAAATCCTTAATTGTTTCTATGCCACTCCCAAAAGTTGGTTCATGTCTGATATTGTGTCCCCAACCAAGTGCCGGTATCTGTAATACGCCAAAGCCGGGCAGTGACAAAGGAAATGTTCCAACGTCTCATCATGCTCTACACATGCTCTACACATGCTCTACACTTGCTATCATTTCCCGCACCGATTTTATATAAGTGAGCTCGTGGTCCTATGTGTCTCGTAATCATGGTGAGAGCTATACTGACCTCCTTCTTACTTCCTTTCAGTAACAGCCTCGTCTTCTCACGATCTGGATCTCCCCATACGATTTTCGCCGTCCTACCGAACGTTTCGCTGTTCCACGTGGTTACATACGCATTCTTCGCCCACGCCATTTACTCGGACTGCGTTGACCTGAAAGGCATCAGGTTAACCAAGTTTACTGACGGCAGTTCTTTGGCCTTCACACTCAAATGTGGCCCGGCATCCAAACGATGCGGATTTTGCCATCCTCAAAGAAGGCGTTAATCTCTTTCTTACATTCCAATACAGGTCGTGATCTTACAGTCCTGGTTATTATTGCCCTTATGACCATTTTACTGTCCGTCAAGATGTTCACACTCGACGTCCTCGCGTTACCACCACACCATCTCAGGCATTTCGTGATCGCCCGTATCTCCGCCTGCAGGACTGTATTTTGGTCACGCAGTCTAAAACAGATCTCAGTACTTGGGTTCTCAATATAGAACCCAAGGCCCACTCTGTCCTCAAGCTTTGATCCTTCCGTATCATATGATCCACCGTAGCGCAGAGGTTAGCATATCCGCCTATGACGTTGAACGCTTGGGTTCAAACTTTCAGCGGTGGTTATTGCCTCCTAATGCTGGCTACATTTGTGAGGTATTATGCCATGAAATAACTTCTCCTCAAAAGAGGTGTCGCACTGCTTCACGCCGTTCGGACTCGCCTATGAAAAAGAGGTCCCTTTTTATTGAGCTTAAACTTGAATCGTACTACACTCATTGATATGTGAGAAGTACGCCCCTGTTCCTTAATGGAATGTTCATGGGCAAAATTTGCAAATTTGTATCACATGATCTTCCAGATGGCAATACTAGGGTTCCGCCAGTCCAAGACTCGACCTGAAGGTTCATCTCAGGTATCCGATCGGAAACTTCTTCCCTTCCTTCCAGGTTTCCTAACGTCGCGTTCCATCCTTCTCCCATCGCCTAAAGTCTCATAACCGCTGTGGCTGCCTCACACTTAATGTGTATGTCAATGGGTCGGATACTTAGAATAGTCTCCAGCGCCCTAGTGGGCGGGGTCCTCATCGCTCCGCCTATGCCAAGACAACATGTTCTCTGAACCTGTTGTATGGTTCTTATGTAGCACTTTTTCTCCATAGCAGTCCATCAAACTACTGAGGCGTAAGAAAGTATTGGTCTAATCACGTCCCTTCAGAGCCAGTGGACTATCCTTGGATTCAGGCCCCTTTTTGAGCCTACGGTCAGTCTACATTGCGCCAACATCGGTGAGCCTTCTCGATATGCTTCTGAATGTGACACTTCAAGTCCAGTTTCCTGTTTATGATCACTTTCAAGTATTTGACCATGTCAGACATCGAAATCTTCTCATTGAGGAAACGTGGTGCGTTAAATTTGCCCACCTTCGTCTCCCTTGTGAACAGACATATCTCAGTCTTCTCTGGTTGAACATTGAGACCTCTGGGTCTAGCCCAGTCATATGCCATATGCAAGACCCTTTCGGCCCTTCGGCATACCCCTTAAATTACCCCTTAAAAGTATTATAACATAGTCTGCGTAGCTGACGGGTTCAAATCCCTCCTCAATCAGCATCCGCTATCGGTCATTTATGGTGGTCACCCATAGGAGTGGCGATAAAATACCCCCTTGTGGAGTACCCTGTGCCACTTTCACCTTATATATTGGTTTGCCCAAAAAGTAATTGCGGATTTTTTATAAGAAAGTGAATGCATTTTTAATAAAACTTAGAATGAACTTTAATCAAATATACTTTTTTACACTTTTTTCTAAAGCAAGCTAAAAGTAACAGCTGATAACTGATAGAAGAAAGAATGCAATTACAGAGTCACAAGCTGTGAAAAAATTTGTCAACGCCGACTATATAAAAAATCCGCAATTACTTTTTGGGCAACCCAATATATGTCATGGGTCGTACAAATTATCCACCTATTCCTTAGCATATTGTTTATCCAGTCTTTAAGGACCGGGTCCACTTGGTACTGGTCTAAGGATTCTTCTATTTTATGCACAACCGCGCACAGGACAGTCTCCACTGATCTTCTCTTGCCATAGGCATGTTATTTGCATTTGAGCAGTTCGCTGGATGTCCTACTCTTTATCATGGTGACCACAATGGTTTCCATGGTTTCGAGTAGAAAGGACGTAAGGCTTATAGGTCTGTAGGTCTTTGGAGTCGCATAACTTACCTTGTCGGGCTTGGGTATAAATAGCACCCTATGCAAGTCCCAAGCACGCTGGCACCCCAGATGGGGTGCCTAATAGTCAGCCTCCTTCTGTACTAAAGCCGGAAATATTCCATAAGGTCCTGGTGAAATAAATGACTTGAAGCTACTCAAGGATTTCTTCATCACAAATTCTGTAATGATAAGCCTTCGATTAACATCTTCGTAATCTGTGGAAAATGGGTTTTCATCAAAAGCCTCAACATGTCCTCCGTCGTATCTGCTCTCACTCCTATATCGTCTACTAATGTTTCAGTTTGGGTTTTTGAGAGAAACTTTTTTTAGCTTGGCGGCGTTGTTGACGCTGTCGACCTGCGTTTTGCCGCTCTGGTAATTTAATCGCATTTCTTGAGCCGTGTGTAATACAACAACCCAATATTTCTCCGATTTTTTACGACGTGCTCTGATAAAAAGTTTACGGACCTCTTTGATGTTTTGATGAGAAAAATTCATGTGTCCAGTTTGGCGGATCCTACTGATGAGTCTGGTTGTGGTGTAGACGAAATGTTGATCTAGGAAACCAGTCAATGCTTTTAACAACAACGCTTTTACTGCCTAACTTTAGAAATAAGGTTTTTAGTTTTGGTATTTGTAATTGAAACAGAGAACCCTACGGTCCGCAAACAACAGCAATGTTCACATTCGATGCGCATAACTTATTTTAACTTTAAATGTAGATTCGAATTGTCCTCTTCTTTGGTACTGACTTTCCTTACATCTTAAGGTTTATGTTTTTCATCAAAGGTATTGCACTAAGTCATGTTCTTATTCTTAAACTACTGTGTTTTTCCTTCATAAATAGATAGCCAACCAACCAACCAACCTAAGTCCCATTTTGCCTGCCTTCAACTACCAAAACCGCTGAATGGCAACAACGTCACGAAACACTCAGTTGCGAACCAAACTAAAGCAGCACATCTCTGTAAGCGCAAAACCCAAAGTAAGAGCAGCAGCAGCCGCAGCAGCAGGAGAATAATCATCACGTGCGATTTTTTCAACATCATCGACACCATCATCATTTCGAGGTAAATAAGAGAAGAGGCCCCAACACAACCCATGGCACAAGGTGGAGTTGGGAGACCTAACGTCATTACTTGACTCCTTTCATGATGGTCTACTACTCCCAATGGTGGTGATCCTTGTAACTGCCAATGCCTCAGCCATCGTTAGCATTTTCTATTGGTGCTACGTCAGCTATCGTCTGACCTTATTTCTAGGGCACATTGCACATGATAAGGAAGAAAATCTCATCGCATTGTATGGGAGATAGTGTGGCATATATTACCTTACACGGTTATTTTACTCAACGATTATGTGGTTGTTGGCATTGTAACAAACATGGAATATTTTATTGTATGAGGCAAACAGCTACGAGGGGCTTAAATTCAAGCAGACACAAATGAGTATGCAAACATTTTTTTTCACAGATGTTTATATAAAAAACTAGTAAGGAAAGGCTAAAGATAGGCGGAACCGAAATATAATACCCTACCATTATCCTGTAATTATAAATTCGGGCAACAGATACAGATCGTTTGTAAATTGTTGTCACAACGGCCACATAAGTGCGATAAATATATATGGGAGCTATATATATGGAAGCTATATATCTGGAAGATAAATATACGGGAGCTATATCTTAATCTGAACCGATTTTGATGAAATCTTGCAGATATTTTAAGATCAGTAACAAAACAATCCATGCTAAATTTTGCACAGATCGGTTGAAAATTGTAGTTACTACGACAATTTAAGTGCAACTCGGGCAATACATATATAAGGGAGCCATATCTAAATCTGAACCTATTTTGATGAAATCTTGCAGATATCTTAAAATCAGTAACAAAACAACCCGTTACAAATTTTGTGCAGGTCGGTTATTGTATTGGGTTGCCCAAAAAGTAATTGCGGATTTTTTAAAAGAAAGTAAATGCATTTTTAATAAAACTTAGAATGAACTTTAATCAAATATACTTTTTTTTACACTTTTTTTCTAAAGCAAGCTAAAAGTAACAGCTGATAACTGACAGAAGAAAGAATGCAATTACAGAGTCACAAGCTGTGAAAAAATTTGTCAATGCCGACTATATGAAAAATCCGCAATTACTTTTTGGGCAACCCAATAGTTTCTAAGGCCATTTAAGTGCAAATCAGGAGTTATACCTAAATCTGTACCGATTTCCATCAAAACCAACAGCGTTTGTCCTTGAGCCGAAGCAAGTAAAAAGGCGTTAAGTTCGGACGGGCCGAACTTTGGATACCCACCACCTCGGGTGCATATGTAAACCACCTTCGTCAAAATCCGGTGGAAAAATTTCAGTGAATTCGCATTATAAAAGCGCCTTCTATGGGGCCAAGACTTTAAATCGAGATATCGGTCTACATGGCAGCTATATCCAAATCTGGACCGATCTTAGCCAAGTTGCAGAAATTTATGTCGAAGAGCCTAACACAACTCACTATCCCAAATTTCGGCGAAATCGGACAATAAATGCGCCTTTTATGGCCCAAAAACCATAAATTCAGAGATCGGTCTATATGTCAGCTTTATTCAAATCCAGACCGATCGGAGCCAAATTAAAGAAAAATGTCGAAGTGCCTAATACAACTCACTATCCCAAAATTTCGGCGAAATCGGACAATAAATTCGCCTTTTATGGCCCAAAAACCATAAATTGAGAGTTCGGTCTATATGTCAGCTTTATTCAAATCCAGACCGATCGGAGCCAAATTGAAGAAAAATGTCGAAGGGCCTAATACAACTCCCTGTCCAAGATTTCGTCGACATCGGACAATAAATGCGCCTTTTAGGGGCCCAAAACCTTAAATCGAGAGATCGGTCTATATGGCAGCTATATCCAAATCTGGACCGATCTGGGCCAAATTAAAGAGGTATGTCGAAGGACCTAACACAACTCAATGTCCCAAATTTTGACAAAATCGGACAATAAATGTGCCCTTTATGGGCCCAAAACCTTAATCGGCGGATCGGTCTATATGGCAGCTATATCCAAATCTGGACCAATCTGGGCCAAATTGAAGAGAGATGTTCACTGTCCTAAATTTCAGCAAAATCGGATAATAAATGTGGCTTTTATGGGCTTAAGACCCTTAATCGGCGGATCGGTCTATATGGGGGCTATATCAAGATATAGTCCGATATTGCCCATCTTCGATCTAAATCTGTTTATGGACAAAAAAAAAGAATCTGTGCAAAGTTTCAGCTCAATATCTCTATTTTTAAAGACTGTAGCGTGAATTCAACAGACAGGCGGACGGACATGGCTAGATCGTCTTAGATTTTTGCGCTGATCAAGAATATATATACCTTATAGGGTCGGAAATGGATATTTCGATGTGTTGGAAATGGAATGACAAAATGAATATACCCCCCTCCTTCGGTGGGTGGTATAAAAAGGACATGCGCAAAAATTAATTACGATTGGACAAGAAATGCGACCTGTAACTTGATTTCAAGAATACATGGACTCACAGACGGACATGGCTAAATCGAATCAGAAAGTAATTCTGAGTCGATCGATATCTATATCTTCTTCTTCTTTGCGTTGCAAACAAATGCATAATTCTATAATACCCTGTACGACAGTGGTGGTGTAGGGTGTAACAAGTAAATGCGTGCTTAGTTCGGCCGGGCCGAATCTTGGGATCCCACCACCATGGTTTCTCCAAAAAATATGAAGATCTGTAACAATGGGAGCTATATCAGATTTGAACCCTATTTGGCACAGTTGTTGGAAGTCTGTGAGCCAAATCGAACAAAAATTGCGGATGTAAGGACTCAAGAAGTCAAATCGGGAGATCGGTTGATGTGGGAGCTATATCAGATTATAGACCGATTCGGACCGTACTTGACACAATTTTTGGAAGTCATAGCCGAGTAATACATGTAAATTTAAGGCCAAAACGGAAAAATTGCGGCTTTTTAAGGCTCAAGAAGTCAAATCAGGAGATCGGTTTATATGGAAGCTATATCAGGTTGTACACCGATTCGGACCGTACTTGGCACAGTTGTTGGAAATTTTAGCTGACCATTGTATGCGAAAATCAGACAAAAATTGTGGCTTGTAAGAGATAAAGGAACCAAATCGGGAGATCTGTTTATATGGGAGCTATATAAGGCTGTAGACTAATTTGAACCGTACTTGGTACAGTTGTTGAAAGTCATAACAGAACACTACATGCTCAATTTTAGCCAATTCGGACAACAATTGCGGCTTCCAGGGGTTCAAGAAGTCAAATCGGGAGATCGGTTTAAATGGGAGCTATATCTTAATCTGAAACGTTATGGCCCATTTTCAATCTCCAACGCTCTACATCAATTTTTAGTATCTGTGCAAAATTTCAAGCGACTAGCTTTACGCGTTCGACAGCTATCGTGATTTCGATAGACGGACGAACGGACATTGCTAGATCGACTCGGAACTAGAACTGGCAAAATATCGATGGCAAAGGGAATTTCAGGTCTGTATGGCAGCTATATCTAAATATAGTCCGATCTGAACCATGTTTAGGTCAGATGTCGGGAGGCTTTAAATAAATCACTGTTTCAAATTTCAGCGAAATCGGGCAATAAATAAAGCTTTAATCGGCTACAGACCCCTTATTGGGAGATCGGTTTATATGGCAGCTATATCTAAATACAATCGGATCTGAACCATATTAAGGTCCTATGTTTGGGGGCCTAAAGCTACCCACTGCTTCGAATTTCAGCGAAATCGGACAAAAAATAAAGCTTTTGTGGGCTTCGGACCCTTCATCGAGAGATCGGTCTATATGGCAGCCATATCTAAATATAGTCTGATCTGAACCAAACTTAGGAAGGATATTGGCAGGCCTAAAACTACTCGCTATTTCAAATTTCAGCGAAATCGGATAAAGAATTAAGTGTTTATGGGCGTCTGGCTTTTTATCAGGAGATAGGTTTATATGGCAGCTATATCTAAATGTAGTTGGATGTAATCCATATTTAAGTAAGATGTCGGGAGGTTTAAAATAACCCACTGTTTCAAATTTCAGCGAAATCGGTTAAGAAATAAAACTTTTATGGGCTTCAGACACTTTATCGGGAAATCGGTCTATATAGCAGCTATATCCAAATATAGTCCGATCTGAACCATATTTAAGTTAAATGTAGAAAGGCTTTAAATAAGTCCCTGTTTTAAATTTCAGCGAAATCGGGTAATAAATAAAGCTTTTATAGGTTTCAGACCCTTTATCGGCAGATCGGTCTATATGGCAGCTATATCTAAATATAGTCCGATCAGAACCATATTTAAGTCAGATGTCGCGAGGCCTTAAACTACTTACTATTTTAAAATTCAGCGAAATCGGATAAAAAATAAAGCATTTATAAGCATCAGACCCAAATTGCGCCTATAGAGGGCGCTATTTTCATCCAATTGGGCTAAAATTTTGTACAATGATTTCTCTCATGGCTTCCAATTGAGTTTAATGCACTAGGTATTATTCGGTCTGGGCATTGATACTGTTTCTGTATAAATGATGATGGCATATCAACGATAGTATCGCTACTATCGATATTTATTATAAGAAATATCGAAAATATCGAATTTTGCGATTATCGATAGTTTGCCAGCTCTACTCAGAACGACGAGGCGATCAAGAATATATATATTTTTGGGGTCTTAGACGAATATTTCGAGGCGTTACAAACGGAATGCCACCGTAGCGCAGAGCAATGCCACCGCCTATATCGCTACACGCCTGGGTTCGAATACTGAAGAGAGAACTAGAAAAAATGTTAAGCGGTGGTCTTCCCCTTCTAATGCTGGCAACATTTGTGAGATACTATGCCATGTAAAACTTCTATCCAAAAAGGTGTCGCAATGCGGCACGCCGTTCGGATTCGGCTATAAAAGCAGGCCCCTTATCATTGAGCTTAAACTGGACTGCACTCATTGATATGTGAGAAGTTTGCCCCTGACTAGATTAGTATACCCCCATCCTATGATGCAGGGTATAAAAACGATGGGATTTTAAAATGTACTACCTCTCTTCATTTCCGTACATCCCTCGCTTCAACTCTCTATTTTATTATTTCCAATTCACAATTTCCAATTCTCGGGTGTACAACAAAACCTTATTTTTAATTGTACAAATGGACTTTTTATGACTTTCAGTCTTCGACTCAATGACGATGCCGAACTGCCAATAACATCGTAGAACAGGCTGCCTGGTGTTGTCAATGACAACATCAAGAATGTGGTTTATCTGTTTGCCATTTGCTATAGCCATCCCCATCCTACATGTCCCCATTGAGGGCAGAAAATTAACAAAGACCTTAAGTAGGAAATCACTTCAAGGATAAATTAGATAGATAGACAGGCTGGTTGGTTGACTGGCTGGCTGGCTGGCAGTCAACACCGAAAGCCATGTGGAGGGAAAACACACAAAAGCAAATACACCTCCGGTATGTGGCATTCTTGGCCAAAGGGAAGAGCAACTGACATTGGAGTTAATTGAAATGGCATTAAATAGAAAATAAATTATACCACATTTAATGGTACGAAAATTCCAAGAAAGAGTAGAGTCGAAGATAAATTCCACCAAAGGTATTTATAAACATTCATTTCAAATGGAACGTGCAGTCTGTATATAGGCATTTAATTTTACGAATTTTTGTAGCATACTTTTGGGAGTTTTCAATGAAGTAATGAACGAATTATAAGACATTATGTAGTTATGTGATGGTGTATGAGTTTGAAAAACTGAAATTGAAATTTTTTACATGCCACCCAAATTAGGAGAAATGGAAAAGGCTGACATTGTAAAGCATATGTCAAGGTGTAACCGTTGCGGCAAATGACTTTACTAGCTTGCCCAAAGCGCTTCGCGTAGCTTCCCGTAAAATGGCTTTTGAACGATAGATGTTTTTTTTATATTTTGAAGTTTCTGCCCAGAAGATCCAGAAATGCTGGTTCACTGGCTCTTTTCTCATTCACATTGATTAATTTTTAGTGTTTTTATACCTACTTTCAATATCACGTCACCGCGGTACCATAGCAGATGAAACATTACAAAAGACACACAGGACCTTGCGGGGTTAACTTTCAAGGATTGAAGTCTTATTTTATCCCAGTTGGGTTTCCTGCCATGTGGAAGGGTTTTCTGTGGGGTACGAAAGCCCACCGTAGCGCAGAGATTAGCCTGTCCCCCTATGATGCTGAACATATGGGTTCGAATCCTGACGAGAACATGGGAAAACTTGTTCAGCTGTGGTTATCCCCACCCCTAATGCTGGCGACATTTGTGAGGTACTTTGTCATGTAAGAGACTTCTCCCCAAAGTGCAGTCGCACCGCGGTATGCCATTCGAACTGGGCTATAAAAGGGTAGACCCTTATCATGGTGCTTAAAACTTGAATTAGATAGCACATCATTGTTATGTGAGAAGTTTGCCAATGTTCCTTAATGGAATGTTCAAGGGCAAATTTGCAGGAGAGCCCATAGGTACCTGGTACCCTTTTGAATATTTTTCTTTAAATTTCTTAACATTATTGAAAGCAGGAAAAATTTAAATATTTCTCAACACTCTTAGTCCGTGTTTTTCTTTCATTGCTGCAAGAAAAACATTCAAAACTTTACTAATTTCCAATGAATATGCAATGGGGTTTTGTCATCGACATCATCATCATCATCATCTGCATACACATTGCCTCCTTCATCATGCGGCATAAGAGGCAACTTAACGTATATCCTCCCATTCGTAAATACACGCACACAAGACGCTTGCACAAGACTCTAAAGAATTGGTGTGGACATGGCTATTGCCATTGCATAAGGGGCCACAGCCATTGAAAGATTAGCATGAATGCAATTTCTGTCATACGGTGGAAGGTTGTGATAAAGGGTTAAGTGCCATATCTATCCATTTCCCAGGGCGAACCGAAACGCTGCACTAAAGAAGATTAGGCCACAATGGTCCTACCTGCATTCGTTGTTAAACCACCACCATCTAGACGGCACACGCATAGTAAACTCCAAAGCAGATGCTCCAAATGTTGCTTTAAAGGATATTCACAAATTGGCTAAAAGGAAAATTGCCGTGCGAAATTCCCAAAAAAAAAAATGAGGCAATTCAAAAGATTAACTGACATGTTGAAGACATATTGACAAAAACCGAAAGGATATAAATGGACTTTCTAAGGCGGCACACAGAAAAACCAGAAATAAAGAAAGTTTTCAAAGGAGAACTTTGGTTTAAAGAAATTTAAATCTGAGAACACCAAACTAGGATTTTCGGGAAAATGTTGACCTTATATAAGAAACTCAAATAAACAATGAAATGGTAAATACTTGCTAACGGACTCAAGATATCAAAACTGTAGATCGTTTTACTAGGGAGCTATATGAGGTTATAGACCGATTTGGACCATACTTGGAACGGTTGTTTGCAGTCGAAACGGTACACTACGTGCAAATTTCAGCCAAATTGGATAACATTTGCGGCTTCTAGGCGTTTAAGGAAAATATTGGGAGATCGGTTTATATTGAGAGCTTAATAGAACGATTTTGACCGTACCAGGTACGGTAGTTGGAAGTCGGAAGTGGCAATTTTACTGTCCATAAATATGTTCGCACTCCACGTCCTCGTGTTAACACCACACCACCCCACGCATTCCGTGATCGCCAGGATCTCTGTCTGCAGGACCGTATTATGGTCAGACAGTCTAAAACAGATCTCAGTCCCTTGATTCTCAATGTAGACCCCCAGGCCCACTTTGTCCTCTAGTTTTGATCCATCCGTGTAACATGATCTTCCAGATGCAATACTAGGGTTCCGTTAGTACAAGAATGTGCCGCTGGCAGTAGTGCTTCGCACTCGACCTCAAGGTTCATCTAATATATCCAATCGGAAACCTCATCCCTTCCATCCAGGTTTCCTATCGTCGCCTCGATTATACCGCGATGGTATAAGCTGCTCCCATCCTCAATCCATTCTCCCATCGCCTTAAGTCTCATAGCCGCAGTGGCTGCCTCACACTTAATCTGTATGTCAATGGGTAGCCTGCGGCCCTAGAAGGCGTGGTCCTCATCGCTTCGTAAATACCAAGACAACATATTCTCTGAAACCTTCCAGGTTTCCTATCATCGCCTTGATTATACCGCGATGGTATGAGCTGCTGCCATCCTCAATCCATTCTACCATCGCCCTAAGTCTCATAGCCGCAGTGGCTGCCTCACACTTAATATTTATGTCAATGGGTCGCCAGTGACCTAGTAAGCGTGGTCCTCATCGCTTCGTAAATACCAAGGCAACATATTCTCTGAACCTGTTGTATTGTCCTTATGTTGCACTTTTTCTCCATAGCAGTCCACCAAACTACTGAGGCGTAAGTAAGTATTGGTCTAATTATGCTCCTGTAGAGCCAATGGTGTATCCTAGGATTTAGGCCCCATTTTGAGCCTGCGGCCCGTCTACATAGTGCCTAACATCTGTGAACCTTCTCAGTACTCTCCTGAATATGACACTCCCAATTCAGCTTCCTGTCCAAAATCACACCTAAGTATTTTACCTTGTCAGATATCGAAATCGTTTTATCGGGGAAACGTGGTGCGTCAAATTGGCCACCTACATAGTGTCTAACATCTGTGAGCCTTCTCAGTACTCTCCTGAACATGACACTTCCAATTCAGCTTCCTGTCCAAGATCACACCTAAGTATTTTACCTTGTCAGATATCGAAATCGTTTTATTGAGGAAACGTGGTGCGTCAAATTGGCCCACCTTCGTCTTCCTCGTGAACAGGCATATTTTAATCTTCTCTTGAATAACATTCAGACCCCTGGGGGTAGCCCAGTCATATGCCATATGCAAGACCCTTTTGATCCTTTTGCATAGCAGATTCGGATCCTTACCCCTTAGAAGTCTTATAACATAAAATTTATGGTGGTCACCCAAAGGAGAGACGATAAAATGCACCCCTGTGGGGTGCCTTCTGCCACTCTCTCCTTATATATATGTCATGGAACCCGCAATATATCCTCATGTTCCTTAGCATATGGTTTATCCAGTCTCTAAGGAACCGCTCCACCCGGTACTGGTCTAAAGATTGGATCAATATGTCGGTCCGCGCATTATTAAACGCCCCCTAGATGTCAACGCAAACCGCTATTGTGTACGTCTTGGCATAGAAGAATTCTTCTATTTTATGCACAACCTCAGGGCAGGGCAGACTCCACCGTCCTTCCCTTGACATAGGCATGCTGTTAATATCTTAGCAGTCCGCTGGATGTCTTACTTTTTATCATGGTATCCACAATGCGTTCCATGGTTTTGAGTAGAACCGACGTCAGGCTTATAGGCCTCTGGTGTCGCATAACTTGCCTTGCGGTCTTGGGTATAAACACCATCCTTGCCTCCTGCCAAGCTTTCCGAGTTTATGCAAGTCCTAGGCACGTTGTGAGAATAGTTGCCAGATGCGCCTAACATAAGACACTGAGGCAAATTTCAGCGAAAAAGGATAATGAATGCGTGTTTTATTGGGCAAAGAGCTTAAATCGAGAGATTGATCTATGACAGCAATATCCAAATCTTGATTAATCTGGGCCATCTTCAAGAAGGATATCGAGAGACCCAACACATCTCACTGTCCTAAATTTCAGTGAAATTGGACAATAAATGCGCTTTTTATGGTCTATATGGCAGCTATATCCAAGTTTGGACCGAACTTAGCCAAGCTGAAGAAGGATGTCGAGTGGTCTAACACAATGTGGGTTTTATAGGCCCTAGACCTTAAATCGAGAGATCGGAAAATATGGCAGCTTTGTCCAAATCTGGACCAATCTGGGGCAAATTGAAAAAAAAAATTTGAAAGGCCTAACACTCACTGTCCCAAATTTCAGCGAAATCTGACAATAAATGCTCCTTTTATGGGCCCAAGACCTCAAATCGAGAGATCGGTTATATCCAAATCCCGGCTGACACGAGATAACTATGAGCACCACACAGGCTGGAACTTTGAGCTCCGACTTGTGTGGTGTCCATCGTTACTACCATGATTTGCGGATCTGCACCTGGAATGTCCGCACTCTTTATAAAGAAGGTTCAGTATACGCGCTGGCGGATGTATTAGAGAAATACAAGGCAGATATTGCTTCCTTACAGGAAGTGCGATGGACTGGGAATGGCGTCACTACAACACCAAATGGTGACAAACTATACTATAGCTGCCATAACACGAGACATGAATTTGGCTGCGGATTTGTGGTAAGACGGAGACTGAAACACCTTGTCTCCAGCTTTACTCCGGTGAATGAGAGGCTAGCCACAATCCGCATAAAAGCCAAATTCTTCAACATCAGCCTTATTTGTGCCCATGCACCGACGGAAGACAAAGACGAGCAGACCAAGTGTACAACTCCGGTAGACCCTTCTAGTGGACTGTAGTTGGATGGAATTAAATCTCCCGGAAGTGTAAGGAACCCAAATAAAAATGAAGAAAATAGGCACAGTTTCAGTTTCCAAGTGATGAACAGTTTTATTAGCCTGATGACCCTTACCGCTTTCTATCGTTGCTGCTGCACAAGTAAAAGATGGCAGTGGCAAAGGTAACCAAGGCATCATATAAAATGTATCGGTTAACATTAAAAAATGTATTTCAGCAATATAATTTAAAGTTAGAAGAAGACAGCTATGTGTGTTTAAATTTAGTACAATAGTTAACATGGCTAGGGTTGCCATATTGCAAATATTAATTCATATATTGGTATTTATGTTAAGGGTCATGAAAAAGTTCATATTTTAATAATTTCATTTAATTCATGTTCTTATGACTAAAATGGGGCAGATTTTGGAGAACGGCAAAGATTGTTGTTGA
Organism: Stomoxys calcitrans; assembly: GCF_963082655.1. Classification (NCBI taxonomy): domain Eukaryota; kingdom Metazoa; phylum Arthropoda; class Insecta; order Diptera; family Muscidae; genus Stomoxys; species Stomoxys calcitrans. Next base: position 188,432,203 of record NC_081553.1, read on the forward strand.
ACTGGGTTCAACATGCCGCCCGCCTTGCAGGAATGCAATTTAATAATGGCAAGCTCCAGAGATGATCCACCCAAAGATGGTGCTTTGAGCTATCGGCATATTTGAGGACGTTTGAATCATTCCAGCTCTTAATATTTTTGGTAAATTATCGTTGGCCAGCAGAATTTCGACATTTGATGGATTGCAGAAGTGTGGATCGGCTAAGTCATGCAGGGTGTCATAAATTGTACGAAGTTTTGCTGCCGTTGTAGTTGTTGGAAGAGTTGTATGGAAACGGGAGTGAACAAGGCCGGTTACTTGAATTTTTACCATCGGATCATGGTAAGATTCTAAATTTAGGGTACAGTAAGTCTTACTGTCCCTTTTTATCGTTTGAAGATTCAATCTGTCTACCAGGGCCTGGAGTATCACCGTCTGAACTTCGCCTGAACTCAGTAGTAATCTGGCCTTTGCCGGGCCTTCAGAGGTTCGAACACGAGCTAGAGCCGTAGGCAAAAACACATGAACTCTAGAACGTCGGCTCAACCGTTCTTTAAAGTGCGGCTTATGGTTGCTGGTTCTCTTGTTTTGTGGTGAACTTCGTTGCCTATTGTTCGATTGTTTTTTGGTCCGTGATGATGATGGTTTATGGGAGCTAGTTCGGCTTCGGTGGTACTCGTGAGTGTTGGATGATTCCCTGGGTTGACTTGCCGCCTTAGGGTTGGGTGATTTATCCACGTGAACCATGGTATGGTGGTTAAGCTGGCACACCATGCATTTGCTTCTGGATGGGCACCAGTTCCGGGTGTGAGCTGTGCCAAGGCAGTTGTAACAGAAGCCCTTTTCTCTTATTACGTCTCGTCTTTTGGCCACGAACATGCGCTGGGACTCTGGGCAATTTTTAAGGTAATGTCGATTTTTACAAATGCGACATTTTGGTGCGCTAGATGATGTGCTAGAATGTAAGTTTTATTGAGTGTGTGAACGTGTTTTACTAAGGCTAACGACTAGGCTTTGGGTAGAATGCATAGTTTAACTAAAGGACGAATAAGTGTTCCATTCTGTGTGCGTATTTCCGCAACACGAACCTTGGAGTCTTTTCCAGTGAAAACTTTTAATACTCTTCCCAGACACCACTCCGTGGGGGGAAGATTGTCATCTTTGACGACAACAAAATCGTCTTTTTCCAAATTAAGCTGAGTAGTCTTCCATTTGTATCTTCTTTGTAATTCTGATACATATTCATTTTTCCACCTCTTAGCAAACAGTATTTGCAAAGTTTTCAGTCTTTGCCAACGATTCATCAACGATAAATTATCTGAGTATTCCTCAGGTATGGCCATCAAAGCGGCCCCTCTAATTAAGTGGCCAGGAGTCAGTGGAATAAGATCAGTGGGGTCTTCGCTGATAGGAGACAGTGGTCGCGAGTTCAGTACACTCTCAATTCGCACTAAAAGGGTGGAAAACTCCTCAAATGTGAACTTCATGTTCGAGGCAACCTTTCGAAAATGTGTTTTCATACTCTTCACAGCCGCCTCCCACAAGCCTCCCATATGTGGAGCGTGGGGCGGTATGAAGTGCCAAGAAAACCCGTGCATACCATATTTCTCAATAACAGATTTTTCAGAAGCTTTCAGAAATTCCTTGAACTCCCTCACAAGGGTTCTATTTGCACCTATGAAGTTAGTTCCGTTGTCGGAAAAAACCTTTTTAGGAAAACCCCTTCTTCCTACAAAGCGATTAAAAGTGGAGAGGAAAGCTTCAGTCGATAAATCCGAACAGGCCTCTAAGTGAACAGCACGCGTCGATAAGCAAACAAAAATTGCAGCATAACCCTTTTGTAGTTTGGCGTTTCGAATTTTGGACGTCTTTAATTCGAATGGTCCAGCAAAATCGATTCCCGTGTGAGTAAAAGGTAAAGAGAAAGTACACCTTTCAGCGGGTAGGGCAGACATTATTTGGTTTCTAACCTTGTGCTTGTACACAGTGCATATCTTACAGTTTCGAACGCAGTGTCGTATTGCACTTTTCAAGCGAATAACATAAAACTCTTGCCGAATGTTACGCAGCATGGTTTGGTGTTCAGCATGTAATAGGATTTTGTGCGTAAAATCGATAAATAGTTTACAAAATTTCGAATTTTCAGGCAGTATTATGGGAAAGCGCTCATTGTAACTCAGGTCCGAATTCGCTAGGCGGCCGTTGACACGCAACAGTCCACCTTCATCTAAAAACGGGTTCAGTGTCAAAAGCCTGCTTTTAGAATTTATGGCTTGGCGAGATTCTACGGCCTGATATTCTGCAGGAAAGTGTGACATCTGGGCGAGTTGGATCAGTCTGTATTTCGCAAAATGAATTTCCTGAGATGTAATAAAATTAGCTTGGATATGGCCATCATATCGTTTCTGACATTTTCGAATAAATCGAAACATAAAACAAATGACTCGTAGTGCTCGATCCAAAGATGAAAACCGTTCTAGTACCTCTTGTGCATGAACTTGTGTTTGACACACCACAATTTTCCTTTCCAGTGTTGGTTCTTTGTACGTGGTTTGTTTTGGCCAATATTCCGTCGATTTTACTAGCCAAGGTGGGCCATGCCACCACAAAGGATTTTCATTAAGTTTGGTTGCGGTACATCCACGAGTGCCTATGTCGGCCGGATTTTCATTAGTTGGAACATGTCTCCAGCTGACGTTACCAACGTTGTCCAAGATTTCAGAAACCTTGTTGGCTACAAATGTTTTCCAATGAAACGGAGGCTTTTGTAACCAAGCCAAGGTAATTGTGGAATCAGACCACAGATATATTTCAGATACAGTTGAGCTTAAATTTTGACAAACAGATTTTGTCAATTTGGATAATAATCTTGCCCCGCAAAGCTCTAACTTTGGCAAACTGATTGTCTTCAATGGGGCTACCTTGCTTTTAGACGCTAATAAGAATGAAGTTGTAACATTAGTAGCAGACGTTGTTATAACGTAAATGCAGGCACAGTACGCCTTTTCTGAGGCATCACAAAATCCGTGCATTTGAATCTTGCCCTCAGGAGAGTAACGTATCCAACGAGGGATTTTCAAGTTTTCTATCTCGGGGAGATTAGATATGAATATATCCCATTTTTCTAAAGAATGCGGTTTGACCTCCTCATCCCATTCGGTCCCATCTATCCAAAGTTGCTGCATTAGAATTTTAGCCAATACAATGATTGGAGACAGCCAGCCTGCTGGATCGAAAAGCTTTGCAACAATTGACAAGATTTTCCTCTTGGTTATTGGGGACGAAGGAACAGATATATTCGTTATCTTATAGAAAAATTGATCAGTCATGGCATTCCATCGTATGCCTAACGTTTTTGTTTCGCTGGTCTCCTCAAATTTTAAAAAGTCTTCGGTTAGAAGATCCTCGGGGGGTAAATGTTGGAGTATCGAAGGGTGATTTGCAGTCATTTTCTTTAATGGGAATCCAGCAGAACTTAACAAATCTATCAGCTCCAAAATGTAGGTTCGCGCTTCTGTTACTGTGTGCCCGCCAGACAATATATCGTCTACATAAATTTGATGCTGAAGAATGTCTGCAGCTTTTGGATGCGTAGCCTTCCCCTCTTCACTCAGTTGCAATAACGTTCGTATTGCTAAATAAGGTGCGCAGTTTACACCAAATGTAACAGTTTTCAGATAAAAGTCCTGAATTTCCTCAGAGGACGATTTCCGAAACAGTATTTTTTGGAATGGCCTGTCATCTTCATGAATGTAAATTTGGCGATACATCTTTTCGATGTCGCCATTGAAAACATATTTGTAGAATCGCCAGCGTAGTATTACATTCATTAAGTCATTTTGAAGAGTCGGGCCGGTACACAAAATGTCATTTAGAGAAACGCCGGTGGAAGATTTTTTGGAAGCGTTAAAAACCACCCTTACTTTGGTGGATGCGCTCTCAGGTCTTATTACAGCATGATGTGGTAAGTAAAAGGAGGAATATCGAGAATTCTCATGTATTTCAACTGGTGGGGCCAGCTCCATATGTTCTAGAGTCAAATATTCGAATAGAACCTTAGAATATTCGGATGATAGCGCATGAGAATTTGCTAAAGTTTTCTCCATTCTAAGGAATTGTCCCATTGCGGCGCGTCTCGAAGACCCGAGAATCATTTCAGAGGGGAGGTCTTGTTGAAATGGCAGTCTGACCATGTATTTTCCGTCTGGCAGGCGAGTTGTGGTTCTCCGGTAAAACTCCTCACACCAGGCATCAATTTCGGACACAGGTTTTGAAACAGGAACCTCCTCTATCTCCCAAAATTTCCGAATGTCCTCATTCAGCGTGTCAGGAGACGTTATCCAGGAAGCGAAAACTGAAACCGCACGAGTCTTCAGCGGACCACTAACCAACCAACCAAATTCAGTATTTTGTGCCAATAGGTTGCCTGAGATGTTCTTTTGGACACCAGATTTGATAATCGACGGCAAAACGTCGCTACCTAATAGCATATCTATGGACCCAGGTTTAAAGAAGGTTGGATCAGCTAGTTCCAGGCGGTTCAATCTCGACCAGTCTAAAACCGGTGTTGGAACCCCTGGCATAAGGTGATTTAAGCCCGAAACAACTATGGCCGATGTGCGCAGTCTAAAATCAGATGTTCGTGCCTTCAATGTTATATGACACAGTTTGGAGGAGTTCTCAAGAACAATTCCTCCTAGTCCTGATATTCTTGTCAAGGATTTCTTGGTAGGAATCGATAGTCTATTAATTATCCTATTTGAAATGAATGATTCCTGAGAACCCTGATCGATGAATGCTCTAACAGTAAAAAGTGTATTTAAATGGTCTATTTCTACCAAGGCAGTAGGCAAGACAGTTCCTTCTCCGGAGTCATGGAAATGCGATTGGACATTGAATGGCGCTGGGTATGCGGCCTCCGACGTTGATGGATGTTCATCATAATATGTATCTATATGGAAGGATGCTGACTGATTTTGAGGTACCCGTTGGTTGGAGCCAGCCTCTACGTTCATTGGCCTCGTATTCTCATTACGATTCTGCGCTTCATTTGTTTCTGGATGTAGCATGGTATGATGTTTTCTATGACATTTTTGACAAACATTTTCGCTTTGACAGTTCTGTTCGCTATGACCGTAAGAGAGACAGTTCTCACAGACCTTATTAGAAGTTACAAATCTTTGCTTCTCGCTAAGCGACCACGATTTGAACTTGGGACAGGCTCTTAAAGCATGGTTTTGGCGACATACTTTGCACGGACGGTAGGTCGCGTCAGTTTTAGTGTGGAAACTCTGTGACCTATTGGCAGTCGATGAAGTACTGGAAGGTTTCCTCATGTCGGAAATCGATTCCAACATGTTCCACCGTTTCGATATAAAATCGTCTAACTGGCACCAGGTTGGCATCCTCTTGTGGTCATGAATCGAATTTTCCCATGCTGTTAAAGTTTCTTCCGGCAGTTTCGAAGAAACCCAATACACTAGGAAGGGATCCCATGACATTACCGAAATATTATAAGTTTTTAAGACCGCAAGGCAGTTATTTACAGTGTATTGTAGATTCCTGAGAGCTTTTCCCCTTTCCGAAGTCACATTATCGATTTCGAAAATTTTCCTCAGTTGATGATTGACAAGAATACGATGGTTTTCATACCGTTGCCGTAAGGACTCCCATGCTAAGTCGAAATTGTTATCGGTGAGCGCAAATTGTTTTACAATTTGATTGGCCTCACCGCGAGTCTTGGCCCTGAGATGGAACAGTTTCTGTGCTGCCGATAGCTTGGGATGTTTAGTATAAATGGCCGTAAACATATCCCTAAAACTAGGCCATTTGTCATAGCCACCGCTAAAGCACTCCGTATCACAAGGAGGAACTTTTAAGGCGTAACCACTTTCATCTACGACTTTTGCTTCAGGTCTTTTCTGCTGTGTGGCACTTTCCAGCTTCTGTCTTTCAATCTGAACTAGGTCCAATATTGACGCCTTGCAGCTTTTGTAAACCTTGCAAGACTCTGAAAACTTCGAATGTACGGACGTGCGTATAGATTCAGTGTAAGCCGGGTCCTGAGATGTCATCTCAGCCTCATATATGCCAACAAGCTGACGCCAACGGCGTTCCAAATCGTCCAATTCCACTTGTAGACCGGAGGCCGTATGATCCTCAAGTGGTATGTCAGAAAAATTCGCGCAGAAAGTGACCACTTGGTCAGAAAAGAAAATAAACTTTTGCGAAGCCATTTTATTAAAAAAATCTCAAAACAATAGAAATCAGGTAGGAAACAGTCAAATCAGTTTATAAGGTGAAATCTTCAAATTCCAAATCAAAAAATTCCAAAAATCACAAAGTGAAATCCTAATTATCTTCAAATCCTTGGAAATAATCTGGCAGTTTGCATGTGAAAGTAATTCAGACAAAATAGATATCAGAATGGTAACCAAGTTAGTGGCGAAACTTGGCCAAAATACGCTGACCATAAAGCAGAAAAAATTAAACTGAAAATAATTTTGTATCACGATTGTAGGGACACTTTGCTGAATATATATATCGTGAAAATAAAACGTGAGAAATAAAGGTGATAAACCAAACGAACCAAGTTCTTGGAATCAATCCTTATTCCAGCGCAGCTTTTAGTATGTAAAACGTCGTAAAATTGTTTCCTTAGGGTTCACAAACCTATGAAATCTGATAGGATATACTCGGTTTCTCGCTAAGTCCTTAATCCACCAAAAAACAAGTTAAACTTCAGACAATGCAAATGATAAATTATATAATTTCTTTCCTGTGAAGGTTTTATATGTCAACCAATAAGAATTTTCATAAGCAATTTTCGTAAGATGGCCAATTAAATACTAAGCTTTTATTGTTGTTTTTTTTTTTTGCATTATGGCGACTTTCAAATAAATGTATTAAGAAAGCGTTTTCAAATCCCAGCGATCATATATGTTTCAAAATAAGGGAATATTTAAAATATTCGACTTTTGCGTTCTGGGTATTATCAGTGGTTTTCCTTTTGGTAACAAAGGCATCAATTAAATCCCCAAATAATATCTTGAAATCCCTTTCTATTGCATGCTCTATGATCCATTCAATCTTTGACCAGTTGTAATAGCCTCAACTAGACACTGTCGGCAACTTTCCCTCTCTCTTCTTCTGTGGGTCAATGAACTCAGCTTTCCTTGGCAAATTTTGTGTTCTTGGCTGCTATTGGTTGTTCGCACCCACACGTACCATGCAATTTAAAGTCACTGTAGCGGTTTTTGATTTGGCTGTTGGACTTTCGCGTTTTTTGCTTTTTAATGTGACTTTAAAATAATTTTATTTTTTTTTTTGGGTATGCCGAAAGAAATTATCAAAATTTAGATGCATATAGTAAGAATGAGAAAGAAAATAGTAGAAAGAGAAAAAAAAATTCTTTTTTTGCTTTTTTTCAATTTTCAAACTTCTGACTTTTTTTTTTTTTTAACAAATATAAGCTTGAATCAATAAATTGTGAGCAAATTTGAACCAGTTTTTGGTAGGTTTTGCAACAACTTCAAAATTTTATGTATTTTGTTTTACAGATGGGATGGAAATATTCAATAAGACCAAAGTTTAACACAGTGCCATAACCCAGTGGTATGCGTAGACCGATTAGTCAATTTCCTTTCCAATATGCATAGTATATGACAGAATATATACAGGTTTGTTCACTTCTCCCACGAAGGCAGTATTAGTAAATGATTTTGCTCCTAGCAACTTTAATGGGGTTAACTTTCTAAACGACCCTCATATATGTCATATGTACAAATACACTCACCATATTTTTCCCCTCGGTAACCGGTCGAATCTTCCTCACTCTTCTCGTCTAGTCATAAACCATGTGCCGTGATCCGTTATGGAAAAAAGACTCTGCAGCCAGCTTGACTATTATAATCCACATGGAGACAATTTCAATTGTAAATTTTCTTTAATTCTTCCAAATTAGTGCACTAATTTTTTACTCTGTGCTCTTTCGTTATTTTCCTCAATTCAAATTGTGAAAAATATTCCTTTTCCTTCAAACTTTCATAAAATTCTCTAAAAAACTTTTTTTTTTTTTTTTTTTCACTCTGCACAATAACTATTTATTTCTTTTAAATTCTTCTATTTTATACAACAACTCGAGGTTTCTTAATAAACGCACTTAAAATAAATTTGCCTTCTTTTTTTCTTCAACTATCACTATGCATGCATTCTTTAAAAAATCATTCGTACAGTTTTTGACAAATTTTTTCAAGTCACACATCGATAAGAATGACAGGCAAGCAGTCAACCGGCGTTTAACTAACCTCTCAGTAGAAGAGCTCATATATATAAAAAAATAAAATCAATGCAGAGAGATGGAGATGGGATGTCTGCAACGATGGCCGCGCCTAATACTTGAAAAAAGAGAGTCAAGTTGTGATGCACTGCTGGTTGTGGTATTGTAATGCGCTGCTGGCTGTTGCAGTAATTATCACGTTTACGTCGGCGTGATCACGGCAGCAGAGACTGAGGAGTATAGTGCTTTTTTTTTTTTTTTGCAATGTTGAAAAAAGAGAACCCAAGCCAGAGAAATATATTTCTAAGAGAGTCTTGAATAAAGACTATGTAATTGGATTTCTAACTGGGGAAAATAAGTATGGGAGTTCGAGTTGTACTTTTTCTTTTTTTTTTTTTTTGTAGCCGTAGAAAAAATAATTAAGCAATAAGAGAGTAGTAAAGTTTTCAAGGTTTCTTCCTCTTGTAAAAAGTCTCTTTTGCCAAACTGATTCTATAAGAGTTTCTTTTCGATTCTGATGTTTTATCAACATCCATACAGAAAAGCAAACAGCAGAATAAGAGGAACGTGTTAAATGGTAAAACAGAAAATAGTGCAATGAGGCGATGAAAGTATGACTCTACTTTACTCTTGCCTCTTCTTCGTAGTGTTGATTGAGGTTAATTCGGTAACCATAAAATGCGATTGTCATGCTCGTGAAGCCATGACCGATATGTTAGATATATTACTTCAATGTAACAGAAAAAGGCGCTTTCGTAAAAAGCACTTTTAATAAAAGCGGGGTTATAATAGTAATTATGCGGACTATGTGCAAACCTCAACACAGAATTGAAATCTTTAATGCAATTTTTTTTCGATACGAGAATTTAACGAATATGTACAATATATTCGGTCCTCAGATAATTTAGATTTCTTAGCAGTTCGTTTCTTTTTTATCAAAAGCCTAACCGTTCACACACCAATAAACTTACATACCTTTTCTCCATAGTGTTTGATCGGATTTGGGGGAATATACAAGTTGAGCGGTGGACGTGATCCAATAAATTAGTATCCTTCGGCTAATTCCTTAACGGTTCGATAGGACCATGTACAACTCCGGTAGACCCTTCTAGTGGACTGTAGTTGGATGGAATTAAATCTCCCGGAAGTGTAAGGAACCCAAATAAAAATGAAGAAAATAGGCACAGTTTCAGTTTCCAAGTGATGAACAGTTTTATTAGCCTGATGACCCTTACCGCTTTCTATCGTTGCTGCTGCACAAGTAAAAGATGGCAGTGGCAAAGGTAACCAAGGCATCATATAAAATGTATCGGTTAACATTAAAAAATGTATTTCAGCAATATAATTTAAAGTTAGAAGAAGACAGCTATGTGTGTTTAAATTTAGTACAATAGTTAACATGGCTAGGGTTGCCATATTGCAAATATTAATTCATATATTGGTATTTATGTTAAGGGTCATGAAAAAGTTCATATTTTAATAATTTCATTTAATTCATGTTCTTATGACTAAAATGGGGCAGATTTTGGAGAACGGCAAAGATTGTTGTTGAACTGGGTTCAACACCAAGGATATTTTCTATGAGCGCCTAAAGAGAGAATATGACCGCTACCCCACCCATGATATTAAAATCATTCTGGGAGATTTTAATGCGAAGATAGGGAAGGAAGACATTATTGATCCAACAGTCGGAAAGTTTAGCCTCCACGAGATAACGTCCAGCAATGGGTTGAGGCTGATAGATTTCGCCGCGGCAAAAAACATGGTAGTTAGTAGCAACAGATTTCAACACAAAAATATACAAATAGGCACATGGCTGTAACCCGATCAAAACACGAGGAACCAAATTGATCACCTTATGATAGATGGAAGGCATTCACTCAGCGTGTTAGATGTACGATCCATGCGTAGAGCGAATATAGATTCGGATTATTACATTGTTGCAGCAAAGGTTCGCACCCGTTTGAACATGGGGAGGAAAGTACGATATGACACTGCACGGAAGCTGGACATTGAAGAGATGCAAACACAACAGATGGCGTCGGCGTACTCCACTCGACTGACCCAATTGCTTGATGAAGTGGTAAATTATTGCCCACTCCATGGAAAATGCCGCGAAATACGAATACGAATGGCTTCGAGATGCTACTGAAGCCAAGAATGCGGCATATAGAGCAACCCTGCAATCAATAACAACGCGCCAGATGAAGGAGAGGTATCGGGAGAAAAGGTGAAACGTCTACTGCTACCAAACCGCAGAACCAATCAATAATGATGGTATAGAACGTTTGCCTCCTAGTCAGAATGAGGTCCAAGTAGCAGTGACCTGACTAAAGAACAACAAGGCAGCAGGAGCCGACAGGTTACCCGCTGAACTATTTAAGACTTGTCCCGTACACAAAAAAGGGGTCTAGACGGAATGTGCCAACTACAGAGGAATAAGTCTCCTCTCCATCGCATACAAGTTACGCTCGAGCGTACTGTGAGAAAGATTAAAACCTAAAGTCAATAAGGTAATTGGGCCCTATCAATGCGGTTTAAGACCTGGTAAAACCACCCACCCATACAGCCCATCTTCGAACTTAACCTGCCTATGAACAAATAAAGAATCTCTAGACTGTAGCCTTATTTCAACAGACAGACACACGGACTAGATCGTCTTAGACTTTTATGGCGATCAAGAATATATATACGGAATGGTAAAGGGATATGCCTTCACCCCCCAGTGGTGGGTATAGAAATTGCTACTGAATTTCAAAGAGGGGTAATTAATCGGCCCTACATCGGGCTTCATTGGTCAAAAGGTACATTAAAATCAAAATTACCTTTGCATTTCAAAGAGGGAGAAATTCACCAGTCTCTCGTAGATCCAACAGTCGAATAAAGTCAACATTCTTCTAAACAAAAATTAAAATTACAATTGCATTTCAAAGAAAGAGAAGTTAAACGGCCTTCAGCCGGGCTCAAAATTTTAAGTTATGTTTTTTTTGGATTTTATTAGAAAATGTATTAAAACAAGTAAAAGCTTGCTAAGTTCGGACGGGCCGAATATTGGGAACCCACTACCATGGACTCGGTTAAACTATGGGAGCTATATCTGGTTGTAGACCAACATGGACCGTACTTGGCACAGTTGTTGAGAGTCATAACAGAGCACTATGTGCAAATTTTCAGCCAAATCGCACGAAATTTGTGGCTTACAGAGGCTCAAGAAGTCAAATCGGGAGATCGGTTTATATGGGACCTATATCAGGTTATAGACCGATTTGAACCGTACTTGGCACAGTTGTTGGAAGTCATAACAAAATACTAAAAGCTCAATTTGAAGCAAATCTAATGAAAATTGAGGCTTCCAGGAGCTCATGAAATCAAATCGGGAGATCGGTTTATATGGGACCTATACCAGGTTATGGACCGATTTGGACCGTACTTGGCACAGTTATTGGAAGTTATTACAGAACACTCAGCCAAATCGGACACAAATTGTGGCTTCCGTGGGCTCAAGAAGTAAAATCGAGAGATCGGTTTATATGGGAGCTATATCTAAATCTGAACCGATATGGCCCATTTGCAATTCCCAACGACCTACATGAATATAAAGTATCTATGCAAAATTCTAGCGGCTAGCTCTACGCGTTTGACCGCTATCGTGATTTCGACAGACGGACGGGCGGACGGACATAGCTAGTTCGAATCAGAATGTCGAGACGATCCAGAATATATTGGGGTGCCCAAAAAGTAATTGCGCATTTTTTAAAAGAAAGTAAATGCATTTTTAATAAAACTTAGAATGAACTTTAATCAAATATACTTTTTTTACACTTTTTTTCTAAAGCAAGCTAAAAGTAACATCTGATAACTGAAAGAAAAAAGAATACAATCACAGAGTCACAAGCTGTGAAAAAATTTGTCAATGCCGACTATATGAAAAATCCGCAATTACTTTTTGGGCAACCCAATATATACTTTATGGGGTCCCAGATCAAAATTTCGAGGTATTACCGACGGAATGACTAGATTAGTATACCCCCATCCTATGGTGGTGGGTATAAAAATATAGCAAACCAAATTATATTGGTTTTAATGATATTTATTCATTTGGGTTTTATGGCATTGCGTCTCATGACATTAATAATTTTTTGTTTAGCTGGGTTATATGTCATGTCCATTTTCATTAACCGTCCAAAATCATTTTCATAAAATATCATTGTGCCTAAAAAACAGTCCTAACGCCCAAAAGTATGCAACTAACATTGCCATCACTTGGGCGATATGTCATTTGTCTTTTTGGACAAATATTTGTTGGGCAAAATAATGCTACGTCACCCAATGTGGTGTTGGGTATCAAAATGTGGGCTTTGTCCAACTTTACCCCGCCCTTGCTTGTTGGTTATGGTAATTGCTGTAATGGATTGAAAGCTCTTACTGTTAAAAATTCGTGTATTGTTTGGCCTTTTCTTCAACGCCTAATTGATTTATAACGATTTGAATTAAATTTGTAAAGACTCAATTAAATTATTTCAAAATTTTAAGTAGAAAGTCTTAATCCATTCTATAGTACTCTTCAAAATATATTCCGTAAGTAAAACCATTAGGTTTATCTCTTTTGTTTCTAGATTAATGTAAGTCCCTACTACATAACGTATCACCATCGAAACCATAAAAGTTTTATATATCCCTCCTACAAAGTACACAAATCCTTGTCAATTTTCCGAAAAATAGTCTGACCCTTTAACTGCCCTACACACAATTGTGGTGCGATAATAATTACACTTAGTTTAGACATTTAACCAATTATATCTCACTATTGTTCAGCAGCATCGCTTGCCCTCTTTGGATCAAAGGCTTTGCCATAACTATATAATACTGTAATCTGGGTAAATGATTAAATTATGTATTGCAGGCATGTATCTAATTCCACTTAACATTATCCATCTATCTATCCATCCATACATCCATCCACCCACAAATTCTATGAAGAAGTAGTGTGTATGATCCGTCAGTCGTGCGATTTCGAATAACAAACGAATTAAATTATACAATCATGGTTACATCTGGTAAGCAAAAATTCTATGTTTTATACATTCATGCATACTGGCACCATAGGCCATATCGAAATTGGTAATATACAAAAAGTAAAATTGTAAATTTGCCATATAGGAACTGGGGAAATTAAGTGCAATAGGACAAGTAAAAGCGTGACAATTTCGGTCGAGCCGAATCTTATATCGACAAATGGGATCCTCCACCATGGATCCCATTTGTCGAGTTCTATTCCCGGTATCTCTTTTAAGGCCAACAAAGGACTAAGAAAAAATTGCTATGCTATTGGAACTATATTAAGTTATGGTCCGACTCGGATCGTAATCGAGTTGAATGTTGGAGACCATAGTAAAAGTCATTGTGTAAAATTTCAGCCAATTCGAATATGAATTGCGACCTTTAGGGGTTCAAGGAGTAAAATAGGCAGATCGGTTTATATGGGAGCTGTATCCAGCTATAAATCGATTCAGACCATACTTGACACGTATGTTGAACATCATGAGAGAAGCCGTTGTACAAAATCTCAACCAAATCGGATAATAATTACGCCCTTGAATCAGAATTGTGCCCTCTAGTGGCTCAAGAAATGAAGATTCAATATCTTTTCTAATGATTTGAGCCACATATCGGCATGGTCGAAAAATTTGTTCCCTTTGGAGGTGTTTTGAGAAAGGGGCGATGCCCTAAATACATGGTCCTACATTTCGATATCAAATTCGTATTCTACTCCCAAATACCTTTATTTGAGTGGCTCAAGAAATGAAGATTCAATATCTTTTCTAATGATTTGACCCACATATCGGAATGGTCGAAAAATTTGTTCACTTTGGGAGTGTTTTGAGAAAGGGGCGATGCCCGAAATACATGGTCCTACATTTGGATATCAAATTCGTATTCTACTCCCAAATACCTTTATTTGAGCCCCATATTGCGATGGTCACTAAAAAATTGCTGTTTGTGGGCTATTTAGGGAAAGGGTAGACCCCCAGAAAATTGGTCCCGAAAATAGGTATCAATTCTTGCTCTACCCCCCAATGTATTTCATTTAAGCTCCACATTGACATGGCCGGTAAATATGCCCGATATAGGGGTGTATTGGGGATTGGGGTGGTCCCCCAAACACTAAGCCCGGGAAATATATCAGCAACGTGCTCTATTCTCCTACATCCAAATATCATTTATTTGAACCCCATATTGCCATTACCCTCAAAATTGGATATCAATTCGTTTTCTAATCTCATTTAAACTTCTCATTGCAAAAGTCAGCAAATATGTACGGTTTGGGGTATTGGCCCCAAAAACTATGAATATTTAGTTCCACTGTCTTTAAGACTCAAATTGTCTTGGTGAGCAAATACGTCCTATTTGGGGGTGTTTATGGTGGTGGGACGTCCGCTAGATAGTTGGCCCTTAATGTTGGTATCAGTTACCTGATCTACTCCCACATACCTTTAATATGAGCTCCATATTTCCATAGTCGGCAAACATTCGTATTCCACTTTAAAAACCTTCTTCTTTGAGCCTCATATTGCAATAGTCAGAAAATACTTACTATTTGGGTGGTGTTGTGGGGGTGGGGTTGACGCCATAGACACTTTTCCCGAATATTGATATCAGATTCGTGCTTTACTCCCAAAGACCTTTCATTTGAGCCCCATATTGCTTTGGTCGTAAATGTGTCCCCTTTGAGGGATGTTTTTGGGGAGAGGCGGCCCCCCAAACACTTGGTCCCATATTTGGATGTCAGATTCGTATTCTACATTCAAATACCTTTTCTTTAAGCCCCGTATTGCCATGGTCAGTAAATAAGTCCTGTTTGGGGGGTGTTTTGGGGAAGGGGTGGACGCCCGGAAACATTGTCCACATTTGGATATCAGATTCGTATTCTACTCGCAAATACCTTTCATTTGATTCCCATATTGCCATGGTCGGTATATATGTCCGATTTAGGGGTGTTTTGGGGCTAGGGGTGGTCCCCCTAGCACTTGGTCCGGCAATTGGATATCAGATACATTTTCTTATCCCAAAAACCTTTCATTTGAGTCCCATATTGTCGTGATTGGTCTAAATATATGTTTGGTAGCTTTTAGGGTGGGGCTAACCCCCCCCACTCCCCCTAGGTACCCCATCCGAAATTTCGATACCAAATTTTTATTTTTAGAGTACTATATAAGAGCACACAAAATTTCGCTAAAATCGCACCACCCATCTCCGAGATCTGGCGTTTCTGAAAATTAGGGTAAGGGGGAGGGTCCGCCCCGCCTTCAGATATCAAAAAATGTAGTACCCTATTTTCACCACGGGGTCATTGTGCACCATCTGTGACAATTTCAAGAAAACCGGTTCAGCCGTTTCTGAGTCTATAAGGAACACACAAACACACAAACAAACCTACAAACAAACACAAATTGATTTTTATACATAAGATATATCATGGAAATCACAAAACTCCATGCTATTGGGTTGCCCAAAAAGTAATTGCGGATTTTTTAAAAGAAAGTAAATGCATTTTTAATAAAACTTAGAATGAACTTTAATCAAATATACTTTTTTACACTTTTTTCCAAAGCCAGCTAAAAGTAACAGCTGATAACTGACAGAAGAAAGAATGCAATTACAGAGTCACAAGCCGTTGAAAAAATTTGTCAACGCCGACTATATGAAAAATCCGCAATTACTTTTTGGGCAACCCAATATATTGCAGCCAAATCGGATAGGAATTGCGCCCTCTAAAGGCTCAAGAAGTCAAGACCCCAGATCATTTTATATGACAGCTATATCAAAACATGGACCGATTTAAACCATACTTACCACAGATGTTAGAAATCATAACAAAACACCTCGTGCCAAATTTCAGCCAAATCGGATAAGAATTGCGCCCTCTAGGGACTCATGAAGTCAAGATCCAAGATCGGTTTATATGGCAGCTATATCAAAACATGGACCGATATGGCCCATTTATCATCCCAACCGACCTTCACTAATAGGAAGTATTTGTGAAAAATTTCAAGCGGCTGGCTTTACTCCTTCGAAAGATAGCGTGCTTTCGACAGACAGACGCACGGACAGTTGTTGGAAGTCGTAACAGAACAACGAATGTAAACCTTTCAGCCAAATCGGACAAAAAGTGCGGCTTCCAGGGGTTCAAGAAGTCAATTCGGGAGATCGGTTTATATGGGAGCTATATCTAAATCTGAACCGATATTGCCCATTTGCAATCCACAATGACCTACATCGATATTAAGCAAAATTTCAAGCGGCTAGCTTTACGCGTTCGACCTCTATCATGATTTCGACAGACGGACGGACAGATGGACACAACTAGATCGGCTCAGAACGTCGAGAGGATCAATAATATATATACTTTATGGGGTCTTGGACGAATATTTCGAGGTGTTACAAACGGAATGACTAGATTAGTATACCCCCATCCTATGGTGGTAGGTATAAAAACAAGGCCTCCGTAGAGCAGAGGTTGGCAAATCCGCGAATGACACTGAACGCATGTGTTCAAGGCGAGAACACCTGAAAAACAAATTTTCAGCGGTGATTGTTACCCCCTCCTAATGCTGGTGACATTTCTGAAGTACTATGCTATGACCAAACAAAAAACGATGTCGAACTGCGGCTCGCCATTCGGAGGCCTCTTATCATTGACCTAAAACATGAATCGGACAGCACTCATTGATATGTGAGTAGTTTTTACAAATTTGCCTTGAATAAATGAACATAAATAAACAGGGGCATTTATGGAATGTTCAAGGGAAAATTTGTAAAAACGTGCTTAGATCGGCCGGGCCAAATCTTGAGAACTCACCACCATGAGTTCTACAAAAAATTCCATAAATGAACTTAGTTCAAGGATTTAGTATGAGTTCTTTACATACTAATTTTCTGCCAAATCTGGCAAAAATGAAAGATCGGTCTATATGGGGGCTATATCAAGATGTAGTTCGATGTCGTCTTTTTTTGATTATAACCTGCCTATGCACAAAATAAAAATCTGTTCAAAATTTCAGCTCATCCCATTAATTTCTAAATACTGTTCTTCTGATGGAAGGATGATTTGACGTTGTTATCCAGGAACCATGGATATGTGGAGAAATGGTTCGTGAACTAAAACTTACTGGACTTGAACTACTGAAGAGTACGGGGAATGAGAGAAAGATTAAGTTAGGATAAAAGGGTCGCCCACCAAAGGTGAGTTTACTTGGAGGCCAGTTTGGCTCATGGTGGTAGCCTAGAGAGAGAAAGGGAAGAAAAAATCCTCAACCGATCTTTGAACACTCTTATAGTAGCCGATGTCTGGAAGATGGGCAGACTGATCCCGCTACTGAAGCCTGGAAAGGACCCGAGTAAGGGGAAAACGTACAGACCGATCTCCCCTCTCTCACCAGTAGCCAAGACGCTTGAGGAACTACTCCTCCCGAGCTTCGTGGGAGAATTTCCATTCGCCGAGCACCAGCATGGGTTTCGAAGACTGCGTAGCACAACAACTGCTTTATTTGCCATTACCGTACACATTTGCCGTGCCTTCAATCAGTCCAGGCCATGTGATAGGACTGTCCTCGTAGCACTGGACTTATTTAAGGCATTCGGCATCGCCAGCCATGCCAAACTATTTGAGGACATCACCAACAGAGCCCTCCAGCCAGGCCTGAAACGCTGGGTCGTGAATTATCTGTGTCGTCGCCAGCCATTTGTGGAATTTCGGGATAAGAAGTGGAAGCACCGTAGAGTGAAATAGGCAGGCTGATATCTTCGGTATTGTTTAACCTCTACCTCTCCTTCATTACACCCTCTCCTGGCGGCATAGAGAACGTATCATATGATGACGATTGTACGATAATCGCATCAGGCCCCCACCCATTGGTGACAATCCCATGGCAGCCGGTTGTACGTACCGGATTGACCCGATGGAATTTTTCATCGGCAAGGGCTGCCGAATCGGTGTACAATACACTGCAACAACAACAACCCATTGGTGACATCAGCGATAGGTTAAACGACTACCTCATCAAACTTGCCACTTATTTCGCTGAAAGAGATTTGAAGATATCTGCCACCTAACCTGCAGCCACATTGTTATCCACAGATACACGTGAGGTGGATAATGAGCTGAATGTGGTAATAGTGTCCCAAAATACTTGGTGTCCCATTGGCCGATCTGTGGTAACTTATGCAACGCCAGCGTGGTCTCGTCAGCTCTGTGATACGCAGTGGAATAATACTCAGACTAGTTGGAAGATGCTCTTCGAATTTCGAAGGGCTGTTGCCTTAGTTCTCATGTGGATGACCTCCCGACAAAAATTCTACCCATGAGAAGATATAAGTGCATGCTTTCCAAGCAATACCTTCTTGGCTGTTATCGCAGGGACCAACCAAATCATCATCTTGTGGATAGGTATCCACCACCCAGAAGAGTGGAGGTGGATCTAGATGATATAGAGCTTGAGGTTCAGCGCTACAAGAGAGAACCTCTAGATCAAGCGGCATATCAAACGGGTTGAGACAACATTCATGTAGACCCTGTAGCACATGCATTGAAGAGCTACCGGGTGAAAGTGCTCCTTGGAGATTGACCGCCTCCCATTGCACCTGATAAAATTCACCCCTCGGCAAACCAAAGTTGTTCCGGGTTATTGTGATCCGGCAGATACAGCCACTTGCCGTCAGCACATGGGGTGCTGACAGAGAAACATTTTGTCAGCACCCCAAGTACAAAGCAATTGAACGGTCTGTGGTAAGTTATACAGTTCCAATGTTGTTTAGTTAGCTATGCAAAGACCCTACCCGTTCAAAGACGTAAGTACATGCTGTCCAAGCAATACCTTCTGGGCTGTTATCGCAGATACCATACAAATCATCATCTTGTGGATAGGTATTCACCGCCCAGAAGCCTTATGGTGGATCTCCATTATCTAGAGCGTGAGGTTCAGCGCTACAAGAGAACCTGTAGATCAAGCGTCATATCAAGCGTCAAGAATGTTGTCTAGATAATTCTTGCAGACACTGTAGCAGATGCGTTGAAGAGCTACCGGGTTAATGTGCTCCTTGGGAAAAAACCGCCTCCCATTGCACCTGAAGAAATTGACCCCCGACAAACCAGAGTAGTTCCGGGTTATTACGATCCCACAGATACAGCCGACTCAACTCCTACAGAGCTAGGATTGATGCCAACGTGCAGGAAGTGTGTCCCGATTATGACCTGTGACTTTACGAAACACATCACCTGATTAATTGCCCAGCCAAACCCATTCGTCTCAGACCCAGATCGTGTGGGATGTGTGTCCCGATTGTGACCTGGGACCACGCGAGACACGTCACCTGTTTAACTGCCCAGCCAGAAGCACTTGTCTCAGACCTAGACCCATCTGGACGCACCCTTCCTTAGTCGCAGAGCCCAGGATCTGGATATTCAACAAAATCCAGCAGACGGAAAATATAACACAACACATTGCCACAACATAACAATAACAACCAGATATGGGAAAGTTGGGATATCAGCGAGAGTGTTGAGCTGCATATCGAATATATTCTGAAGTGCAATCTAACGATTTGTAATAAAAGGATAAACCGGCCTTTTTCACCAAAAACAGGCAGGAGGTACAGTTTTTACCTTTGTATCAGAAATATCAGCGGAAGGATATGCGACTGGGCTGTGCTGGATGTTGGATGAACGCATAGCTTCATCCTTGCAGAATTGGTCCCTCAGCAAAACAGAAGAAAGGCGGATTGGGATAAATTTCGGCACACATTCTTCACTACTATCCCTTCTAGGCAAGACAGCATTTTATTATTTCAACCACTTAAAGACCGTATGGGTTTTCCAGCCAAGCCCTATGGCCTAGGCAAATTGTAGGCTTGCGAAGATGAAATTGGCTCCGCCTTGTCCTTAAGACTCGCATTGGTTGTCTTCGTCAAAAGCCCCTGCTGACCAGCCGACTCTCGGCTAGTGAAGCCTGGCGTAACCGCTCCAACATCGAAATCCTTCCCCCTCCAGTACTTAACTTCACTTCAAAGGTGTATGCATCAAAAAACTATAAATTAAAGTTTCCTTTTATACCCTACCTATGTCAAGTTTTGCTACAACCCAATATCTACAGCTTATCCTATTAGAATTTCCCCACTTTACCATATCATCCCTGCGAACATTCATTCTTTCCCATAACATCTCTATGCGTTATATATGCTCGCTTAAGAAAGGACCATAGAACGAACGTGTTTGTGTTGGAATACTTAGTCAAGTTAAATGAAGGAACAGAATCCTTAATGTGTTTATTTGTTTGAGAGAATTTGTATGCGTTCATATAAATTTTGACCCAATTATCTGGGATTATGCATGGTCACAACTTACAAACTCCAATGTAACAGCCACATAGAAACACCCGCCCACACAGACATGCATTAACACATGGAGAAATATAAGATAACCAATATGATGGTATGCAAATTGATTTACACCATTTCCAAGAGAAAAAGTTTGTACTTCTGTTTTTCTAAAAATTTAGGCGCCCCGGTAGGTGAGATGGTGGCGTGCTCAGATTGCCAGTGCCAGGACTGTTAATCTACCTAAAAATATAAGAACATTTCCCTTTTTCTACAGGCTGCAAGACCTTCCTTGTTATAGAAAATTCAAAAATTACATCCGCAAATCATAATCCTTACATTTTTGTGGATTTTCTAATTAAGATAATCTTCATGCCCACCACCGAAGGATGGGGTATATTCATTTTGTCATTCCGTTTGACCGTCCGTCTGTCTGTTGAAATCACGCTACAGTTTTTAAAAATAGAGATATTGAGCCGAAACTTTGCACAAATTCCTTTTTTATACACACCACCGAAGGATGTGGGTATATTCATTTTGTCATTCCGTTTGCAACATATCGAAATATCCGATTCTGACCCTATAAAGTTTATATATTCTATCTAGCCTTGTCCATCCCTCTGTCCGTCCACAGTTTTTAAAAGTAAAGATATTAAGCCGAAACTTTGCACAGAATCCTTTTTTGTCCATAAGCAGGTTAAGTTCGAAGATGGGCCATATCGGAATATATCTTGATATAGCCCCCATATAGACCGATCCGCCGATTTTGGGTCTTAGTCCCATAAAAGCCACATTTTTTATCCGATTTTGTTGAAATTTTGGGACAATGAGTTGCGTAAAGCCGCTCAACATTTTTCTTAAATTTGGCCCAGATCGGTTCAGATTTGGGTATAGCTGTCATATAGACCGATCCGCCGATTTAGGGTCTTGGGCCCATAACAGCCACATTTTTTATTCGATTTTGCTGAAATTTGGGACAGTAAGTTAGGCCCTTCGATATTATTATTCAATTTGGTCCAGATCGGTCCGGATTAGGATATAGCTGTCATATAGACCGATCCGCCGATTAAGGGTATTAGGCCCATAAAAGCCACATTTATTATCCGATTTTGCTGAAATTTGGACAATGAGTTGTGTTAGGCTTTTTGATATTCTTATTCAATTTGGCCCAGATTAGTCGGGATTCGGATATAGCTGCCATATAGACCGATCTCTCGATTAAGGTCTTGGGCCAATTAAAGGCGCATTTAGGGTCCAACTTCGCCAAAATTTGGGACAATGAGTTGCGTTAGGGCCCTCGATACCTTCTTTAATTTGGCCCCGATCGGTCTAGATTTGGATATAGCTGCCATATAGACCGATCTCTCGATTTAAGGTCTTGGGCTCATAAAAGGTGCGTTTCTAGTCCGATGTCGCTAATATTTGGGACAGTGAGTTGCGTTGAGCCCTTCGACATCCTTCTTCAAATTGCCTCAGATCAGTCCAGATTTGGATATAGCTGCCATATAGACCGATCTCTCGATTTAAGGTCTTGGGCCCATAAAAGGTGCGTTTATAGTTCGATGTCGCCGAAATTTGGGACAGTGAGTTATGTTGGAACCCTCGGCATCCTTCTTCAATTTGGCGCTGATCGGTCCAGATTTGGATATAGCTGCCGATCTCTCGACTTTAGGTTTTGGGCCCATAAAAGGCACATTTATTTTCGGATATCGCCGAAATTTCGGTCAGTGAGTTAAGTTAGGCCCTTGCACATCTTTCTTCAATTTAGCACAGATCGGTCCAGATTTGGATACAGCTGTCATATAGACCGATCTCTCGATTTAAGGTTTTGAACCCATACAAGGAGCATTTATTGTCCGATGTCGCCGAAATTTGGGTCAGTGAGTTGTGTTGGGCCCTTCGATATCTTTCTTCAATTTGGCTTAGATCGGTCCAGATTTGGATATAGCTGCCATATAAACCGATCTCTCGAATTAAGGTTTTGGGCCCCTAAAAGGAACATTTATAGTTCGATGTCACTTAAATTTGGCTTAGTGCCCTCAATATCTTTCTACAACTTGGCCCAGATCTGTCCAGATTTGGATATAGCTGCCATATAGACCGATCTCTCGAATTAAGGTATTGGGCACATAATGGGCGCATTTCTTGTACGATTTCAGCGAAATTTGGGATAGTGAGTTGGGTTAGAGCCCTGGATATCTTTCAACAATTTGGCCCAGATCGGTCCAGATTTGGGTATAGCTGCCATATAGACCGATAACTCGATTTAATGTATTTTCCCCATAAAAGGCGCATTTATAATCCTATTGAATTGAACGGGGACTTTTACCTATAAGACCACTCAACGTCCGTACCGAATTTGGTTCAAACCGAACCTTATTTCGATTTAGCTGCTATGGGGGCATAAATTATGTATTTTTCACTGGATTATAACGAAAGGTGGTTTGCATATAAACCCGAGGTGGTGGGTATCCAAAATTCGGCCCCGCCGAACTTAACGTCTTTCTACTTGTTCTTTCTGTTCAGTGATCTTGAATTGTAAAATGCAAATCGCAAATTTTGCCCATGTTTTGGATGGTATATTTGGTAAAAATTTGGAAGTAGGGAGCTGCTTGCCAACTTTGACAAGTAAATCATTTTTAATCACAATTAATATCCAAATGAGTGTCAATTTGCAGGATTTTCATAGCCACCATATTGCCTTCTCTCCGAAATGGTGTATATCATAAAAGTTGAAAATTTGATTTTCCACATGCGTGACTTTATGTCTATTTGATATGCAAAGGAGGTATGATATGAATTAGTTTCGTCTTCACTCTAACCCATTGTCAGATTTCGAGGAGACAGCTATAGCAACTGATGCAGCAGCAGAATTCAGATGTTTCGATGTAAAGTTAAATCGATTCCCTTAAAAGACAAGTAAAGCACCAGAACATAACACATTTCCATTACAACAAATAATTACAAGACAGAGATTTGTTTGTTAAAGGAGATTTGAAGAGAAATTTGGATGATGCTCATGTTCTATAAAAACCAAACAAGTTTTAAGAAGATAAGAGAAGGAGACTATATATTCTCCAACAAATTCTAAGAATTGTTGTTTGCATAAATTTGGCACAAAGTGAATGGTTTGTCATTATTTGATATTGTTATTGGTAAGGGGCTATGGATCTCTCACAGATTTTAATTTGATACAAAAATCTTTTGTCAAAATGCAAAATCATCACAATACCTTCAATCTAAAATCATGCATCCCCTGTTAATGCTAACAGAAAGTAATTGGAAAGCATATTTTAACAAAAGACCAAAAATTCTACAGTAAAAGGAACAACTAAAAGCGTGCTAAGTTCCGCCGGGCCGAATCTTGGGAACCCATCACCATGGATTCTGCTAAAATATGGTAGCTATATTTAGTTATAGACCGAATTTGACCGTACTTGGCGCAGTTCTTGAGAGTCATAACAGAACACAATATGCAAAATTTCAGTCAAATCGTATAAAAATCGCGGCTTGTACGGGCATAACAGAGCACCATGTACAAAATTTCAGCCAAATTGGGTGAAAATTGCGGCTTCTAGTGGCTAAAGAAGTTAAATCGGGAGATTGGTTTATATGGAAGCTTTATCATGTTCCTGACCGATTTGAACCGTACAGTTGTTGAGAGTCATAACAGAGCACCATGTACAAAATTTCAGCCAAATTGGATGAAAATTGCGGCTTCTAGTGGCTAAAGAAGTCAAATCAGGAGATCGGTTTATATGGGAGCTATATCAGGTTCTTGACCGATTTGAACCATAATTGGCACAGTTGTTGGAAGTCATAACAGAACACTATTTGCAAATTTTCATCGGACAAAATCGGACAGAAATTGTGGCTTCCATGGACCCAAGAGGTCATATCGGCAGATCGGTTTATATGGAAGCTTTATGCAAATCTCAACCGATGTGGCCTATTTGCTTATTTAGATCCCAACGACCTACTTTCATACTAAGTATCTGTGCAAAATTTCAACCGGGTATATCTACGCGATCGACCGCTATTGTGATTTCGACAGACGGACGGACGGAATTGGCTAGTTCGACTTAAAATGTCGAGACGATCAAGAATATATATACTTTATGGGGTCCTAAATCACTATTTCGAGGTGTTACAAACGGAATGAGTATATTAGTATACCCCCTTCCTATATTGGTGGGTATAATAAAATCCAAAGAAAATGCTTTAATGTTGGGTTATACGAATTCAAACACCATGGTCTTGAAAGTCTAGACGTTATGATAATTAGAAGAACGCATACCCGATGATTGGAACCTCAGCATACTATGCCCCGTACACAAGAAAGGAGACAAGACGGAATGTGCCAACTACTGAGGAATAAGTCTCCTCCCCATCGCATACAAGATACTCTCGAGCGTACTGTGTGAAAGATTAAAACCAAAAGTCACTAAGATAATTGGGTCCTATCAATGCGGCTTTAGATTTGGTAAATCCAACCTAGACCAGATTTTCACACTGCGCCAAATCCTGAAAAAGACCCGAGAAGGACAAATCAACACCTACCACCTCTTTGTTGACTACAAAGCCGCCTTCGATACTCCTTTACGTTCAAAGGTATTTCAAGCCATGTCTGAGTTTGGTATCCCTGAAAACGCGTTCCTCAGTAAGAATAGGAAAGAATCTCTCCGAACCATTTAATACCAAACGAGGTTTCAGACAAGGAGATAGCCTATCGTATGATCTCTTTAATATCCTGCTGGAGAAGATTATACGAGATGCAGAAGTGAATAGATATGGCACACTAATCACAAGAGAGCACATGCTACTCGACTATGCCGACGGTATCGATATCATAGGTCGGTCACCGGAAGTAGTAACTGCAGCCTTTGAAAGAATCGAAAGAGAGTCAGTGAAAATGGGTCTGGCAGTAAATGGAGATAAGACGAAATGGATGGTTTCAGCTCCCAAAAAGCCTTGCACAACCGAGCAGATAAAGAATATGGAGAAAGTTGGGAACCACAACTTTGAGACAGTTGACTTTACCTACCTCGGCACCGCCTTAACCGAAACGAATGACACCAGTTTTGAGATAAAGCGAAAAATAATAATGGCAAACAGATGCTACTTTGGATTAAGTAAGCAGTTTAGAAACAAGGCCACATCTCGACAGACGAAGCTTATACTAGGCAAGACACTGATACTACCCCTTCTCTTATATGGTTCTGAAGCATGGGTACTTGTGAAAGCAGATGAGGCAGTGCTTGGAGTATTTGAGAGAAAGATTCTTCGTAAAATATATGGACCAGTTTGCGTTAACGGAGAATATAGGCGACGTATGAACCACGAGCTGTATGAGCTGTATGACGACGATAGCATAGTTACACGCATCAATATACAACGGCTGCGTTGGCTAGGTCATGTTGTCAGAATGGATGAAGAAGCTCCAACAAAGAAGTCTTTTGAAGGCAAACACGGTGGTACACGCAAACCGGGAAGACCAAAAGCCCGATGAAAAGATCAAGTTGTGGGAGACACCTCGAAACTTGGTGTCAGAGATTTTAGAATGAGCGCAGAAGATCGAGGCGCTTGGAACGCTATTCTACGTTCGGCTAGTGGAAGAAATATTCTGTCATAGCCAATTAAAGTCTAAAGTTATGATAATTAGGCTGTCACAAAGCATGCCATATTTTTTTGTGGATTCAAAGTCAGCCGAAAGTTTAAATACTTTGTCTCCACCTTTTCCTCTGCAGTTGTGAGATCAGATGTGATTCACATTAGAGCCATTTATATCAACCTTGCTTTTAGCGAAATTTGGGGATTAATTGACCAGAAGCGGATCCGTGGAGCTTCAATGTTTGTCACCCCGAGCATTTCAAATTTTGAATTGCTTGCCGAACAGTCATTTATGAGCCGATTGGCTTGATTCTTTTCATAAGATAGGGCTCGTAAAACCCTACATGTAAATGAGTTATTGGAATTACAACACCGAAGGATGGGGGTATATTCATTACGTCATTCCGTTTGCAACACATCGAAATATCCATTTCCGACCCTATAAAGTATATATATTCTGGATCGTCGTAAAAATCTAAGATGATGTAGTCATGTCCGTTCGTCTGTCTGTTGAAATCACGCTAGAGTCTTTAAAAATAGAAGTTTCGAGCTGAAACTTTGCAAAGACTCATTTTTGTCCACAAGCAGGTTAAATTCGAAGATGGGCTATATGAGACTATATCTTGATATAGCTCCATATATAACGATCCCCCGATTTTAGGTCTTAGGCCTATAGAAGCCGCATTTATTATTCGATTTTTCTGAAGTTTTGGACAGTGAGTTGTGTTAGGCCAGTCGGCATCCTTCTTCAATTTGGCCCTGATCGGTATAGATTTGGATATAGCTGCCATATAGACCGATCCCTCGATTAAAGGTCTTGGGCCCAAGAAAAGTGACTTGTACTTTGTACATAAATTAACATGAACAGAAGGACAGACAGACACACGGACATAGCTAAATCGAATCAGAAAGAGATTCTGAGTCAATCGGTTTACTTGTCAATGGGTCTATCTCTCTTATTTCTGGGTGTTACAAACAAATGCACTTAATTATAATACCCTGTACCACAGTAGTGGTGTAGGGTAAAAAAAACTATGTATTGCATTCCGTATGTGTTAATAAAATATTGTAGTTTATTGAATTTGTCGACCATGGGTGCGTATGATAACTTTTGAAAAATATTCCCAAAATCATACGCCAC
Source organism: Stomoxys calcitrans (assembly GCF_963082655.1). Classification (NCBI taxonomy): domain Eukaryota; kingdom Metazoa; phylum Arthropoda; class Insecta; order Diptera; family Muscidae; genus Stomoxys; species Stomoxys calcitrans. The sequence goes on from NC_081553.1 coordinate 188,459,583, forward strand.
CTTGGTCACTTACATGCAAATTTTGCCCATGAACATTCCACTAAGGAACAGGGGCAAACTTCTCACATATTAATGAGTGCAATCCGATTCAAGTTTAAGCTCAATGATAAGGGGCCTCCTTTTTATAGCCGAGTCCGAACGGTGTGCCGCAGTGCGACACCTCTTTGGAGAGAAGTTTTACATGGCAAAGTACCTCACAAATGTTGCCAGCATTAGGAGGAAAAAACCACCGCTGAAAATTTTATTTCTGATGGTCTCGCCAGGATTCGAATCCAGGCGTTTAGCGTCATAGGCGGGCGTGCTAACCTCTGCGCTATGGTGGTCACTTATATTTCACATCAAAATACTGCTCAAATAATTGTTTTGAAATCAAATCTCCAATTTACGCGTGTTTCGAACTTTGTGGCATCTTTTTATCCACTTCATTTTTTTGATTTGAACTTATTTTTCAAACAATTTTACTTTAGAAATTAAATTTTCACACAGAAAATAATACTACATGTTAAAATTTTTCAATTTTTCATGTGGAATTTCCCTCGTACAAACCTCAACCCCTTTTTGTCAATTTTAATTTAATAGCACTTTAAAGACAATAAATGAGCGATTATTATCATTTTCCCCTGGGGCAAAATAAGCACAAGGTATTTAGTGAAGCCATTCATTTTATTACCTTCTCGCTCTAGTTTTTATAGAAGAAATTAATTTTTATAAATACCCATTCTACCACCCATTAAGGCAGAATGTTTTCTATGCCAATTATCTCTTACGAATGTCAACCATATCCTCCTACCTACCAAACGCTTGCCCTATTTATCCCGCTGGATGAAAGCCCAAGTAGGCAGTCATGCATTTGAAGACAAATTATTGTTCTAATTTCACATTTTAATGTGCACAAATAACTCATACGCCATGTTGTGCTTATTATTCATTCACTCGCTTACTCGCTCGCTCATTTGTTCTTTTGTTCAACGATCCAAATAAAAATTATTCATTAATTCATGGCATACGCAATCACTTTTATTTGTTGTTGTAGTTGCTGTTGTTGCCTTTGTCTATTTGCCGTTATGGGGCCCATACACAGCCTTTTACTTAAGAGGTGGTGGAGGTGTCTGTCACTACCACTGCTCATTTTAAAAACCTTCGACAGGGCAAATGTCATATCTTTATTTTACCTCTATTGGGTAATAGGGTGGAGGAAAAAGAAAATGCAAAGGGAAAATAGCAAATGTAAAATGGAACCAGGGATTCGGAGTGGAGCGTGGAGTGGAGCGTGGAGTGGAGCGTGGAGTGGAGCGTGGAGTGGAGCGTGGAGTGGAGCGTGGAGTGGAGCGTGGAGTGGAGCGTGGAGTGGAGCGTGGAGTGGAGCGTGGAGTGGAGCGTGAAGGATTCTTCTATTTTATGCACAACCTCGTGCAGGGCAGTCTCCACCGACCTTCCCTTGACATAGGCATAATGTTTGAATTTGAGCAGTTCGCTGGATGTCTTACTCTTTATCATGGCCTCCTTCTGCAGCAACGCCGGAAATATCCCATCAAGTCCGTGTGATTTAAATGGTTTGAAGCTCCTCAAGCATCCCTTTACTATATATTCCGTTATAATAAGCTTTCGATCAACATCACTATTCCAAGATTCCGGTGTCTCTGTGAGTCCCGACGCATCCTGCGGAAAATGGATTTTCATCAAAAGCCTCAACATGTCCTCCGTTGTCTCTGCTCTCACTCCCATGTCGACTACGTCAGTTTGGACATGGGCTTTTAAGAGAAACTTTTTATCTTGGCGGCTTCATTGGCGTTGTCGACCTGTTCGCAGAAAAGCTTCCAGGAGACATGTTTTGCCGCTCTGGTAATTTTATTGTATTCCTTGAGCCGTGTGCAATACACATCCCAATAGTTTCCGCTTTTTTACGACGTGCTCTGTTAAAAAGTCTTCGGGCCTCCTTCCAAATGTTTCAAATGTCCCCGGTCATCCGGGTTTTTTATTAGGCTGATTTCCTTTCCCGAAGAGGAAAGCTATCTTTGAAAGTGCACAGCATTCATAATACTGTTGACATTGTCGTCAATGTCTTCTATGCTTGCCAATATATATTATCTTGCTCAAGTCTTCTTCTGAGTAGTCTTCCGAATTTTGTCCAGTTGGTTTTCAACTTATTCCGGAAGCTTATCGGATTCGGCGTTGGTCGTGCTATTCTAAACCTTATGTAGTTATGGTCAGAGAGGAAGTGCTCCTTGGAGACTCTCCAATCCCGAATCTCATCGATAAGACTTTCCGAACATATCCTCCCTAATATTATTAACAAGGGTAGCGGTGTTAGCAATATTAAGTGTTATTAGGTCGTTAGTATTCAAGAACTCTGCCAGGGCTTGACTCCTAAATTAATGCACTATAAATCTAGTCCTTACTGATTTTCTCCATCACTGAAGGACCATCTCATTAGGCTTCTTGGGAATGGGTAATAATCTTATCGCCCCTGCTCATTAGGCTGCATTGACTTTCCTGTCACTGCACTGCCTGATGTTTTCGAATTTGGTTCTTTGCCTATCCTAGTCTTCCGAATCATTATAAAGTCGTTAAGGGTTCCATCGTCGGATCCCTATTCGTTAAGCTGTATGATGTTTTCATTACCTGTACTGCCTGATGTTTCAATACTTGAATCTTTGACTATACTACAAATGCAAATTTGGCGATGAACATTCCTCTGAGAAACTGAGGAAAACTTCTCAGATATCACTGAGTGCTGTCCGATTCAAATTTTAAGCTCAATGATAAGGGGGCCTCCTTTTTATAGCAGAGTCCGGACGGCTTGCTGCAGTGCGACACCTCTTTGGGGTGAAGTTTTAACATGGCATAGTACCTCACAAATGTCGCCAGTACTTGGAGGGGATAACCCCCGCTGAAAAAAATTTTTTCAGATGTTCTCGCCAGGATTCGAATCCAGGCGTTCAGCGTCATAGGTGGACATGCTAACCTCTGCGCTACGGTGGTCAATACTAGTGTTCCAAAACTTAAGTAAATGGGCTTCTTGGGAGTAGGTGATGGTTTCATCGTCGGCTCCCTGTTCGTTAGGCTGCATTGAGACCCCTGTCGCTGCGCTGCCTGATGTTTCAATATTAGGATCTTTATCTATCCTAGTTTTCTGAATCTTGAAGTCAGTGATGGGTCCGTCGTCGGGTCCCTGTTCTTTAGGTTGTGTTGGGTCTCTCGCCCCTGCACTTCCTGTTGTTCCCAATATTGAGAGAGACGGTGATTGTCCCGTCATCAGCCCCCTTTTCGTTGGGCGGTATTGAGTTACCTGCCACTGCACGGCCTGATGTCTCAATATGAGGATTTTTATCTATCCTTGTCTTCTGAGTCTTGAAGTCGGTGATGAGTCCGTCGTCGGGTCCTTGTTCGTTAGGCTGTGTTGGGTTTCTAGCCCCTGCACTGCCTGTTGTTCCCAATATTGAGAGAGACGGTGATTGTCTCGTCGCCACCCCCTGTTTATTGGGCGGTATTGAGTCACTTGCCACTGTACGGCCTGATGTCTCAATATGAGGATTTTTGCCTATCCTAGTCTTTCCAATATTGAAAACGGCAGCCTTGCACTGTAGTGCGGCATGCCTTTAGTCTTAGCCAAACGTGTTTCTTAATGTAGCGTTGATTCTTCCGTTTTAGCTGAGCTAAAAGTTGTCGTTTTCTGAGCCACCCTAATAAACAATTTACAAATTATTGCTATTATCTACATTATTTGTGCTTTATAGAATATCTGCGTCTGATGATGGGTTTTTGTGTTATAATTTATAGCTCTCAGTTTCTCCAAGCCAACATGCTCGTTGGTTTGACAGCAAATGCGGCAATAGCAATCAGCCGCATCCATATTCGCTTCCATCGCCCTATATAAGCCACTGATATTACAGCGAGCATGTAAGGGGTTTCGTAAAGCAAGAGCGAGCCATTATCAGAGTCATAATTAGTTATCAAACTCATTAGGCAAATGGCTATAATTATGCCGCTACTGCTGCTGCTGCTGCTGCCACTGATGATGATGATGACCATGGTGATGGCTTACAATAACCGTAGGTATTCAACCAACCATTCAAACATCCAGTCATATACGCTCCATAAGTAATTTGAACTCTGGCCCTGGAAATCAAAGAATAGAGTGGCAAAAAATCCATTGCAAATGGCAGCTGAAGCAGCACAATAAATTAATTAATGGCAATAAAAAAGTTATTTAACTCACACGAAGGGGACTAATTTGGCAAGGTGGCAAGTGGCAGTTATCTCTACAGTTGGTATTTAGCATTTGGCATTTTGTGAAGCGATAACTTACAAGTGATATGATGGTGTGTGTGTAAAACATTGTAGGAAAGGAAAAAAATTGTTGGACGATTCGCACATTTCTTGCTCATTTCATCAGCATCGAGTTAGATTTAAGTATGGCGTCCATATAGTGAACTCGCTCAATTTAAACTTACAGTGTGATCTTTTGGCCTTCCTTTATTTTTAAAATAAAAAAAAAAGAATACATGCTGTCATGACTGAATCCACTGGGAAGTGATTTTTAATCATGCGATGTTTACTTATTTTTTTCTGGTCTTTACAAAAAAAATTCATCCATTCGTATCACCCTGTACATCAATAGTGACATGATATAAATCACATTTATCTCCTTCCAGTCAAAGCAAGCCAACAATCATAATGTCATATAATTAATGGTCCCCAAGCCAAGTACTTCTCTCTATTACTTTGGTGGACATTTTAAAATTCAAGCACTCCCTGAATTTGACTTCCATCAGCATTTTGTGCTGCCAAGTGAAAAGGACAGACAAGACCCGAAGAAATTAATATACCCATTTATTATGAACGAAATTATTCATTGATAAGATGAAAACAATTTGCTTAAATAAATAGCCTCCATTATTGTGGTCGCTATCGAAACTCATGCGTGCAGCTAAAACAATGCTCATGCAGAAGAAAGACAGACAACAATTCGTGATAACCTCAATTTCTTGCCTTCAATGAAACTGTGTGAATACACGAAGCGACAATTTTCGGTATACAATAATGTAAGGTGTAAGGCACTGTGCACCTTCTCCATGCTTCTGCAGGGGGATTTTTGGTAAGATATTTTGGAGTTAGCCCAAACACAATTCACAGGATGTATACGACGATCGTACTCGTAAGACCTATACTGTCACTTAAGCCATTGGAGTTCTAGAAGTAAAATGGGGCTGATTTCGGTCGAACTGAATCGTGGGTACTCGCAACTATGGATTCTGGTAAAATTTTAAAATAATTATCCCAGTTTGTATTTGAATTTTTATACCCACCACCGAAGGATGGGGGTATATTCATTTTGTCATTCCGTTTGCAATACATCGAAATATCCATTTTCGACCCTATAAAGTATATATATTCTCGATCAGCGTAAAATTCTAAGAAGATCCAGACATGTCCGTCCGTCTGTCTGTTGAAATCACGCTACAGTCTTTAAAAATAGAGATATTGAGCTGAAATTTTGCACAGATTCTTTTTTTGTCCATAAGCAGGTTAAGTTCGAAGATGGGCTATATCGGACTATATCTTGATATAGCCCCCATATAGACCGATCCGTCGATTTAGGGTCTTAGACCCATAAAAGCCACATTTATTATCCGATTTTGCTGAAATTTGGGAGAGTGAGTTGCGTTGGGCCCTTCGACATTCTTCGTCAATTTGGCCTAGATCTGTCCAGATTTGGATATAGCTGCCATATAGACCGATGCTCCGATTTCGCTGAAATTTGGGACCCTTCGATATCTTTCTTTTATTTGGCCCTGATCGGTTCAGATTTGGATATAGCTGCCATATAGACCGATCCTCGGATTTAGGGTCTTAGGCCCATAAAAGCCACTTTTATTATTCGATTTTGCTGAAATTTAGGACAGTGAGTTGTGTTGAGCCCTTCGACATCTTTCGTCAATTTGGCCCAGATCGGTCCAGATTTGGATATAGCTGCCATATATACCGATCCTCCGATTTAGGGTCTTGGGCCCATAAAAGTCACATTTATTATCCGATTTTGCTGAAATTTGGGACAGTGAGTTGTGTTAAGCCCTTTGACATTCTTCGTCAATTTGGCCTAGATCGGTCCAGATTTGGATATAGCTGCCATATAGACCAATCCTCAGATTTAGGGTCTAAGGCCCATTAAAGCCGCATTTATTATCCGATTTCGCCGAAATTTTGGACCCTTCGATATCTTTCTTTTATTTGGCCCTGATCGGTTCAGATTTGGATATAGCTATCATATAGACCGATCTCTCGATTTCAGGTTTTGGGCCCATAAAAAGCGCATTTATTGTCCGATGTCGCCGAAATTTGGGACAGTGAGTTGTGTTGGGCCCTTCGATATTTGTCTTCAATTTGGTTCAGATCGGTCCATATTTGGATATAGCTGCCATATAGACCGATCTCTCGGTTGAACAATGACTTGTACTTATAAGCATTTGGTCTAAATCGGATGATATGTCTATATAGCTGCTATGGGGCATAAGGTATGCATTTTTCACTGGATTTTGGCGAAAGGTGGTTCACTTATATACCCAAGGTGGTGGGTATCCAAAGTTCGGCCCTGCCGAACTTAAGCCTTTTTAATTGTTGTAGGAATTACATTGTGTTAGAATCTAATGAAGTCACAACGAGAGCTTTATTTAACTGCACGAATTTTGGCATGAGTCTTAGAGGGCAACAGCAAAACGGTCGGTGAAACGGCGAAAATCCTATGGGGAGATCCAAATCGTGAGAAGACGAGGCTATTATAGATGTTGTTGCCGCATTTTCATGTGGAGGAGGGGATCCTCGTCAAGCTCCTGTTTGAGCAAGCTCGTTCCGGTCCAAAGGACCGATTGCCGCGGGAACAAGGTGGCCATTGGATATATAAATGCGTCAATAACCCGTCTTGTCATATCGAGCATCATAGGCACTCAGCATTTGTACAAAAGCCGGTAGCACCCGGCCTCTAACTGAGACTATCCGCTCGATACCGCTTATTGCCTGCGACTGCCGTTGCTGCTACTCCGTATGGAGCATTCCACTATCCGCAACCTGTGGACGCGCCCGATAGCTCTTAGCTAAGCTTCCCGTGACAGCAATTAACACCACACAGATCGGACCACGATGTTACAGCCTTACAGCTATCCCGTGGCGGGACGAGGCTATTACTAAAACGAAGTAAGAAGGAGGTCGGTATGGTTTTCGGTATCATAACGGTGCTCAAAATCGATGCGACAAGTGATAGCATGTGTAGGGTATGTGGGAAAGATGATGAGACATTGCACAGTGGAAGAAAATCGAAAAAAAAAAATTAAATATGCCGAGTGAGAAATTTCTTTGAAATTTGAAATAGTTAGAGCTGAGTTGTTAGAGAAATTGTTTGCAAAATGTTAAGATCCTAGGTGGTCCGAGGGCATCTTGGCAGTCCCCTAAAGTTGGTCACCACGACATTTCGAAAAACCGTTATATACCCCCCACCATAGGATGTGGGTAAGCTAATCTGGTCATTCCGTTTGTAACACCTCGAAATATTGATCTAGGATCCCATAAAGTTTATATAGCCTTAAACGTCGCGACATTCTGAGTCGATCTAACCATATCCGCCCGTCCATCCGTCTGTCTGAAATCCCGATAGCGGTCGAACGCGTAAAGCTAGCCGCTTGAAGTTTTGCACAGATACTTAATATTAATGTAGGTCGATGGAGATTGCAAACGGGCCCTATGGGATCAGATTTGGATATAGCTCCTATATAAACCGATCTCCTGATTTGAATTCTTGAGTCCTTGGAAGCCGAAAATGTTCTACCGATTTGGCTGAAATTTTGCACATTGGATTTCCGTAATGACTCAATCACTGTGCCAAGTATAGTCCGAATTGGTCTATAACCTGATGTAGCTCCCATATATACCGATCTCCTGATTTTAATTCTTGAACCCCCGGAAGCCACAATCTTTGTACGACTTGGCTGAGAATTTGCAAATATTATTCCGTTACGACTCTTAACACCTGTACCAAGTACCGTTCAAATCGATCAAGAACATGATATAACTTCCATATAAAACGATCTCCCTATTTGCCTTTTTGAGCCCTTATAAGCCGCGATTTTTATCCGATTTGGCTGAAATTTTGCATTTAGTGTTCCAATACGGCCAAATCGGTTTTTACCAGATATAGCTCCCATATTTTAGCAGAATCCATGGTGACGCATCATGGGAACCCAAGATCTGCGTACCTTATTCCATATTTTACGGAGTGACTTTTGAAATTCTTGTATTCTAGTGTAATTTGCAGATTTTTCAGACTCATCTGTTATATTTGATTCTCATCCAAAAATGTCGTGAATATGCAATAAATTTTCCCAAACAGGCAAACAAAGTGGGATTGCGAACTGATACGCATGTATGGAACCATGAATGATGTGTAAGAGAACATTTCTCAACACATAGTATGGGAGATATACAAAGTATGGTAAGGTTCACTATAAGAGAATGAAAATGGGAAAATATTAAGAAATGCATTGAGATAGGCTGGAATCGCTGGAATAACGTTTCACGTTCAAGTTCTCGAAATGTCTTCTTTCTGAAGGCAAAAGCCAGAAGAGTACAATAGAGAATCACAAAAAGTTTACAAATTATATATACTCCTACCTCCCGCCTGTTCCTGTTAACAAAGGTCGGTTTATCCACTTTATTACAAAACGCACGATTGCAGCTTATAATATATTAGATAAGCAGCTCACCCCTTTCGTTGACATCAGAACTTCCCAATATCTGGTGATGTGCATTAGCATCACTTCCTACAATGTGGCTATTCTTCCTTACAAAAGCGGCTTCAACCAGCATTTTAAGATTTGAAGGCGGCATCTCTGAATCGTATGCCATGTATGGGGAAGCCAGCCAGTTATGAGACTTATTTATTTCAAGGCTGGCTACTACTGAATCTTCAGTGCTTAGCAGCGGAAGAAGAAAAACATTTAGACAACTCTTTGCAAAAATACAGGCCCTGTGTCACCCATTACCCGTACCCATGAGAAGTTTAAATCCCCGAATTATACCACCACCAACCACGTCAAATCCTCCTGCCATCAGGAGGTCCTTCAGTGCCGCCGAAGCGGTCTTACAATGATGGAGATTTATCTGTAGAAACCGAACCATAGTTAGGATTCAGAACTTCTACCACCGTTGTGTTAGCCTCGTTTAGCCTGATTCCACCAGGAGTTCATCCTCATAACATTTGTCATGATGAGCTTCCGTACGCATCCAGGGGCAGGTGAGAAAACTATGGAACCACACTTTCTCAGGACACTGGACACGATTTCTCCTGTGAACGATATCTTCTTAGATGCTTCACTAGTTGCTGCTGGTATAGTACTTTTTGAGTTCCGTCCTTCCCTGCTGGCGCACACCTTGAGCCCAGTTCAACCGGATGACCTACCTACACAGGGCTTGTCAGATCTCGTTTTGATGCCTTCTCCTCCTGTCTCGATTGTGGCAGGGTGATTTTCAGACTCCTGCAATCCTCCAGACCTTAACGACGTGGTCGATAGTTCCCCAGGCAAGTGTTCAACAACAACTGCTGAGATTCCCCAACCCCACCGCTTCTATAGACCTTCATTTTTAACTTGTTGAATCCGTAGGATACAACTCCTTCAAACTATACTACTGCATGTCTCCGGTCACCATCAGTCTCATCCAATCTACCAATCTTATAGTCGGTGGTTGAAAGATTAGGATTACATTCCCTTAGTCTTTCAAGTACGGATTCAGGATCTAAGGGAATCCTTGGTACCCAAGCATGCGCAATAGGTCGAGGCGGAATATATTCCTTCTTGACTTAATCTAGTGCTGCACTTGGCCAGATCTCAGCAATTTTTTTAGCGCACATTTCAATCGAGCGTTGATGCCCGAAGGCAATTAATCTGTATCATAATCTGGAGGAGACCCGGGAAATTCCGCAAAAACATCGTGGTATACTGATGACAATCCATTGACTATGCGACTCCAATTATTCCTATGTACGCAGCCATGTTCTTCTCTCTTGTCGACAACTGCCATCACCAAACTGTCCCTGGCGACATTAGCAAAGGTTCTTGGACCCATCTTACTATTGTTAGCCCTAGTTCTATTAGGCATGGGATGCCCTCCTGGTAACTGCGGTGAAGTTTTCGAATCTAGACGTATAGTTTTTGGGGTAGCTTGTTCAGCGAATTCTCGAGCCTAATTTAGGGAGTCTCTCTCCCTATTAGTGAGAGTTTTAGGATTATTCGCACCAAGCCTCTCAATAAACCAATAAGAGCGATGCGTCTTCTAAAGGGTGATTTTTTTGAGGTTAGGATTTTCATGCATTAGTATTTGACAGATCACCTGGGATTTCAGACATGGTGTCAAAGAGAAAGATGCTCAGTATGCTTTGACATTTCATCATGAATAGACTTACTAACGAGCAACGCTTGCAAATCATTGAATTTTATTACCAAAATCAGTGTTCGGTTCGAAATGTGTTCATTCACCGTAACGTTGCGTCCAACAGCATCTTTGAAAAAATACGGTCCAATGATTCCACCAGCGTACAAACCACACCAAACAGTGCATTTTTCGGGATGCAAGGGCAGTTCTTGAACGGCTTCTGGTTGCTCTTCACTCCAAATGCGGCAATTTTGCTTATTTACGTAGCCATTCAACCAGAAATGAGCCTCATCGCTGAACAAAATTTGTCAAAATTTGAACACATTTCGAACCGAACACTGATTTTGGTAATAAAATTCAATGATTTGCAAGCGTTGCTCGTTAGTAAGTCTATTCATGATGAAATGTCAAAGCATACTGAGCATCTTTCTCTTTGACACCATGTCTGAAATCCCACGTGATCTGTCAAATACTAATGCATGAAAATACAACCTCAAAAAAATCACCCTATATTATTTGAACCTCTTAACGAACGTGTTGGTTTGCCGGGGAAGGCCGATGGCCTAGGAAGGCCGATGGCCTAGGAAGGCCGATGGCCTAGGAAGGCCGATGGCCTAGGAAGGCCGATGGCCTAGGAAGGCCGATGGCCTAGGAAGGCCGATGGCCTAGGAAGGCCGATGGCCTAGGAAGGCCGATGGCCTAGGAAGGCCGATGGCCTAGGAAGGCCGATGGCCTAGGAAGGCCGATGGCCTAGGAAGGCCGATGGCCTAGGAAGGCCGATGGCCTAGGAAGGCCGATGGCCTAGGAAGGCCGATGGCCTAGGAAGGCCGATGGCCTAGGAAGGCCGATGGCCTAGGAAGGCCGATGGCCTAGGAAGGCCGATGGCCTAGGAAAGCCGATGGCCTAGGAAGGCCGATGGCCTAGGAAGGCCGATGGCCTAGGAAGGCCGATGGCCTAGGAAGGCCGATGGCCTAGGAAGGCCGATGGCCTAGGAAGGCCGATGGCCTAGGAAGGCCGATGGCCTAGGAAGGCCGATGGCCTAGGAAGGCCGATGGCCTAGGAAGGCCGATGGCCTAGGAAGGCCGATGGCCTAGGAAGGCCGATGGCCTAGGAAGGCCGATGGCCTAGGAAGGCCGATGGCCTAGGAAGGCCGATGGCCTAGGAAGGCCGATGGCCTAGGAAGGCCGATGGCCTAGGAAGGCCGATGGCCTAGGAAGGCCGATGGCCTAGGAAGGCCGATGGCCTAGGAAGGCCGATGGCCTAGGAAGGCCGATAGCCTAGGGAGGCCGATGGCCTAGGGAGGCCGATGGCCTAGGAAGGCCGATGGAAGGATGGCCGTTGGCCCAGGAAGGCCGATAGCCAAGGAAGGCCGATAGCCAAGGAAGGCCAATGGCCAAGGAAGGCCGATGGTCTAGAAAGACCGATGGCCTAGGAAGGCCGATGGCCTAGGAAGCCGATGGCCTAGGAAGGCCGATGGCCTAGGGAGGCCGATGGCCTAGGAAGGCCGATGGCCTAGGAAGGCCGATGGCTTAGGAAGGCCGATGGCCTAGGAAGGCCAAATTATAGGCATGCGAAGATAGATAGGGTTCGGCCTTGTTCTTAAGACTCGAACTAGGTGTCTTCGTCAAAAGCCCCTGATAACCAGTTGACTGTCTGTTAGTGGAGCCTGGATCAGCCACTCCACCAGTTGAGGTTTCAGTAGCGGAAGGGCGATGGCCTAGGAAGGCCAAATTATAGGCATGCGAAGATAGATAGGGTTCGGCCTTGTCCTTAAGACTCGAACTAGGTGTCTTCGTCAAAAGCCCCTGCTAACCAGTTGACTGTTTGTTAGTGGAGCCTGGAGCAGCCACTCCACCAGTCGCGGTTTCAGTAGCAGAAAACATGCAACGGTCTGATACCACCACCGCAACTGTTGGATATTTGGAGTCCATTGTAAGTCTACTACCGGGCTCAAGATCTATAGCTCCTCTGGAATCAAGTGCAAATCATTAACCGCCTAATGGATATCACTATCGTTGCTATCCTTGAGTGACTTAAATTTTTCTTCCAAAAAATAATGCCCTATTACAAGTTATAGAAAAATTCTTACATAGCGAAGTAACAAACGGTCCAACAAGACAATTTTGACAACCTTCACGAGATTCATCTTTGGATGAGCGTCGGCTACGATTGAATGGATTTAACCAATTTACAGTGTTATAAGATTCACGAATTAATTGTTAGTGTATTGTAGCTGCAACCATTAAAATTTCGTATAGATATCATTATCCGCTCAAAAATGGCAGACCGACAGATTTCCACAAATTTTTTAATGGGACAGTTGGAATAAATGTATTCTTAGGAAACCGAACACTAACTGAATCCCTGAATTACGTATTTCTGAGCTCGAAAACCACCTTCGATCATCGCAGATGTCTCAGCGAGATGGCTGAACAGTCGGTAATGGTCCCACAAAGCTTTAACAGGGAATTGTTGATTAGACGAGCCTGCAAGACTAGTGTGGCTGATTGAGATATGTCACTATAAACCAACAGTGAGGTGGCACAAACTTAGTATACCCCCCATCCTATTAAGGAAATCCATATTTGAATAAAAAATTCACAAAATGCTTTGTATTCCAGGGTAACAAACCGTAAACATAAAATGTGGCAAAATTTATTAATCACAATTCTCATAGCATTCTGTTTGAAGAAGAAGCAAAACAGACAAGAAAATATGCAACAAAACGTACGCATATGTGAACAAAATACAACCTACCATAAATTCATAAAAGGAGTGTATTTATGCAAGAGATTAAATGGAATCGTGATTTCATTAACGTTTACCAAACACTAAAATATGGTCAATACGTTGAAGCAGATTTTTTTTCTTTGCCAGTATTTGTGGCTACCATAATACGTGCCCATATTATTTGTGCACAGTTAGATTTCATATTTATTCAAAGCTCAGCAGACATTTAATTAATGGCGTATTATTGTTTATATTGTGTCGATGTGAAATAATACCCCATCCACGCTTAATCTAATATTTACTCTTCATGGCAGTGCTGATTTGTCTCACTGAATGTGGAAAATCAAAGTCACTTTGGGTGAATTGCATTGACCATAACTGAAATTTTATACAATTGCATTATGGTCTCATTTTTTCCAATCTTTTTTTTTTTTTTTTCTTGCCTACTCACCATTGTGCCCAATTATTTGCATAAAAATTGAAATACATATTTGTTAAACAAAAACTAATATTGATTTGCTTAGCATAAAGGATATGATAGAACTAATTGACCTGTTGTCCTCTAACTGCTGGTAAAGCAAACACCTGACCCCGCCATATGTCCACATATGTACAAATAGTTTTTCCACTTGATTTCATAACCTGTATGGCTTTGTTTTTTGGATGAGAAATATTGGACAATTGTTTGGTTTTTTCCACTTTTGTCTATACATATTTTGATGACTATTTTGTTGTGGAGCTTGTGTGCATGTGTCCACCTAAACATTAATTATGGTTTCGCAAAATTAGCAAATATTTGCCAACATAATAGTGACCAGACAAAGTGGCGAGTGGTCATATCAAGCTGAATACAAGTATATGCCACAGCAGCAGAACTTTCCCTCATAAATAATTGCAGCAACAATTTGTCAACAAAGCGCAAATTATTTGGAAATCCATGGATGAGTTATTTCTATGGAAATACGTTCAATTCTGCATATGTTTATAATTGATTTGATTGGCAAATTGTTGCAACTATTATTCAAAATATGTATAGCATACTTTTAGGTAAAACTGGAAAAAATATACTGTTGCCGGCATGACTGCTGCAATGGAAATAATAATAAAAGTCATGGTATAAATCCCAAAGTCGACGTAAATAGGTGAAGATCAAAACTCCATGTGAACCATTGGGCATAGAACCTGTGACTAGAGTTTCCGTTTAATTTTCAGCAACTATTGGGTTGCCCAAAAAGTAATTGCGGATTTTTCATATAGTCGGCGTTGACTCTGTAATTGCATTCTTTCTTCTGTCAGTTATCAGATGTTACTTTTAGCTTGCTTTAGAAAATAAGTGTAAAAAAGTATATTTGGTTAAAGTTCATTTTATTAAAAATGCATTTGCTTTCTTTTAAAATATCCGCAATTACTTTTTGGGCAACCCAATTGAAAGTTACAAATAAAGTAAAAAGGCATTAAGTTCGGCCGGGAGACACTCGGAGACACCGGAGTCTTAGAATAATTAGGTTGATCGAAGGTTTCACATAACGGAATTTATGGCCTTGAGGAGCTTCAAACCATTTAAGTCACCCGGACCTGATGGCATATTTCCAGCGTTACTACAAAAGGAGGCCGACTATCTGGCCCCTTATCTGGCCTGTATTTTCAGTGCGTGCCTAAGACTTGCATATACTCCGAAAGCATAGCAGGGGGCAAGGGTAGTATTTATACCCAAGCCCGGAAAGGCAAATTATGCGACACCAAAGGCCTACAGACCCATAAGCCTTACGCCCTTTCTGCTCAAAACCATGGAACACATTGTAGATAACATGATAAATTGTAGGATATCGAGCGAACTGCTTAAATACAAACAGCATGCCTATGTCAAGGGAAGGTCGGTGGAGACTGCCCTGCATAAGGTTGTGCATAAAAAAGAAGAATCCTTCGATGCCCAGACGTACACATTGGCAGTTTGCATTGACATCAAGGGGGCGTTTAATAATGTGCGGACCGACACATTGATCCAATGCGTAAACCAGCACCGGGTGGACCGGGTCCTTAAAAACTGGATAATATCCTAAGGAACAGGTGGATAAATTGAGGGTCTCATAACATAAATATAAAGGAGAAAGTGGCTCAGGGCACGCCTCAGGGGGGCATTTTATCATTTTATCCACCATAAATGACCTACTACGGATGCTGAGGAGGGGCTTGAGCATAATACTTCTAAGGGGTAAGGATCTGAACCAGCTATGCAGAAGGCCCGAAAGGGTCTTGCATATGACATATGACTGGGCTGTATCCAGAGGTCTCATTGTTAACCCAGAGAAGACTGAAATCTGCCTGCTCACGAGGAAAACCTTAGTACCAATTTAACGCACCATCGGAATCCTCAGATAGTCCACTGGCTCTACAGAAGCGTGATTACATCAATACTTACTTACGCCTCAGTAGTTTGGTAGACTGCTATGGAGAAAAAGTGCAACATAAGGACCATACAACAGGTTCAGAGAACATGTTGTCTTGGCATAAGCGGAGCGATGAGGACCACGCCCTCTAAGGCACTGGAGACTGTTCTAGATATCCGACCCAATGACATACAGATTAAGTGTGAGGCAGCCACTGCGGCTTTGAGACTTAACGCGATGGGAGAATGAATTGAGGATGGGAGCAGCTCATACCATCGCGGTATAACCGAGGCGACGATAGGATAGCTGAGATGAACCTTTAAGTGGAGTGCGAGGCACTGCTGCCATCGGCAAGATCTTTGATTGACGAAACCATCTGGAAGATAATGTTACGCGGATGGATCAAAGCTAGAGGACAGAGTGGGCCTGGGGGTCTAAGATGAGAACCCAGGGACTGAGATCTGTTTTAGACTACCTGACCATCATACGGTCCTGCAGGCGGAGATCCGGGCGATCACGGAATGTGTGAAGTGGTCGTCGAGTGTGAACATCTTTACGGACAGTAAACAGCTGTCATATAGACCGATATCTCGATTTAAAGCCTTGGCCCCCTAAAAGGCACATTTATAATCCGATTTCCCTGAAATTTGACACAGTGACTTATGTTAGGCTTTTTGACATCCGTGTCGTATATGGTTTAGATCGGTTTATTTTTAGAAATAGCTACTAAAAAGACCATTATTTTGTTATACACAATTAAACACTGACTTGTAATTATTAGTATTTGGTCCAAATCGGAACATATTTCGATATAACTGCTATGGGACATAAGGTATGCATTTTTCACCGGATTTTGACGAAAGGTGGTTTACATATATACGCGAGGTGGTGGGTATCCAAAGTTCGGCCTGGCCGAACTTAACGCTTTTTTACTTGTTTGAATGGATTTTTGTAGAATATACATCTCGGCGTATCGCTGACTATGAATGAAGCCATGGGCACCAAATGCTGGCAACATTTGTGAGTACTTCAGCCATGTACAACTTCTCAACAAAGAAGTGTCACTTTTCAATGGCAAGCCGTTCGGACTCGACATAAAACAGGAGGTCCCTTTATCATTGAGCTAAAAGTGGGCAGCACTCAATTGATAATGTGAGAAATTAGTTTAGTTTGGAAAACAAACTAAACCATATGGGCGGCAGCCCACACCTCAACTCACATCTTATCTAACATCAATGCCTCCACTATTTATTAAAAATTTTCATTAAGTATGCTATTTCAACATCATTCATCAACTCGAAACTTTAAATGTAAAAAAGTTCGTATAAATTACTTAACAGCTCGAGTTAGAGCTACAAACACGTTCGCCACTTTAATTACCATCTATAAATTAACGCACTATGCTGCCGCACTCATTCGTTCACTAATTAACGTTGAACTTTGTATATGAACATTAATAACAAAAATTGCAATTTATAATCCAAAGATTTATAATAACTCTTTGAAATTTATGGCCATAATGTGAATAGTACAGCAACAACCACACCCACACAGCAACAAACAAACTGTAAATAGCATGCTATTCAGCCTTTATTTAGAAGGCTTTGATCATTTGATTCATGCGAAGGTCATACGTGTGGCCATTAAATGAAATGAAGTGCGAACTTTCATCGGTTATGAGTTTGCCCTTCGCCGTTTGCCTTTTGGTTTGTAAAATAAATCAAAATCCATTTTCACAGGCAGTTAAAAGAGCTGTGTAGTTGCTGGGCCTAATCAAAAATGAGGCACGTCGCATATTTAATAATTTACTATTTAATTGCCACAAATGATCTAAATAATTAAACAAAGTAATGGTTCAAAGTGTATGTAAAGAGCTCTTTGTTTGTGTGTGTGTGTGTGTGTGTGTGTGTGTGTGTGTGTGTGTGTGTGTGTGTATGTGTGCTTGAGTTTTGCTTGTTTGAGCGATAGAGTACATATGTTACTCAACACATACAAAGTCCACAACCCATTTAAGTAAACATGGATATGAATATGAAAATAGATGCCATAATGATATTTTGACCCAAGTTAAGTGAAATAAATTGTAAAAGTTTCAAAAGAAACCAGTAAATAAGGGCTAAGTTTGGTCGGGTCGAATCTTGGATGTTAACAACCATGAATTCTGTTAAATGTTTATACTCAGTTTATTATATCTACAGTATTATGAAGGAAATATATGGGGCAAAGACTGAGGGTTTTGAGGTTTTAAGGAGTCCAATAAACGATGAAGATCTTCAAAAAGGGCATAACTGTATATAATTAGCCACGACCAGCGGGGCACAGCATTGGCAGAGCAGATTGAAGGCTTCACATTCTAGACGGTGAATGAGGATGCCCCTACTAGGATTACAAGGAGGTACAGCAGCTCGCCGGACATTTACATTGTATTCACTGATCTCCTGGGTTAGGTTAGGTGGAAAAGAAGGTGCAAATATTTAACGCCCCATGGAAATACTCGTACAACTAAGCCAGTAATCGGCTTGTTGTGCGCTCTAAATACAAAACCAGTAAGGTAAGGCTAAAGTCGGGGGAAGCCGACTATATAATAATACCCTACAACTTGCCTACAATCATAAATTCGGGCTAGCCACAATCCGCATAAAAGCCAAATTCTTCAACATCAGCCTTATTTGTGCCCATGCCCCGACGGAAGACAAAGACGAGCAGACCAAGGATATTTTCTACGAGCGCCTAGAGAGAATATGACTGCTGCCCCGCCCATGATATTAAAATCGTTCTGGGAGATTTTAATGCGAAAATAGGGAAGGAAGACATTTTTGGTCCAACAGTTGGAAAGTTTAGCCTCCACGAGATAACGTCCAGTAATGGGTTGAGGCTGTTAGATTTCGCCGCGGCAAAAAACATGGTAGTTAGTAGTACCAGATTTCAATATAAAAATATCCACAAAGCCACATGGCTGTCACCCGATCAAAACACGAGAAACCAAATTGATCACGTTGTGATAGATGGAAGGCATTCATCCAGCGTGTTAGATGTACGATCGATCCGTGGAGCGAATATTGATTCGGATCATTACCTTGTTGCAGCAAAGGTTCGTACCCAGTTGAGCATGACAAGGAAAGTACGATTTGACACCGCACGGAAGCTGGAAATTGAAAAGCTGCAGACACAACAAATGGCAGCGGCATACTCCACTCGACTGACCCAACTGCTTGATGAAAGCACTCCTTGTCCCGATGATATAATGGCGCAGTGGCAAACTATTGCCCACTCCATGGAAAATGCCGCGAAATCCGTACTTGGGTACCAGAAGCCTACTCCAAAAAACCCATGGTACGACCAAGAGTGTCGAGATGCTACTGAAGCCAAGAATGCGGCATATAGAGCAACCCTGCAATCGGGAGAAAAGGAGAGAGGAGAAACCGCAGATTCCGCAGAAAGAAAAAGGAAATGGAAAGACGTGAGTTCGAGCGAATTGAGAGGTACAGGAGTCAGAATGAAGTCCGGAAATTCTACCAAAGAATTAAACACCAAACCGATGGCTTTGGTGCAGGCACATCCTCTTGCAGAGACAAAGAAGGAAATCTGGTAACTGACACAGACAACATGCTGAGGATATGGAAAGAACATTTTACCCAACCGCTTGTCCGATGTTGGCGGCGAAGAGTATACCGCAGAACCAATCCCTGATGATGGTTTAGAATGTTTACCTCCTAGTCAGAATAAGGTCCAAGTAGCAGTAACCCGACTAAAGAACAACAAGGCAGCAGGAGCCGACGGGTTACCCGCTGAACTATTTAAGACCGGAGGCGACACGCTGATAAGGCGTATGCATCAGCTTATCTGCGCAATCTGACTAGAAGAACGCATACCCGATGATTGGAACCTCAGCATACTATGTCCCGTACATAAGAAAGTAGACAAGACGGAATGTGCCAACTACAGAGGAATAAGTCTCCTCCCCATCGCATACAAGATACTCTCGAGCGTACTGTGTGAAAGGTTAAAACCTAAAGTCAATGAGATAATTGGGCCCTATCAATGCGGCTTTAGACCAGGTAAATCCACCCTAGACCAGATATTCACACTGCGCCAAATCCTGGAAAAGACCCGAGAAGGACAAATCAACACCTACCACCTCTTTGTTGACTACAAGGCCGCCTTCGATACTCCTTTACGTTCAAAGGAATTTCAAGCCATGTCTGAGTTTGGTATCCCTGCAAAATTAATAAGACTCTGCAGGATGACACTTGCTGATACGCGTTACTCAGTAAGAATAGGAAAGAATCTCTCCGAACCATTTAATACCAAACGAGGTTTCAGACAAGGAGATAGCCTATCGTATGATCTCTTTAATATCCTGCTGGAGAAGATTATACGAGATGCAGAAGTGAATAGATATGGCACACTAATCACAAGAGAACACATGCTCGATATCATATGTCGGTCACCGGAAGAAGTAACTGCAGACTTTGAAAGAATCGAAAGAGAGTCAGTGAAAATGGATCTGGCAGTAAATGGAGATAAGACGAA
Source organism: Stomoxys calcitrans (assembly GCF_963082655.1). Taxonomy (NCBI): domain Eukaryota; kingdom Metazoa; phylum Arthropoda; class Insecta; order Diptera; family Muscidae; genus Stomoxys; species Stomoxys calcitrans. The sequence goes on from NC_081553.1 coordinate 188,479,652, forward strand.
ATGGATGGTTTCAACTCCCAAAAAGCCTTGCACAACCGAGCAGAGAAAGAACATGGAGAAAGTTGGGAACCACAACTTTGAGATAGTCAGTAACTTTATCTACCTCGGCACTGCCGTAACCGAAACGAATGACACCAGTTTTGAGATAAAACGAAGAATAATACTGGCAAACAGATGCTACTTTGGACTAAGTAAGCAGTTTAGAAACAAGGCCACCTCTCGACAGGCGAAGATTACACTTTACTTGTGAAAGCAGATGAGGCAGTGCTTGGAGTATTCGAGAGAAAGATTCTTCGTAAAATATATGGACCAGTTTGCGTTAACGGAGAATATAGGCGACGTATGAACCACGAGCTATATGAGCTGTATGACGACGATGGCATAGTTACGCATCAAAATACAACGGCTGCGTTGCCTAGGTCATGTTGTCAGAATGGATGAAGAAGCTCCAGCAAAGAAGTCTTTTGAAGGCAAACACGGTGGTACACGCAAACCGGGAAGACCAAAAGCCCGATGGAAAGATCATGTTGTGGGAGACACCTCGAAATTTGGTGTCAGAGAATTTAGAATGAGCGCAGAAGATCGAGGCGCTTGGAACGTTATTCTATGTTCGGCTAGTGGAAGAAATATTCTGTCATAGCCAATTAAAGTAAAGTAAGTATATGAGAGCTATATCTAAATCTGCACTAGAGCTATATCCAAATCTGAACCCATTTCGATGAAATCTTGCAGATATGTTAAGATCACTAACAAAACAGTCCGTGCCAAATTTTGTGCAGACCGGTTGAAAATTATAGTAACTACGGCCATTTAAGTGAAAATTGGGCGATACATATATATGGGAGCTATATATAAATCTGAACCGATTTTGACGAAATTTTGCAGATATGTTAAAATCAGTAGCAAAATAGGCCGTGCCAAATTTTGTGCTGATCGGTTGAAAATTGCAGCTACTACGGCCATTTAAGTGCAAATCGAGCGGTACATATATATGGGAGCTATATCCAAATCTGAACCGATTTTAATAAAATCTTGCAGATATGTTAAGATCAGTAATAAAACAATCTGTGCCAAATTTAGTGCAGATCGGTTAAAAATTATAGTAACTACGGCCATTTAAGTGGAAATTGGGCGATATATATATATGGGAGCTATATCTAAATCTGAACCGATTTTGATGAAATTTTGCAGATATATTAAAATCAGCTACAAAACAATCCATGTAAAATTTAATGCAAATTGGTTGAAAATTGTAGTTAATACGGCGATTTAAGTGCAAATCGGGTGATACATATAAATGGGAGCTATATCTAAATCTGAACCGATTTTAACCAAAATCAACAGCGTTCGCCCTTTGGCTAAAAAAGTGACATGTGCAAAATTTTGTGACGATTGGACAACAAATACGACCTGCATTTTGATTACAAGAATACATGGCCTCACAGACGGACATGGCTAAATTGAATCAGAAAGTGATTCTGAGTCGATTGGTATAATTAGCTCTTCTCCTTCTTAGCGTTGCAAACAAAAAACACAAACTTATAATACCCTGTACCACAGTGGTGGTGTACGATATAAAAAAAGTAACCTCGAAAAAGAAAATCTAAGTTAAGAATTCTGTGCTACTTACAAGATCCTAAATTGTTTTCCATGCCACTCCCCTTAGTTGACTCATGTCTGGTATTGTGTCCCCACCTAAGTGCCGGTATCTGTTAAACGCTAAATCCGAGCAATGACAAAGGAAATGATCCAACGTCTCATCATCATCCCAGCATGTCATCACTTGCCGCACCGATTTTACATAAGTGAACTCGTAGTCCTATGTGTCCCGTCATAATATCAATAGCTATACTGACCTTCTTCTTACATCCTTTCAGTAATAGCCTCGTCTTCTCACGATCTCGATCCACCCATAAGATTTTCGCTATATCTAAATCTACCGTCCTACCGAACGTTACTCTGTTCCAAAGGGTTGCATGTGCATCCATCGCCCACGCCCTTAACTCGGACTGCGTTGACCCGAAAGGCTTCGGGTTAACCAAGTTTTTGTCGGCTGTCTTCTGGCCTTCACCGCCAAATCATCTGCCCTTTCATTGCTCTAACTCCGTTTTGGCCCGACACCTAAACGAGGCGGATCGTGCCATCCTCAGAGGAGGCGTTAATCTCCTTCTTACATTGCAAGACTGTTCGTGACATTACCGTCCTGCTTGTTATTGCCCTCGAGTTAGCACCACACCACCTAACGCATTCCGTAATCGCCCGGATCTCCGCCTGCAGGACCGTATTATGGTCAGGCAGTCTAAAACAGATCTCAGTCCATGGGTTCCTTTTGTAGACCCCCAGGCCCACTCTGTTCTCTATCAAAATTGTAATACTAGCGTTCCATCAATCCAAAAGTGTGCCACGGGCAGCAGTGCCTCACACTCGACCTTAGATGTCGCCTCAGGTATTCGATTGGAAAACTCTTTCCTTCCCTCCAGGTTTCCTAGATTATACCGCGACGGTATGAGCTGCTTCCATCCTCAATCCATTCTCCCATCGCCTTAAGTCACAAAAGGTTCCATGGTTTTGAGTAGAAAAGACGTATGGTCTGAAGGCCTTTGGTGTCGCATAACTTGCCTTGCCGGGCTTGGGTATAAATACCACCCTTGCCTCCTGCCAGGCTTTCGAAGTATATGCAAGTTCCAGGCATGCTGTGAAAATATTCGCCAGGTGGGGCACCAGATAGTCGGCCTCCTTTTGTAGTAACGCCGGAAATATTCCATCAGGTCCGGGTGACTTAAATGGTTTGAAGCTCCTCAAATATTCCTTCACCATAAATTCCGTAATTATAAACCTTCGATCAACATCATTATTCCAAGGTTGCGTATATCCGTGAGTCCCGTCGTATACTGGCACGCTCTCATTTCCTTGGGATCACAGCACCTCCACATAATACTCATCGTCGACTGACCACGCTACTTCATTACCTCAGAGCGCCGAATCAGAATCAATCAGAAGAAGGCCATTAGGTCGGCTTCACAGAGTACAATAATCGCTTCTTCAGTGAGTTGACATCCCCATCAAATCTGCTGGTGAAACGATTAACGAAGAAGCTGCTCTCTTTTTATACTACCCTAAGTCTAGAAGATGGGCAGAGTGATACCTCTACTGAAACCTGGAAAAGACCCCAGCAAGGGGGAGTCGTACAAACCAATCTCCCTTCTCTCATCAGTAGCCAAGACGCTTGAGGGACTACTCCTCCCGAGCTTAGTTGGAGAATTTCCATTCGCCAAGCATCAGCATAGATATCGAAGACTGCATAGCATCACCGCACACATTGGCTTCGATCAATACAGGTCATGTGATTGGATTGCCGTCGTGGCCCTGGACCTATGGAAGGCATTCGATACGGTCAGCCACGGCAAACTATTTGAGGACATCGTTAACACGTCCCTCCAACCAGGCCTGAAACGCTGGATGGCGTATTATCTGTGTGGTCGCCAGTTTTTTGTGGAATTTAGTGATAAGAAATCGAAACACCGTAGTGTAAAAAAGGGAGTTCCCCAAGCAGGGTTGATATCTCTGGCATTCTTGTACCTCTACCTATCCCCGTTCATCCTGTACAGACGGCATAGGGATCGTACCATATGAGTACAATAGTACGATCATGGCATCAAGCCCCCACACATTGTTGACATCTGCGATAGGTTAAACATCTACCTTAACGAAAATGTCGCTTATTTCGCTGCAAAAGATTTGAAGATATCTGCCATCAAATATGCAGATACATTGTTCACTACATACGCGCATGAGGTGAGTACGGAGATGAATGTGATAATCGATGGAGTAACGTGTCCCAAAATAATTGGTCACACAGTTCTTATACATTCTTCTCACATGCCTCAGCAATTTGCGATAAAGTGAGAAGTAGAAATAAGGTCCTCAAGTCGCTTGCCGGCAGTACTAGGGGTTCTGACAAACAGGCCTCGTTGAACACTTACAAAGCAATTGGCCGGTCTGTGGGAAGTTATGCAGGGCAAGTGTGGTCTCATCAGCTATGTGGCACGCAGTGGAGTAATACTCAAAACTGTCAGAATACCGTTCTTCGAACTGCGGCGAGCCGACTCTTCACTTCTCACGTAGGCCATCTTTATCAGGAGACAAAGATCCTACTCTCGCGTAGACATAACTACTTGCTGTCTAAGCCATACCTTCTGGGCTGTTACCGCAGAGACTACCTAAATCAACATATTGTGGAAAGGTATCCACCGCCCAAAAGGGAAGCGAAATGTTGTGGTCTGGAGACGGCGCTTCAAAAATCCCCCTACTGCTCAATACTCAACCGGATTCAACCGGATGTTTGTGCATCACAGCCGCACAGAGGACGACAACATCTGATGCACTGAATTTAATGCCACATCTTATGCCTCAGGACATTGTGGCTATCCAAATTGCAGCAACCATTGCCGTGACGTTAAGGGAGCTTTCTCATTGATCATGTGATGGCTGGGGACACTGTTTTATCCTTGATACAATATCTGATGTTCCAGGCAGTTTGGATCACACCCTACTTGAGCAGCTTTTTGATAAAAATTACTATACCACTATTCTTAATATAACCGATGGGAACTACGATATCCCTGTTACAAGAAGTTACATAGACTACTATACGGATGATTATATCGAAGAGGTTACCCGACCACTACAGTGTGTATCAAGCAGAGATCCTTGCAATTAAGGAAGTGGTGGAATGGCTGAGATATAATGTCATAACGACAATTGGCATAAATATCTTCTCAGACAGCCAAGCAGCCAATAAATCCCTGGAGAACGTATTTCTGAACACAACAAAAACCGCCATCGACTGTGGCAGATCTCTCGACGAGATGGCTGAACAGTTCAAAATTCACCTGTTCTGGAAGCCGGGCCACAGAGATGTCCCAGGGAATTGTAAATCGGATGAGCTTGCGAGACTAGGATCTACCCTACACCATTCCAGAGGTTATGGAATAAGCGACATGTAAGCTAGTTTTCAGGACCAGGCTCGAAGGACAACGAATGATAGATGGTCACAAAGAGGGGGCTATGAGCATTCTAAAACTATGTGGCCTCATCTAGACTTGAAGAGGTCTACTGCGTTGCTGTCATTGGCTAGAACAGACGGCTCAGTCATTGTGTTCGTTATGACAGGTCACTGTCTAATCGGAAAACATGCTGACAGACTGAAGGTTGTCAGCAGCGACTTTTGCAGAAGCTGTGAGGACATCCAAGAAGAATAGACTATAGAACACCTTCTGTGTGTGTGTCCCGCACTAGCAGCTAGAACACTTAAACCTAACCATAATACCCTGTACCACAGTGGTGGTGTAGGACAAACGGCACAGAAAAGAAATGCGGACAGATTGACATCAGGGGCAATATCTGCACTACAGCTACAGCAGTGGCGTAGGAAACAAGGATGGGGGTATATTCATTTTGTCATTCCGTTTGCAACACATCGAAATATCCATTTCCGACCCTATAAAGTATATATATTCTTGATCAGCGTAAAAATCTAAGACGATCTAAACATGTCCGTCCGTCTGTCTGTTGAAATCACACTACAGTCTTTAAAAATAGAGATATTGAGCTGAAACTTTGCACAGATTCTTTTTTTGTCCATAAGCAGGTTAAGTTCGAAGATGGGCTATATCGGACTATATCTTGATATAGCCCCCATATAGACCGATCCGCCGATTTAGGGTCTTAGGCCCATAAAAGCCACACTTATTATCCGATTTTGCTGAAATTTGGGACAGTGTGTTGTGTTAGGCCCTTCGACATCCTTCGTCAATTTGGTCCGGATCGGTTCAGATTTGGATATAGCTGCCATATAGACCGATCCGTCAATTTAGGGTCTTAGTCCCATAAAAGACACATTTATTATCCGATTTTGCTGAAATTTGGGACAGTGAGTTGTGTTAGACCCTTCGACATCCTTCGTCAATTTGGCCCCGATCGGTTCAGATTTGGATATAGCTGTTATATATACCGATCCTCCGATTTAGGGTCTTAGGCCCATACAAGCCACATTTATTATCCGATTTTGCTGAAATTTGGGACAGTGAGTTGTGTTAGGCCCCATTTTTCTTCAATTTGACCCTAATCGGTTCAGATTTGGATATAGCTGCCATATAGACCGAACTCTTGATTTAAGGTTTTGGGCCCATGAAAGGCGCATATATTGCCCAATTGCGCCGAAATTTGGGACAATGAGTTAGGTTATGTCCCTTGACATACTTCTGCAATATGGTACTGATCGGTCCAGATTTAGTTATAGCTGTCATATAGACCGATCTCTCGGTTTTAGGTTTTGGGGCCATAAAAGGCGCATTAATTGTCCGATTTCGCTGAAATTTGAGACAGTGCGTTGTGTTAGACTCTTCGACATTTGTCTGCAACTTAGCCCAAATCGGTGCAGTTTAGGATATAGCTGCCATGTAGACCGATCTCTCGATTTAAAGTCTTGGCCCCATAAAAGACGCATTTATAATCCGATTTCACTGAAATTTGACACAGTGACTTATGATAGGCTTTTTAATATCCGTGTCGTATGCGATCGGTTTATTTTTAGATATGGCTACTAAAAAGACCATTATTTTGTTATACACAATTGAACAATGACTTGTAATTATTAGTATTTGGTCCAAATCGGCACATATTTCGATATAACTGCTATGGGACATAAGGTATGCAATTTTCACCGGATTTTGATGGAAGATGGTTTACATATATACCCGAGGTGGTGGGTATCCAAAGTTCGGCCCGGCCGAACTTAACGCCTTTTAACTTGCGTTTAAATAATAAATGCCATACAGATGTGTGCTTTATTTACTAATTTAAATCCTCACAATGATTCTTAAAAAAGCACTACATCCAACTGTGGACTTCATGTCGACAGAGGTCATCGTTACAACATCGCCAATAACTTTCGTATTTTGCTTATAGAGATCAAAAGAAAAAAATATGAAAGGCATGATTTTCCCCTTTTTGCAAAAAAAATCTACTTTATAGTGTAGGGCAGTCTAATACGTATAGTCGGAAAGTATGAACTAAGCAACTAGAAACGGTTAAGCCGTTTTTCTGGTTTCCGACTTTTTCGTAAACATCCCACTGAAAATATCATTTTTCCAAATAGTTCATCAAAGTTAATTTGGAAATCGAATTATTAGCACTTATTATAAGTAAGTTTTTGCCCTTATTACGAAATCAATGTTCAATTCAAACACTTACAGATTTTGTACAGACACAAACAAAAGAAGTTACATGTTTTCTTATTTTTAAGTTTAAGGGTGTGTGCCCAACAAAGAAAGATTTCTAGTAGTTCTTATGCAATAAGGCATTCTTATTTCATAAGTTTGCTATACTATATAACTATATGTTACCCACTGTATTTAACAAGTATATAGTTGACATTTAACCTGTAAACCTCATAATGGCAAACACTCTTATAATCGCTCTATGAAATACGAGTATGTTAAGCTCTTTGGTAATGGACGAGTTCAAATGCTTATGGCTATACCTCAGCATATGTAGACTCCAACTTTGAAACTTTTACAAATGCCATAGACATATGGAGACAAAGGGAGGATTCCGGATGTTCTATGGTGGCTGTAACAGTTTTTCATAGCCGCATACAAACATCATAAATCGCTATTAATGAGGGAGAAACATAAGCATCTCTTTATCATCCATATTTTATTTTCATTGGGTTTGGTTTTTCCATGAAATAATCACCATCGCGTATCGCCTATCACAGAACTCATTGTAGTTGTCGACGACGACAATAATCGTAAATTGCTTTGTCGCATTGATAACGACAAAACAAGGAGGATATACATCATTATTCGCAATGTATTGGGTGGTGAAAAGAAAGAGAGAGAGAGAGAGAGAGAGTGTAAAAAGATTTTGCAAGTATATTAGAAAAAGAAAATAAATGAAAAAAAATTAAAAAAAAAATATCTTTATCTTGAAATCTTAATAAAAACCATGTCCAAAATATCCATTGCAGATTTGAAAGTATAACAAATAACTCATGATTTTCAGGAAATGTTAATGTGCAAATCTTTGAAAATTTCAGATTCTAAATTAGCAAATTTTGCCGATACACTGCATAAATCCAGTATACTTATTGAAAGTCTTAGAACAAAACATTATACAAGGTGATCCGGCTGTAGTTGTGTGCATTGACTACAGAGAGAAAGACATGGCGAATATACACTTACAGAAAAGAAGGACAGAAAGTCGCTACATATAATTATTAGAAAATTGTTTCTCATCCTGATAGGTGTGGCAAATAAATGCCATAAGAAATGAACCCCATTTACAAAGTAATGATGTATTGGAGAGCTTTAATCTGCCACGCCTTCACTTTAATACTACTTGGAGGGATAGGGTATGCTCAGTCTAATAATTCAATATTACTACCTAGGCTAGGAATAAGTTCCTAAAAACTCCTATACCTAAAGAGTTATGCACCGACTTCCCCACAACGTATACCGCTCGCCTTTGGACTAAAAAATAATGTATGAAAAATTGAGTGGTAATTGGATAACAAATGCGACCTGAACATTAAAAAATAACAGACGTACGTCCTAATCCTGGCAACATTTGTGAGGTACTATGCCATGTAAAACTTCTCTCCAAAGAGGTGTCGCACTGCGGCACGCCGTTCGAACTCGACTATAAAAGGAGACCCCTTATCATTGAGCTTAAAACTTGAATCGGACTGCACTCATTGATATGTGAGAAGTTTCCTTAGTGGAATGTTCATGGGCAAAATTTACAATTTGCACACGCAGTATGGAAAGAAAACACGGACAGACGGATATTTCTTAACTAAATTAGCAAGAGTTTCGAGCCGATCCTTTCACTGCATCACTTCTACGGTAGAAAAAAGTTAGGAAGTTGTTATCGTTAACCGATAACCATAATAATTCATAATTTACCTATTGTGATCAAATTAAAAAGAGAGTAGTATGAATTTCTCTATTTGCAAAGAAAGATGCTATTTATAAATTGGAGATATATATAAATCTGAACCAATTGTTATGAAATTAACCAGTAATTTCAACAGTCATAAGAGAATTACATGTGCCCAAATTCAGGAAGATCTGTTGATAAATGACCACAGTAGTACTATTACACGAACTTATTTGCGAAAAAAATATCTTGAAAAAATTGGCAATTTGTAGTAGTTCTTCCAGGAATAGCTCAACCTCTTGAGGTAATTAATATAATCAAGTAAAAAGGCGTAAAGTTCGGCCGGGCCGAACTTTGGATACCCGCCACATTGGGTATATATGCAAGCCACTTTTCATTATAACCCGGTGAAAATGCATAATTTATGTCCCATAGCAGCTACATCCACATATGGTCCGATTTGGACCGAATTCTGCACGAACATTGAGTGGTCTAATAAGTACAAGTAATTGTTTAATACTGTAGAAAAAAAAAATTTGTTCGTTTTGGTAGCCATATCCAAATATAGACCGATCTGAAACATATACGATATGGATTTTGAAAAGCCTAACATAAGTCACTATGTCAAATTTCAGCAAAATCGGATTTTATGGGGTAAAGACTTTAAATCGAGAGATCTGTTTATATGGCAGCCATATCCAAATCTGAACTGATTTGGGCCATATTGAAGAGGGATATCGAAGGGCCTAACACAGCTCAGTGTCCCAAATTTCGCAGACATCGGATTATAAATGCTCCTTTTATGGGCCCAAAACCTTGAATCGAGAGGTCGGTCTATATGGCAGCTATTTCCAAATCTGAACTAATCTGGGCCAAATTGCAGAAAGACGTCGAAAGCCCTAACTTAACTCACTGTCCCAAATTTTGGAGAAATCGGCCAATAAATGCGCCTTTTATGGGCCCAAGACCATAAATCGAGAGATCGGTCTATATGGCAGCTATATCCAAATCTAGACCGATCTAAGCCAAATTGAAGAAGAATGTTGAAGGGCCTCTTATGGCTTACTGTCTTAAATTTCGGCGAAATCGGACAATAAATGCACCTTTTATGGGTCCAAAACTTTAAATCGAGAAATCAATCTATATGGCAGCTATATCAAAATCTAGACCGATCTAAGCCAAATTGATGAAGAATGTTGAAGGGCCTTTTATGGCTTACTGTCCCAAATTTTGGCGAAATCGGATCATAAATAAAAAGGCGTATTTAAATCGAGAGATCTATCTATGTGGCAGCTATATCCAAATCTGAACCGATCTGTGCCAAATTGCAGAAAGTTGTCGAAAAGCTTAACACAACTCACTGTCCCAAATTTTGGCGAAATCGGACAATAAATGCCTTTTATGGTCCCAAGTCCATAAATCGAGAGATCGGTCTATATGGCAGCTATATCCAAATCTGGACCGATCTGTGCCAAATTGCAGAAGTATGTCGAGGGGCTTAACTTAACTCACTGTCCCAAATTTCATTAAACTCGGATAATAAATGTGGCTTTTATGGGCCTAAGACCCTAAATCGGAGGATCGGTCTATATGACAGCTATATCCAAATCTGAACCGATCAGGGCCAAATTGAAGATTAATGTCGAGGGGCTTAAGACAACTCACTGTCTCAAATTTCAGCAAAATCGAATAATACATGTGGCTTTTTATGGTCGTAAGACCCTAAATCGGCGGATCGGTCTATATAGCAGCTATATCCAAATCTGAACCGATCTGGGCCAAATTGACGAAGAGTGTCGAAGGGCCTAACACAATTCACTGTCTCAAATTTCAGCAAAATCGGATAATAAATGTGGCTTTTATGGGCCTAAAACCCTCAATCGGCAGATCGGCCTATATGGGGGCTTTATCAAAATATAGTCCATCTTCGAACTTACTCTGCTTATGGACAAAAAAAGAATCTGTGCAAAGTTTCAGCTCAATATCTCTATTTTTAAAGATTGTAGAGTGATTTCAACAGACAAACGGACGGACATGGCTAGATCAACTTAGATTTTTAGGGGTCGGAAATGAATATTTCGATGTATTGCAAATAGCATGGCAAAATGAGTATACCCCATCCCTCCGTGGCGGGTATAAAAATAGCTTTGAAAAAATCTTCAAATTTAATTTAAAAAGAAAAAATATACAGAATTAACCCAAATATAGAAAGTGTGTGAATTCCCAAGAATGATTTGTATGTGTATTTAGCCAAAAAAAAACATCTAGTATAAAATTGGCATTCTGCAGTTTTCTCTTATTTGTTAAAATTGTGGTCATGTTTATTTATGTGTACATGAAACCCCTAAAAGTATGCTACAATTTTAGGGTTTCAATATGATATTACTATTTGCTTTGACAAATTTTAGATTTTTCTGATTCACAGCTTTAAAGGCAATGCGACTGAATATTTTAAAAATAGTGGCCGCCATTAGAGGAATAAGTCAATGACTCCCATTGATTTTAGGTTATCACATAAGTCATCAGTCTAGACAGAAAGTTTATTGGACATGGGTATGTATGATTACTTTTCGATAATTATAAACATGCATCATACGCCACGTTGGACTCTCATCTTCTCTTTCTCATATACAACAAGTAAATAAAGGGTGATTTTTTTGAGGTTAGGATTTTCATGCATTAGTATTTGACAGATCACGTGGGATTTCAGACATGGTGTCAAAGAGAAAGATGCTCAGTATGCTTTGACATTTCATCATGAATAGACTTACTAACGAGCAACGCTTGTAAATCATTGAATTTTATTACCAAAATCAGTGTTCGGTTCGAAATGTGTTTCGCGCTTTACGTCCGATTTATGGTCTACATAATCGACCAAGTGAGCAAACAATTAATGCGATTGTGACCAAGTTTCGCACTCAGTTTACTTTATTGGACATTAAACCAACCACACGAATGCGTACAGTGCGTACAGAAGAGAATATTGCGTCTGTTTCTGAGAGTGTTGCTGAAGACCGTGAAATGTCGATTCGTCGCCGTTCGCAGCAATTGGGTTTGTGTTATTCGACCACATGGAAGATTTTACGCAAAGATCTTGGTGTAAAACCGTATAAAATACAGCTCGTGCAAGAACTGAAGCCGAACGATCTGCCACAACGTCGAATTTTCAGTGAATGGGCCCTAGAAAAGTTGGCAGAAAATCCGCTTTTTTATCGACAAATTTTGTTCAGCGATGAGGCTCATTTCTGGTTGAATGGCTACGTAAATAAGCAAAATTGCCGCATTTGGAGTGAAGAGCAACCAGAAGCCGTTCAAGAACTGCCCATGCATCCCGAAAAATGCACTGTTTGGTGTGGTTTGTACGCTGGTGGAATCATTGGACCGTATTTTTTCAAAGATGCTGTTGGACGCAACGTTACGGTGAATGGCGATCGCTATCGTTCGATGCTAACAAACTTTTTGTTGCCAAAAATGGAAGAACTGAACTTGGTTGACATGTGGTTTCAACAAGATGGCGCTACATGCCACACAGCTCGCGATTCTATGGCCATTTTGAGGGAAAACTTCGGAGAACAATTCATCTCAAGAAATGGACCGGTAAGTTGGCCACCAAGATCATGCGATTTGACGCCTTTAGACTATTTTTTGTGGGGCTACGTCAAGTCTAAAGTCTACAGAAATAAGCCAGCAACTATTCCAGCTTTGGAAGACAACATTTCCGAAGAAATTCGGGCTATTCCGGCCGAAATGCTCGAAAAAGTTGCCCAAAATTGGACTTTCCGAATGGACCACCTAAGACGCAGCCGCGGTCAACATTTAAATGAAATTATCTTCAAAAAGTAAATGTCATGGACCAATCTAACGTTTCAAATAAAGAATCGATGAGATTTTGCAAATTTTATGCGTTTTTTTTTAAAAAAAAGTTATCAAGCTCTTAACAAATCACTCACTAAATTCGGCAGGGCCGAATCTTGGAAACCCACCAACGTGGATACTGCTTCTAAAATTTACCAAAATGAACTAAGTTAAAGGGCTTACTTATAGTTTACGTAACAAATTTTTGCCAAACCAATCAAAAATGAAAGTTCCAAGGGGCCGTAGAAGACTAATCGGTAGATCGGCTTATGTAGGAACTGCATCAGGCTATAGACCGATATGGATCGATGTTGGATGTTATAATAAACCAGAAAATTTCAGCCGAATCGTATAAAAATTGCGGCTTCTAGGGTCTCAAGATGGCAAATCGGGAGACCGGTTTATATGGAAGCTAAATCAGATTCTCTCAAAAACCCATGTAAAACTGAAACGTTAGTGGAGAAAATGGGAGTGAGAGCAGAGACAACGGAGGACATGTTGAGGCTTTTGATGAAAACACATTTTTCACAAATTATGAAGGGGCTTACGGAGACACCGGAATCTTGGAATAATGAGGTTGATCAAAGGCTTATCATAATCGAATTTATGGTCATTTTCCACTATTTTCACAGCGTGCCTAGGACTTTCATATACACCGAAAGCCTGGCAGGAGGTAGGGCTGATATTTATACCCAAAACCGGCAACGCAAGTTATGAGACACCAGAGGCTTACAGACCTATAAGCTTTATGATCTTTCTACTCACAACAATGGAACGTATTATGGATACCATGATAAAGAGTAGAACATCCAGCGAACTGCTCAAATACAAACAGCATGCCTATGTCAAGGGAAGGTCGGGCGAGACTGCCCTGTAAGAGTTTGTGCATAAAATAGAAGTATTCGTCGATGCCAAGACGTACACATTGGTGGTTTGCATGGAGATCGAGGGGGCGCTTAACAATAAGAGGACCGACACATCTGTGAGCATTCTCTATTTGACGCACCACGTTTCTTTAACAAAACGATTTCGATATCTAACAAGGCCTAATACTTAGGAGTGATCTTGGATAGGAAACTTAATTGAAAGTGGCACATTCAGGAGCGTACTGGAAAGGCTCACAGATGTTGGGCATTATATAAATGGGCCGTATGCTCGAAATGGGGCCTGAATCCGAGGAAAGCCCACTGGCTCTTCAGGAGCGTGATTAGACCAATACTTATACACTCAGTAGTTTGGTGGACTGCTATGGAGAAAAAGTGCAACATAAGGACCATACAACAGGTTCGTAGAACATGTTGTCTTGGCATAGGCGGAGCGATGAGGACCACGACCACTGGGGCGCTGGAGACTTAAAGTGTTGGGAGACTTGATTTAGGATGAGAGCAGCTCATACTTTCGCGGTATAATCGAGGCGATGATGGGAAACCTGGAAGAAAGGGAAGCGGTTTCCGATTAGATACCTGAGACGACACTTGAGATGGAGTGCGAGGTACTACTGCCAGTGGAACAGTCTTGGATTGGCGGAACCCTAGTATTGCCATCTGTAAAATCATGTTACACGGATGTATCAAAGCTAGAGGACAGAGTGGACCTGGGGGTCCACATTGAGAACCCAAGGACTGAGATCTGTTTTAGACTGCCTGACCATTATACGCTCAAGGAATGCCTGAGATGGTGTAGCGCTAACGCGAGGACGTGGAGTGTGAACATCTTTTCAATTTTTTTTTTTGCAAATTTTTGACAATGAACATTCCTCTAAAGAACAGCGGCAAACTTCTCACCTATCAATGAGTGCAGTCCGATTCAAATTTAAGCTCAATGATAAGGGGCTTCCATTTTATAGCCGACTTCAAACGGCGTGCCGCATTGCACCACTTGGGAGAGAAGTTTTACATGGCATAGTACCTCACAAATCTTGCCAGCATTAGGAGGGGAAAAACTAAAAAAAATTTCTGATGGTCTCGCCAGGATTCGAACCCAGGCGTTCCTCTGCGCTACTGTGGTTTCCAATATTTACGTACAGTAAAATGGCCATAAGGAAAATAACAATCAGGACGGTAAGATCACGAACAATCTTGGAATGTAAGAAGGAGTTTAACGTCTTCTCTGAGAATGGCACAATCCTAATGGTTTGAATGCCGGTTCATAACGGAGTAAGGGGAATGAAAGGGCAGACGATTTACGGGTAAAGGCCTCAATAAACTTTGTTAACGCGAAGCCTTTCGGGTCGAAGCAATCCGATTTAAAGGAGTGAGCTGTCGATAGGAAGACGAAAATTCTATGGAGTGATCCGGGAAAACCAAGCCAGCCATCCCGCAAAGAAGACTACAGACAGTGTCCTGTGCAGGTAGACAAAATCGGAACAGGAACGAAGGAAGCGCGCACGGCCCCTGAGTCTTCATGAAGGACTGTGACTTCCTAAAGGTGGCCACAGCCATCACGGAAAGGGAAGATGGTCGTTGAGAATGGTAAGAAGCCACCCTCTTACGCCAGAGTAGCAAGGAAGCATAACAGAGATAAGCTGACTTATGCAGTCATCAATATCGGCAGTGCAATCGGTAGGATTCCACCAGATCATCGGTCTCAAGTAGAGGATCTGGTTTTTCGAGCATGTGTGGAACTCTGTAGAGGGTCCACCCATACAAATGATGAGCTGCTAGTATAGAGGGAACATCTTTACGCTACGTTTTGCGTCGGCGAAATGTATTGATACCGTCAAACAGCTTTTCAGAGGTGTTTACGCTCCCTGGGAGAGCGCAAAGCTCGACCCGGTGAGAAAGATGGGCATACCCCAGCTCACAAAGGCGACGGTCTTCATGAAGGGACGGGGCAGTAAATTTGCGACGGAACGCATGTTGGGATTCTAAGGCAAGCAAAACCAAGGTTTGTTCGAAGAGAAGTGGAGATCTTCCACAGGGAGGGGACGGAGGAAGGAACTCTCCTTGTGGTTTGCATTGATCGAGTCTCCGTGACGAGTTTGGCTAAGACTAAAGGCATGGCGCACTACGGGAGCAAGGTTGTCGTTTTCAAGATTGGGAAGATTGGAATAGGCAGAAATCCTCATATCGAGACATTAGGTCGTGCCGTGTCAGGTGACTCAATACCGCCCAACGAACAGGGGGCTGACGACGAGACAATCACCACCCCTCTCAATATTGGAAAGACTAGGGTAAGCAATGAAACTAATACCCAAATATCAGGCAGTGCATTTGCGAGAGACCCAACACAGCCTAACAAACAGGGATCCGACGACTTCAACATTCGGAATACTAGGATAGGTAAAGATCCTAATATTGAAACATTAGCCAGCGCAGCGACAGGAGTCTTAATGCAGCCTAACGACGATGGTACCATCACCTACTCCCAAGAAGCCCATTTATTTAAGATTTGGAAGACTGAGATTGGCAAAGATCCTAGTATTGAAACATCAGGCAGTACAGAGCATGGAAACTCAATACAGCCTAATGAACAGAGACCCGACGTTGGTACCACTACCGACTTTATAGAGATTCGGAAGACATCGGGCATTGTAGTGACAGGAAAGTCAATGCAGTCCAAAGAACAGGTACCAGAAGATGAGATCATCAACTACTCCCAAGATGCCCATCTACTGGAGGACCAATGACTGAGGTAATCCAGATAAACCAGATACTATTTTCATATCAATTAGTTTAAAGCTCAATGATGATTTTGTTGATTTTTTCCCCTTACATCATGCTTTAGGACACCCAATGAATGACCGACACGTAAGATAAAAATATTAATCTGCCTTCATTTGTCGCTGAAAAACTTGCATTTGCTATCAAAATGTAAAGTTTGCGGCATATTTGCTGGTAAGATTGATTTTGGTCCTGAATACCACATATTTGAGACCGGTTAAAATCATTGTTTAATGGCTAAAGTCTTATCATTGCGAAAACCATGAGATAAAATATTTTTTATTTCTTATTCCAACTTACTCGACCTTTCTTTCTTCCCATATTTGGTTTGCGCATCTTGCACTACTTTGGCTGCTTGGCAGTACAAATATTTTGCCAGTTAATCCTCTTTGTCGAAAACGAAATTGATTGAATTTTTCGACATTGATTTCTAGTTAATCTGTGGCTTCTTTTCAAGGAAAATCAAAACCCCAAAACATTGAAATGTGATGTCTCGTCGCATCTCCAGTCTGGCATGCCTTCATATCATCTCGTCTCATCAATTTCTAAAACTTATTCTGCGTTTGATTTGGCAAATCGGTGGTAGGGACGAACTCCCTGGGTTGAGTGGGTGGGAAAAAAGACAATGGGATGAGGTGAGCTAAAACAAAAAAAAAAGGAATAGAAAAATAGAACCATGAAGTCCAGCTTAAATTTCAAGTTATACTCCATCAGATTTCAATATGAACTGTAATAGATTTTTATTGTGTGTAGCCTTTTGCCAACCGCCTTTATGACCGCTGGTGGTGGGTGCAAATGTGGTTACGAGTATTAAGGGCTGCGGGAGACTTTTTTATATTAATAAGTGCTGTCTGATTCATGCTTCTAGTTTTGTAATAACAATTAAAAACGTGTTCGGCCGTGCCGAACTTTAGATGCCCACCACCATGGATAAATTAACCATCCTCTGGCTGGTCTGGATCATATTTGATTCAGGTCCCGAGAACTCTCATACAAGTCACCATTTCAACGAAATTGAGCAACAAATCCGCTTAGTATGGGATTAAGGCCCTAAATTGGGAGATATTGGGTTGCCCAAAAAGTAATTGCGGATTTTTTAAAAGAAAGTAAATGCATTTTTAATAAAACTTAGAATGAACTTTAATCAAATATACTTTTTTGCACTTTTTTTCTAAAGCAAGCTAAAAGTAACAGCTGATAACTGACAGAAAAAAGAATGCAATTACAAAGTCACAAGCTGTGAAAAAATTTGTCAACGCCGACTATATGAAAAATCCGCAATTACTTTTTGGGCAACCCAATAGTTCTACAATATATGACAGTTATATTTAAATATATTCTGATCTGGAGGCCACTGTAGCGCAGAGGTTAGTATGTCCGCCTATGACGCTGACCTGGGTTCGAATCCTGGCGAGACCATCAGAAAAAATTTTCAGCGGTGGTTTTCCCCTCCTAATGCTGGCAACATTTGTGAGGTACTATGCCATGTAAAACTTCTCCGCAAAGAGGTGTCGCACTGCGGCACGCCGTTCGGAATCGGCTATAAAAAGGAGGCCCTTATCATTGAGCTTAGATTTAGATCGGACTGCACTCATTGATATGTGAGAAGTTCGCCCCTGTTCTTTAGTGGAATGTTCATGGGCAAAATTTGCAATTAGCATAGTCTGATCTGGACCATATATTTTTTTTTAATCAACCAACACGCAGGAGATGTCCCCTATAGATGCAGTGCATTGCGTTGGAGAGGATAGTTAAGGATAGAAGGAGGAAAGAGGGAGTAGTGTTTATCGACACATGCTTTGAATTTCGGGATGTCGTAAGAAGCGGGAAAAACATCCGCCGAAAGTCAATTCCACATACGAACTGTCCTTGCGAAAAAAAATTTTTCCGGTAGAGCCTGGTCCGATCTGCTGGCCAATCGATTACAAACCGGTGCGCGCTTCGAGATAATCTTGTATTTCTGACAAACAACCTCAAGTCAGGAATCAGAAGACTGACTTCCGAAGAACACACACCGTGGAAGAATCGATAGAACAACGCCACACAACCCACATTTCGACGATGCTCAAGGGAAAAAAATAGAGTTGAATACCCTACCACCTATCCTACCACCTATCCTACCACCTATCCTACCTCCTATCCTATCTCCAATTAACACCAACGCGCGCCTGTGGACACGGTCAAACAACTCCAAAGATGATTTTTGAAGCTCCGGCCCATATATGCGAGTTATATTCCATCTTCGGCCTGATGTACGTAGTTTAGCGGGAGTGAAATATTTCTTACACCGCTTAAGAAAGCCCAAGCACCAACGGACATCACATTGAATCTTCACGCGCAGAACATCAAGAGCCTCTGATTGCGTGATATCTACATCGTCGATAGATGTTGCGGATTGTAAAGTGCCAGTGAATCGTTTGTGGGACAACAAACAGCACTGCGTTTTGCGTGCATTAAAATCTACTTTGTTCAATCGACCCCACTCAGAAATGGTCTGCAAATCCTGGCAGAAAGTCAAGTCCACAATCCGCCTACTGGCTTCAATCTCTCGCAAACTCGGCCTATGATCGAATGAAAATGAAAGACAGAAGTTGCTGTCATCCTCAAATGAGTAGATCGGATACGAAGTCAGACCCAGTAGATAGTCAATGAAAATAAGAAAAAGAGAGGGAGGGGGAGAAAGAACAGAGCCTTGTGGTACTCCTGCAGTCAATTTATATTCGTCAGATGAGAACCCATCTACAACAACTCTTATAGTCCGATCTCTGAGAAAACTCGATATAAAGCGACCAAAGTTATAACCGACACCAAACGCGACAAGCTTTGAAAGGAGTGCATCGTGCCAGACCCTATCAAATGCCTTGAAGATATCCAGAGCCATGACCTTACTCTCTTTTGCTATAGTCAGTATATATGTTTGGTTTAGGGGAAGTTTATGAGGTGAGACGTCCCTAAAACACTTGGCCAAAAAACAGATACCAGATTTGAGACCCTTTTTGCCATAATCCACACATATGTACAGTTTGAGGGGTATGTAGAGTGGACCGGCCACCCACACACTTAGGTCTGAGTGAATTCTTTTTTTTTTTATTGGTGCAGGGGGCTGCAGGGGTCTCGTACAGATCCAGATCGCAGGACCTAATTCTTGAATCCTTATATCAACATTAGATTCGATCTCTACTAACATAGACCTTTCTTTTAATTCACATATTATCCAGCTCGAACAACACGTCCTCTTGAAAGGAATCTATCTCAAATATGTGTACCAGATTCGTTGTCAACGCCCAAAGACCTTTCATTTTTGTGATGTTGGACATTCACAACCCGTGGGTTGGGAGGCCCCTCAGACCACAAGGAATAAATTTGTATTCTACTTTTGAATACCCATATCATTTGATACCCATATAGCCCAAAGCGATGAAAGATCTCTGGGGGGGGGGAGTTTTGGGGTGGGGACCCCCGAACACCTTGGGCGAAATTTGTATAACAAATTCGTACTCTATTCGTAAACACCTTTCATTTTATACCCATATTGTCCCAACCATGTACGCCCAGGTGGATTTTGGGATGGGGCGTTCCCCCAGGTTATTGGACCAAAAATTTGGCGTCTTTGAAAATTGGGGTATGGGGCAGGGTTCGCCCCCCTTCGGATATCAAAACCGGGGGCCTAAACTCTACCATCTGTGAAAATTTCATGAAAATCGGATCAGCCAAATAAACAAACAAACAAAGCGCAACAATTTCATTTTTATACAATAGATTGTCTGATCTAGACCACATTTAGGTGTGACGACGGAAGGCCTAAAACAACTCATTGTTTCCAGTTTCAGCGAAATCAAATAATAAATGCAGCTTTTGTTGGCTCAAGACACTTGATCGGCAGATCGGTCTATATGGCAGCTAAATGGGGAAATGGTCTGATATGAGCCATATTATGTTTCAATATCGGTGCCTCTAGTACAATTTCCTGTTTGAAATTTCATCGAAATCGGATAATAAATGCGCCTGTTACGGGCTTAGGACCCTTACATGGCATATCGGTCTATATGGCAGCTATATGTAAATATGGTCCGATATGGACCATATTCCTTTTGAATATCGGAGCCCGTAGTTCAATTTCCAGTTTCAAATATCAGCGAAATGGGACAAAAAATGCGGCTTTACGGGCTTAAGACCCTTAATTGCCAGATCGGTTTATATGCCAGAACTTAACCTGGGTATAGAAGAAATACGAGTCTTTGCAAAATTTTAAGTTAATACCTCGATTTTTAAAGACTGTAGAGTGATTACAAATGACGGATAGACGGACCTCGTTAAATCGCCTTAGAATTTTACGACGATCCGAAGTATATATTCTTTGTAGGGATAGGGATAGGGTATGGATATTTCGTTGTGTTGCACACGGAATGATTAAATGAATATCCCCCTATCCTATGGTGTGTATTATAAATAGCAAAATTTTGTGTGGCTAGGTTAGGTTAGGTAATAATGAATGCTAAATCAGTCTCACTACAAAACGACAATTTGTGTCCACAGTCTTAGCACTGTATCGACAGAGTGACAAAAACTCTTGTGGGAATCGAACCAACTGAACTCACATTGTAAATCCCATCCCACGGAGGCCACCGTAGCGCTGAGGTCAACATGTCCGCCTAGACGCTGAACGACTGGCTTCGAATCCTCGCGAAAACATGTGAAAAACAATTTTTATACCCACCACCATAGGGTAAACTAATCTAGTCATACCGTTTGTAACACCTCGAAATATTCGTCTAAGACCCCATAAAGTATTGGGTTGCCCAAAAAGTAATTGCGGATTTTTCATAATGTCGGCGTTGACAAATTTTTTCACAGCTTGTGACTGAAGTTCATTCTAAGTTTTATTAAAAATGCATTTACTTTCTTTTTAAAAAATCCGCAATTACTTTTTGGGCAACCCAATATATATATTCTTGATCCTCTCGACGTTCTGAGTCGATCTAGCCGTGTCCGTCCGTCTGTCGAAAGAGGTCGAACGCGTAAAGCTAGCCGGTTAAAATTTTCCACAGATACTTAATATGGATGTAGATAGATGGGGATTGCAAATGGGCCATATCTGTTCAGATTTAGATATTGCTTCCATATAGATTGATCTCCCGATTTGGCTTCTTGAGCCCCTGGAAGCCGCAAACATATAAACCGATCTCCCGCTTTGATTTCTTGAGCCCCTGGAAGCCGCAATTTTTATCCGATTAGGCTGAAATTTTGCATATGGTGTTCTGTTATTACTTCAAATAATTGTGACTAGTAGGGTTCATATCGGTCTATATCCTGATATAGCTGCCATATAAACCGATCCGCCGACTTGACTTCTTGAGCACTTACAAGTAGTAATTTTTGTCCGATTTGGCTGAAATTTTGCATGTAGTGTTTTATTACAACTTTCAACAACTGTCCCAGTCAAACGTATACTTCTCGTCACATTTATTCCAGCAAATCTTAGATAAGTGCATATTCAAAATTCTCATCCCACAGTGTTTGGGATTTGATTTCCAAACTCTTTATTCTGTGATTGACACAAATGACGTTTCCTTGTTGTTACAAACGCACACACTCACTTGCCTTCAAAGACAAGGCCATATGCATGTAATGCAATATATACAGAAACGTCAAGTGTGGGAGCGATTTTCATCTGCAAATTCCTATAGCAAATGACAAGTGTTTGGATCCCGTTCCTGGCATTGTTGTAGGTTTTCCACTGACTGTCTATTGTTGCCTGTAGTGGTTGGTTGAATGTCACAATGTTAGCATTACGGTTCACATGCATACACATATCGCTTGCATCCTGTCGTACTCGCCTCTTGACTGACTGTCTCGCCTATTGACTGACTGGATTTGACAAAGTGCTGCATCGTCATTTAGAGCTCACAATTTCATTGAGTCGCTTTTCTTCAATGTTATTTGGCTGAATTCGAGTGGAGTTTTGCAAATTTCTATCCAAACATTTTCCTTTAGTGAAAGTGCCAATGGTTTTAGAACTATTCGAGGTAAAAAGATACAATTTCCCAACTTCATGTGATTCCATCAGAAAATAAGGAAGTAGAGAAAAACACAAAAAATTTAATTTACCAGCAGTTAAGGTGTCAAGCTGTGCTGTAACCAATCATTTGCAGATATCCTACCATAAAATTGTATGCAAATCAATCAAAAGTCACTTTTATCGTCAACACTTTGCAAAAAAAAAAATATTGGGTTGCCCAAAAAGTAATTGCGGATTTTTCATATAGTCTTTTAAAAAATCCGCAATTACATTTTGGGCAACCCAATACAAGTATATACGCGTAATATTAAGCAGAGGCGAATACTATACACCCTTCACCATGGATCGTATTTGATAATTTCTTAAAATGACTGTTAAGGGAGCTCATTGGTCATGTGGCGGCTACAGGCACTGCGTTATCCTTGATACAATATCCGATGTTCCAGGCAGTGTGGATTATACCCTACCTGAACCGAAGTTTGATACAAATTACTGTATTACTAATCCTGATAGAACCGATTGAAACTACGATATCCCTGGTAACAGAAGTTACATAGACTTCTATACGGATGGTTCCAAACTAAACGACCAGCTGGACTTTGGGGTGTACTCTAAAGATCTAGAACTGGTCATATCGAAAAGGTTACCCGACCACTGCAGTGTGTATCCAGCAGATATTGCAATTAAGGAAGTGGTGGAATGGCTTAAATACAATGTCATTATGACGATTGGCATAAATATCTTCTCAGACAGCCAGGCAGCCATTAAATCCCTGGAGAACGTATTTCTGAACACAAAAACCGCCCTCGACTGTCGCAGACCTCTCGACGAGATGGCTGAACAGTTCGAAATTCACCTGTTCTGGGTGCCGGGCCACAGAGATATCCCAGGGAATTCTAAAGCGGACGAGCTTGCGAGACTAGGATCAACCATACACATTCCAGGGATACTGGCATCTATGGGTAAGCTAAGTTTTCAGGACCAGGCCCCAAAGACAACGAATGATAAATGGTCACAAAGAGGGGGCTGTGAGTATTCCAAAACTATGTGGCCTAATCTAGACTTGAAGAGGTTTACTGATGTGCTGTCATTGGCTAGAACAGACGTCTTAGTCATTGTGTACGTCATGAGAGGTCACTGTCTAATCGGAGGACATGCTGACAGACTGAAGGTTGCCAGCAACGACTTTTGCATAAGCTGTGAGGACATCGAAGAAGAAGGGACTATAGAACACCGCACTAGCAGTCAGAACGAGTTCATTTCTTTGACAACCTGTCTGATTTAGCGGATGTTAACATTCGCAAGTTATTGGGCTTTTTAAAGCGATCTGGATGGTTGAACGGTAGGAACTAGAAGGCATCTTCCTTCTTCTGTTTCTGTGGTATCACAATGGACGAAAACGTCTAAGTGAGTCTGACTTAAACCTAACCTTACCTAGAATGACTGTTACGATTAAGAAGATCTTTCTTTTCATGGCTGTTAAAAATCATAACAGAACAACATTTGCAAAATTTCAGCCCGAACGCACAGGAAGAACGCACAGGAATTACCGCCTCAAGAAGTCAAATCAGGATATCCGCTTATGTGACAGCTATTAAGCTATGGACCTATTTGGCCCTTAAAAATGCTAACCGTTAAAAACTTACACTAACAAGAAAATTTTGTGCAAAATTTTAAACGCCTAGCTTAACTCCTTTAAAAGGACTCCTAAAAAGGCGGAAAGGCGGACAGACAGAAAGACAGACAGAAAGACAGACGTACAGACAGAAAGATAGATGGACGAACAGCTAGCCAGACAGACGGACGGATGGACAGATAAACGGGCCTAATGAACTTAAAATGTTAATGCGATTTTAAGGAGCTTCCAACCATTTAAGTCACTCGGGCGTGATGATTCATTTCTGGTGCTGCTACAGAAGGAGGCCGAATCCACCCCACCAGTCCACTATTTTCACAGCGTGCCTAAGACTTGCATATACTACGAAAGCCTGGCAGGAGGTAGGGCTGATATTTATACCCAAACCCGGCTAGGCAAGTTATGCGACACCAAAGGCTTACAGACCTATAAGCCTTACGTCATTTTTATTCACAACAATGGAACGTATTGTGGATACCATGATAAAGAGTAAGACATCCAGCGAACTGCTCAAATACAAACAGAATGCCTATGTCAAGGGAAGATCGGTGAAAACTGCCCTGCACGAAATTGTGCATAAAATTGAAGAATCCTTCGATGACAAGACGTACACACTGGCAGTATGTATTGACATCGAGGGGGACCGACACACTGATCTAATCCCTAGACTAGTATCCTTAGACCACCTATTTCATATGCTAAGGAATAGGTGGAAAAATCGTGGATCCCATGACATAGGTTAAGTTTGGTTAAAGCGCCAGTATGCCATCAGACTCACTTAGATGCCTTCAAGATCCTGTCGCTGAACCATCCAGATCGCTTTAAAAAGCCCAACAACCTGCCAATGTTTACATCCGCTAAATGAGACAAGTTCTCAAAGAAATGAGAAACTAAAGTGGAACTCCTTCTGACTACCAGTGCGGGACACACACAACAAATGTTCTATAGTCTCTGCTTACTAGAGGTCTTCACAGATTCTGCAAAAAAACGCTCCGGGCAACCTTCAGTCTGTCAGAATGTTTTTCGGTTAGACAGTGAGTGACCTGCCATGACGTACACAATGACTGAGACGTCAGCTCTAGCCAGCAACTTTCAAGCGGTACACCTTTTCAAATACAGACCAGGCCCCAACCCCCCTTTGTGACCTTCTACCATCCGTCGCTCTTCGGGCCCGATCCTGAAGACTTAGCTACATGTCGCTAGAGGCATACCCACAGATTCCAGTTCCCCTTGAATGTGGAAGGTGATTCCTAGTCCCGCAAGCTCGTCTTCTCTACAATTCCCTTGGATATCTCTGTGGCACCCAGAACAGGTGAATTTTGTTCAGCCATCTCGTTGAGAGATCTGCGACAATCAAGGGTGGTTTTTGAATTCAGAAATACATTCTCCAGGGATTTAATATCTGCCTGGCCGTCTCAGAAAATAGTTCCTAGTCTCGCAAGCTCGCCCTCTCTACAATTCCCTAGGATATCTCTATGGCCAGGCACCCAGAATAGTTGAATTTTGAACAGTTCAGCCATCTCATTAAGAGATCTGCGGCAGTCAAGGGCGGTTTTTGAATTCAGAAATACATTCTCCAGGGATCTAATGGCTGCCTGGCTGTCTCAGAAGAAATCGTCATTATGACATTATATCTTAGCCATGACACCACTTCTTTTGTTTAGCCGAGAAATTAGAGAAACGACCGTGTTGATTGGTGTCTTGAACAGAACTACCCTTTATTTCTTACAAAAACTATCTTAACACCTAATACATACTTAAACTTCTGTAAACTGTACAATCTTAAATATCTAAGGACAACAAATACAACACACATTGATCCTATTTCCATCCACAGGATATTTACATAGTGAACTAGCTACCTGCCTTAGTTGAAACACATGTACTCTTAATGATTAGAAAATCACTTACTGATAAACGATACACTTAATGATAAACAATACAAATGCTTACTTCTACATAAGTGTTCCAACATGTGCTCATTTTATGATCTAAGGTTTTATCATAGAAATTCCCTATCTCTGGGTATATATACTATGCACACATGTCTGTTATTTGTTGGCCTATCCTCAACCAAACATACTGAACTGTACATTCTCCCCGCCTTAAAAGATCCTAGTCTTTTTATGAGTATTATATCTATTGAACATTGAATTGTTACATACAGAAAAATTACTTATAATTACAGTCTAAGTTGAATAAAGTTGAGCAAAGTAATATATATCTGTACATTTATATAGCAATTATTTTGTTTTATCTTAAACGAGGTAGTACAATGGATGCTGGCAGGTATCTTGATGACATGTTGCATACCTTCTTCAAAATCCATATCACGGCAATAATGATGACAATGATGATAATGCATGTAGTAACGCTGAAGCCATAATGTGCCAGATGATGAATATTTAAATGCGTGGGCCAGCCAAGAATTGAAGTTGCCTTAGGGATGTCTGAGAGTTTATAAATTGCAATCTCGTTATCCAACTTCAAATGTGACAATGGAGGTAAAAATGACGTCAAATTGATGTTTGGAATCATAAAATCAGCATCGCTGCTGTACCTGTCGTACGCCCATAAAGTGGTCTCTTCAGTTTCGAGATGACAATTTGGCTGTAGTTTTATCAGCCCTTGACCTTCTATAATAACAGCATGCCTTTTGTTGTCGCAAACAGCTTCAGCTCCCATTTGTGTCGAAATCGAAAATATCCAAGTATTTGGAGCTTGAACTTGTTTCCAATAATTTGCCCAAGCCTTGATCTCAACCTTGCAACTAGTTGGTACTCGTCTAGTCTTCAGAAACAATTGCACCTCGCAACTTTGCGTATTTCGTGTGTTGTATAAGGGATGAGTTTGAGGACAGATCATCATATCCTCAGTCTTCTGACAATGTGCCCAGTTCTCTTCGCTGATGTAATAAAACATTGTTTTCCTCTCGTCAATTAACATATAACTGTTACTAGGTTGTATTCGTACAGATAAACCATCATGCATCTCCGGATATGCATGAATTGCATATGAAATAAACAAATCAGCATTAATTAGCGGTAATCGTACGTTGAACAGAATAAACCCAATTGTTGTTCTTGTTGTAACATGTGCCAGTTTTGAAAGCTCCATTGGCCTCTCAGTAGGCAATCGCAACCTCTTGTTGACTGTGGACCTTATCCGCAGAATTTCGTCCTTCAATTTCTTAACAGAAATTAATTCATGCAGTAAGCTTCCTTTCGTGTTCGTCATCACAGTGATTAAATTCTTCTGAATTTCTCCAAACGCTTCTAATGTTGCTAATAGGCTTGTTGCTTTCCTCACAATAGCTTCTCGGTCGGCTAGATTATTCACCCGTGCATTCAAGGAATCGAAAGAGCCTTTGAACTTCTGGATGTTGTCGAATATTACCTCATTTTGCTTTTTAATGACTTCAGAGGTAATGTCTTGAATAGAAGTATAATTCCTCTCCAAACTCAATAGATACTCTTGATTTTCCGCAGCATTCCGTATCTTCTCAGAAAGAACTTCAGCGTGTTCTTCGTCCATCAATCCAAACAGTGAATGAAAAATACCTCCAACAAACGCAAGTGCCGCTCGTTTCGACCTTCTATCAGGCATTGATGACATTATAAGCTCGTTCCTATTTTGCACTTGATGATATGCTTCTTCCAGCTCGTTCCGCAGAAAGACTTGCTGCTTTTCCAACACCTTACCCACAAAAACTCCATAATCCGACATCGCATTATTTATAGTTGTCATTGAAGCTGCATATTTTGATATGTTGATATGCACCACAATATCCCACGATGATTTCGTTAGCCCCACTGTACTAACCTCTTCGAAGAATATGCTAGATTTCTCCGTGAATTTAATAATATCAATTTTAGCTCTAATTGGGCTTATTAGACACAATAAATTTATAATACAAACTATGAAATTCTTATTTTTTATCCTCTCTCTTCTTAAGGTCGGTGAGACCGAACCTTTTCGTTTGCATATAGTCGGCTTTTTGTTTTCATTGTAAGCTGCATTCAATATCGTAGCTTCATCTTCTCCGACTATTTCCTCATTGTTCTCAGTGGGAAAAGGACAAACATTTTGGATCGATCTTTTTGTTTCTCCCGTGCTGGTCCTTACGTCCACCATTCTACACAACCCATCCGAACCTATGATCGTTCGGATGACCCTGCCCCGCCTCCAGCTCAGAGGTGGCAGATTATCCTCTTTCAAAAGAACCAAAGTACCCGGTTGCATATTCGATTGAGGTTTATTCCACTTGTACCTCTTATTTAATTCGGACAGATATTCCATCGACCAACGTTCCCAAAACGCATTTGCATTTTCTTGTACTGCCCTCCAATGGTCTCGCAGCCCTTTATAGCATTTGTTCTCCGACGAATCAACTATTGTCGTAAAGGCCTCTCCTATTAGAAAATGCCCCGGAGTCAATACACTATTGTCATTTGGATCTTCAGACAATGGTGTTAACGGCCTGGAATTTAAAACGGCCTCAATTTGAGCGATTAATGTACATAACTCTTCGTATGTCATTATTCCCTCTACCGCCTTATGAAAATGCTTCTTCACTGATTTCACGCATGCCTCCCATAGTCCTCCAACATGCGGTGATCGTGCAGGAATATTAATCCACTCTATGTCCCGTTGCAGACAAAACTCATCAATCTTCTCCTTATGTTGTTTTTCTGCAAACAATTTGTAGATTTCGTGCAAACTGTTTGAGGCCCCTACAAAGTTAGTCCCATTATCACAATAAATCCTAGTTGGACATCCGCGCCTTGCTACAAACCTTTTTAATGCACCAATAAACGCCGCTGACGTCAAATCTGATGCCACTTCCAAATGCGCTGCTTTCGTGGCAAAACAGACAAAAACGCACACATACGATTTGTCTATTCTCTTTCCTCTAACTTTATGGTGTATTTCTATTGGACCAAGATAATCAATGCCCACATTCAAGAACGGGCGAGTTCTTATAACTCTGTCTCCTGGCAAATTCCCCATCATTTGATGAATTTTCCTTGGCTCTACCCTGAAGCATCTATAACACCTATTTACTATCTTTTTCGCCAATAATCTTCCACGAAGAGGCCAAAATTGCTGTCTTACTATTGCTAACAACCCTTGCGGACCGACATGCAAATGCTCCCTATGTAATTGTTCCACTATCATCTCTGTAACTTTGCATTTGTATGGCAACAACATAGGATGCTTTGCCTCATACAGCAATGCGCTATTTTCCAACCGGCCTCCTACTCTTAAAATTCCCGAACTGTCCAGTATAGGACATAATGTGCGAATATGAGATGCTTCATGTACCTTACCTTTTGCTAGCATCTTCTCCAATTCGGCCGAAAAATATTCCTGTTGAACATCCCGTATTATTAGCCTGAGTGCTTCCTTTCTGTAATGTACAATAGACTTATGACCATTTTTCTTCGCAATATTAACAAATTTCAAGACCATCGCCACTACGTTTTGCAGCACAGAAAACTTGTTTCTGTGATTAATGGTCTTCCACCAAACAATTCCTTCTTGAATAACGAGAATCTTCGCCGCTTTCTTAACATCAGGTACGTCCACAATCTGCTCAAACGTTGTCTCTTTCTCAACCAATTCCTTCAAAAAAACCGGACCTTCAAACCATAGTTCATTTTCCACGATCTGTCGTCCCAACAGCCCTCGAGATAACAAGTCCGCAGGATTTTCTTGAGACTTTACATGCCTCCATTGTGACAATTCTGTCATAGACTGTATAAAAGACACCCTATTTGATACAAATATTTGCAATACTGCCGGATCCAATCTTAGCCAGTTCAAAACAATTGTCGAATCTGTGTAATAATAAACATCAGCAGATCCCACCATTACCTTTAAACTTTCCAGCACCGCCTTCATGAGCTCAACTAATAACACACCAGCACACAATTCCAAACGTGGCAGTGTTATCACCTTTATTGGTGCTACCCTTGACTTCGATGTCGCCAACTTACTACTTACATTGCCCTCGCTATCAATAGTTCGGACGTAGATAGCTGCACCATACGCTTTCATTGACGCATCGCTAAACCCGCATAGTTGAATTTTCATTGGTTTCACACAACATACATGCCTCGGCACCCTTACTTCATTAAGACATATCAAATTCTCCTTTATCCTTACCCATCTTGCACATACATCGTTATCAATCACATCATCCCAATCGACTTTCAATTTCCACAAATCCTGCAGCAGTATTTTTGTCAACACCACAACAGGACCAATCAGCCCCAATGGATCAAACAATCTTGAAATTTCACCCAAAATCGTCCTTTTCGTTACAGTTGTCATTTCTTCACGGTGATAGTTGAAGCTAAATACATCTCTTGATGGGCTCCAACTTATACCTAAAGCCTTTACACAATTAACCAGGCCCGATTCAAGTTTAAATGTTTTTTCCACATCCTTTTCATCGACACTTTCCAATATTAGCTCGTGATTTGCGCACCACTTCCTCAAAGGCATTCCATACCGTTGTAAAATGAGTGCAATGTTGTCTCGAAATGCCTTAACAGACTCAAGACAGTCTCCTCCTGTCATCAAGTCGTCTACATAAAAATCACATCCAATTGCTTCAGACTCCATCGGATATTCATCCTTATTCCACTTGGCAATTGTCTCCAAACATTTTACTGCCAAATATGGAGCTGCCGCAGTGCCATACGTAACCGTCTTGAGGACATATGTTCCAATAGGCTCGTTATCGTTCCAACGCCAAAATATCCGCTGAAACTTTGTATCACAGCCTTCTACCCAAATCTGTCGATACATTTTCTCAATATCAGCAGAGAACACATACCTATGCCTCCTAAATCTGAGCAAAATATTAAATAAATTCTCCTGCACCTTCGGACCTGTGTATAATACGTCATTCAGCGACACATTTGAAGTGGTTTTGCACGACGCATCAAATACCACTCTCAACTTTGTAGTCGAACTTTCCGGGCGTAATACACAATGATGTGGCAAATAATATCCATCCTCCAATCTGGGCACCTCTGTCAACTTTTTCATATGTCCCATGTCTAGATATGTCCGAAGAAACTCGTGGTACTGCGCTTTCAACGATTCTTGTTTCTCAAGCTTTCTCTCGAGAGCAAAAAATCGTCGCCTTGCAATTCCCGCCGAGCTTCCTAATTCACTACATCCCTTTTTCAATGGCAACTTCACTTGAAATTTTCCATCCGCTGCCAATTTAACGCTGTTGTCAAAAATTTCCTCACACTCCTTCTCGTCCACTGTTAACCTCCTCATTTGTGGAACCTCTTCTATCTCCCAAAACCTCCTCAGCACTTCATCACCTTTGTGAATCGTTGCCACGATTTTAGGGCTTGAATCTGAATGGTCCATTATCGCAGGGCCACTTACTACCCATCCTAACAAAGTTTCCTGCACTCTTATCCCACGCTTTTCACTGCGCAATTGACCACTTGCCAAAACATCAAAAAATATTTCCGCCCCTACTAACATATCAACACCCCTTGGAACATTATACTGGGGATCTGCCAGTAACACTTTCTGCGAAAATCTCTCCGTCCTAACCCTCGACTCCGGAACATTTGATAAAATATTCTTTATTACTAACGCATCCACACTAGCGCTATAATCTGACGTTCGCGATCGAAGATTGACTCCTACCTTTTCATCAATCACGGATTTATGACTCGCCAACCCTTCTATTTCCTTTCTGGTGCTTTCACCAGATAACTTCAATTTGTTTCTAAATTCTTTGGTCATAAGACACACTTGTGACCCACTATCCAGCAGGATACGACAGTCTATCCACTGTCCATCTCCATTCTTCACCTGAACAACCGCCGTGGCCAATAATACACATGTATCATCTTTAACAATCTTGTCACTTACCACTGCGCTTTTCTGTCCAGTCTTCGCCCTATGAAGAAGTGAATGATGCTCACCGTTGCAACTTTTGCAATTGAACTTGGTGGTACATAACCTTTTGGTATGACCACTGCCCAAACATCTGGAACAAGCACCACTATCCATTACCCTGTCCCATCTCTCCTTGATTTCAAGGTTCCTAAATCTCGAGCATCTGTAGAGTGGATGCCACGTCAGACAACCAAGAACACATTTGTGTCCTTTAGTCGTCTGCTCCTTAGCATTCGGTATCTCTTCCCCTTGGAAATCACCCTTCCTCTGGGCACCATCCGATACCTTTATTCCCGAAGGATTTACCAACCCTTCTTCATTCCTTTGAATGAATTGTTGGCTTGCCTCCAAGGAATACTGCATCTGATTCAAAAATTCCATGAGACTATCCACTTTTGGAATCTCACGGGATTTTCCTAAGTGCTGCTCAAACTGGATCCTCAAATTCTCATCCAGTTTTCTCTGCAACACATAACACAAGAAAGCTTGATACATCTCTTGTGCATCAAGCTTTAGTGCGTTTAAACCCTGTAAACTTTCGTTTACAACCTCTACAAATCTCCTCACACTTTGTGAGTTAAAAAATACGCCAGGAGCATCCAATATGGATTTAAAATAGAGTGATGTCGTCGCTCTATTATTTGAGTAGTGTTCACTCAACAAATTCCATGCCGTCTCAAAATTCTCATCCCTAACCGGCAATTTCGCAATTTTCCGCGCCGCTTCTCCCTTTATCTTCGACTTCAATACACACATCTTCTGTGTATTGGAGATCGGTTGCTCCATCACCAATTGTTCGAACAACTCCCTAAACGTCTCCCACTCTACAAACTTTCCGGTAAATACAGGAATTTCTATAGAGGGCAACGTAAATGGAAGAGTTGTAGCCTTATTCTCTATTCCAGGAATGTCCGAGTAGGAATCCCTCAAGCCATAGAAAACTTCCGTCAAGTCATCGTCCGGAAACTCTTCCATGTATTGCAAAAATACAGTCTCAGCTAGCCTGTACTTCTCCTTCACCACATCAGCAGAAACCCTTTTACTTTTCAACCCCTCAATCTTGGCCTCTAGCTCGTCCAAGACATATTGGAATTTCCGAATAAGACCAGTGCTCTTCCTTACATCAGCAGGCCGTCCTAGTCGCATTTGGCTGATATGCCCAAATATATCATCCCGCCTTTCCTGGGTCTGTCTAGCACCCACGCCAAATGTGGGCAAGGAGAACGCTCCAGCACCATCTGAGTCTTTCCTGGGTTCCATCATTCGAGTTTGCTCAGATGTGGGACTCAGGGACGCATCTTCTCCAACTTCCACCCCCTTCTGGCCCTTAGAATTGGATGGTCTACCGTCTCCTACCGCTTTCGGAGCGTTTGTCGCAAGCCTATTATCGATTCCCATGCCATCTCTGACCTGATAATATAAAACCTCAAATTTCTTCATCGAATCCCGCACTCCGTCTACGAAATTTCCTGTGAAGTATGCGTCATTTTGCATCGTATGCGACGGCGGCCTGATTTCGTCATCAGTGTTCTCAAACTCTTCGACTAACTGTTTGAAACACGCCCACATCGCCACCAACTCCGATTCTCTTATGCTTGCACCCGCCTGACTCAATTTCGTGTACAAGCCAGCAATATTTTGCCCTACAACACCCTGTCGCTCTATTCTGGCGCTAACACTCATCTTATGTTTTCTTCTTTTTCTTTAGTACAAAATAAATAAAATGAAATCAAACCTTAGAATGAACTTACCGCTTTCTTAGTTTGAATTGAATTTAGGTTGTTATTATTTTTAATTTTGCACGACGCGGATTGAATTATTTTTTGTTTTGTGTTTTAATATGTAATTTATAATAAAATATATATGTGTATATATATTTTTTTTTTTTTTTGAGAGCTTTATATCTTCAGATATATACTTTTAAATATCTTCACTTTATAAATAAATTATAATTTTATTGCAAAAATTTTAAATATTTTTTCTTTTGAATATTTCTCTTTGAAATATTTTTTTATTATTATCACTCTTGCTTTTTTTTCACTAAGCACCAACACAAAAAAAAATTTTCACGCTCCAAAACAAAACACTAAGATTTTTTTTTTTTTTTTTTTTTTAAGAATTTTTCATTTAAAAGCACTTTCTTTTTTTTTCCGCGCGTTCGTAAAACTTGGGGTCACCAAATGTTTAGCCGAGAAATTAGAGAAACGACCGTGTTGATTGGTGTCTTGAACAGAACTACCCTTTATTTCTTACAAAAACTATCTTAACACCTAATACATACTTAAACTTCTGTAAACTGTACAATCTTAAATATCTAAGGACAACAAATACAACACACATTGATCCTATTTCCATCCACAGGATATTTACATAGTGAACTAGCTACCTGCCTTAGTTGAAACACATGTACTCTTAATGATTAGAAAATCACTTACTGATAAACGATACACTTAATGATAAACAATACAAATGCTTACTTCTACATAAGTGTTCCAACATGTGCTCATTTTATGATCTAAGGTTTTATCATAGAAATTCCCTATCTCTGGGTATATATACTATGCACACATGTCTGTTATTTGTTGGCCTATCCTCAACCAAACATACTGAACTGTACATCTTTATTCGCAAAGATCTCCTCGCGTGATACAAACTTCAGTGGTCGGGTAACCTTCCCGATATGACCAGTCCAAGTTCTTCAGAGTACACCCCAAAGCCCACCTGGTCGTCTAGTTTGGAACATCCCTAAAGAAGTCTATATAATCTCTATTACCAGGGATATCGCACTTTTTACAGCCCTACCTCCAGCGGCTCAGGTACAGTGTAATCCATACTGCCTGGAGCATTGGACATTGTATCAAGGATAACACAGTGTCGGTAGACGCCACATGACCAAAGAGAAAGCTTCCTTAGCCTCACAGTAGTGGTTGTTGTTGTTGTACCCACGTTTGCCTGTGGAGGCGGCGATCCTCGTCAATCTCTTATAAGCGAGCAAGTTCGTTCCGGTCTATGCGTCTGATCGGCGAGGGAACATGAAGACCATTGGTTATTTAAGCGCCAATAACTCGCCTTGTCATATCGAGCATCATAGGCACTCAGTATTTTAGTAAGAGCCAATGCCTTTCGGCCTCTCACTTAGAGGCCGAACGGCATTGGCAACGACATCCATTTAATACCACCGATTGTCCGCGACTGCAGATGTAGCTACTCCGTATGGAGCATTCCACTATCCGCAACCTGTGGACTCGACCGATAGCTCCCAGCTAAGCTTCTCGTGATAACAAAGAACACCACACAGATTGGAGCTCAAAGTTCTAGCCTGTGTGATGTTCACAGTTATACCGTGCCGGGACGGCAGTGGTCGCAGCAATTTGTTTAGCCAAAAAGGCCAGGGGCATTAGATGAAGCATTGAATTCACTGCATCAGATGGGGTCGTCCTCAGTGCGGCCATCATTTGGATCCGATTGAGAATTGAATCGTAGTTGGACATTTGAAGCGCCGTCCACCAGACCACAATACCATATAGCATTATAGGTCTAACAACTGCAGTATATACCCAATGCATGGCGCGCGGTCTTAACCCCCAACTTTATCCAATGGCTTTTTTGCAGGTGTATGGGGCAAGAGTTGCCTTTCTTGCCCTATCCAAAATGTTGGATTTAAAGTTCAATTTCCAGTCTGTAAATTTCTGTAAATGGAACATTCTTTACTCCCAAGGAGACAGGTTCCACTGTAGGCAACTTGTAACTCCTGCTGAAAACAGCTACTTCTGTCTTGCACGGATTTATACCTAGACCACTATCGATAGCCCACTTTGCTGTGGCACGTAGATCTTCCTCAAATACATCTCTAAGCGTGCTAGAAAACTTCCCTATCCACAATACCCACGTCATCAGCGTACGCGATCACTTTTACACCTTTTCTTCCAGAGACAATAATATGTTGTCCATGGCTATATTCCAAAGTAGAGAAGACAGTACACTTCCTTAAGGAGTTCCTCTGCTGACCCATCTTTTTAGATCCACAGATCCCAAGCTTGTCGCAATGCATCTTTTAGTAAGTAAATTATTGATAAACTTTCTTACGGTAGAGTTGTTGTAGAAACTCTAACTCCCTCATAATGGACGACGGTTTTTCATTATTGAAAGCACCATCTATGTCAAGAAATACTACCATTGTATATTCCTTGACAGTGAGAGAACCCGGTATGAAGCCGACTAGATCGTGAAGGGCTGTTTCAATGGAATTGCCTTTACTATATACATGCTGCTGCCGCGAAAGGCGATCACCAGGGATCCTTGCCCTATGATATGTTTCTATAAACCTTTCAAGAGTCTTCAGCATAAAGGATGACAGACTAATAGAAAGAAAATCTTTCGCCTTCTTGGGGTGGGGTTTTCCTGCTTTCGGAATGAAAATGACCTTCGTGTTTCTCCATCCCACAGATATACATGACATGCTGATACAATTAGAGTATGAACAAAGGAAACAGTCTATCAGACACATCTTGTAATTCAACCGGTGATACATCATCAGGACATGGCGAATTAAAGCAATCGAAACTTCTTATCACCCAAAGGAATTTCAGCGCAGACACCTCCGACGAGTGCACACCAGTGACAACGCCGGAAAATGTGTATCAACTAGTAGTTCTAGTGTTTCCTCACTACATATCCAAACATTCTCTGACTTGTGAATGCACCGTTATAGGTCTCGACGATATGATATTCCTTAGCCTAGTGGCCTCAGATGTATCATCCACGGAGCTGTAGAATTATACCCAGGATTTGTTCTGAGCCTTTCTCAGTTAACCGTTGTAATTTCTTTGCACTGCCTTGTAGACGTCCCTTCCTTAAACCAATCAGTTTTGGAGTCCACCATGGTGGTCGCTGCTTGCCCCTTGGCTTGACACTGGAACATTCTGACACTAGCAAAACATCCGCTTGACAATTGCGTCTATATCCTCCTCAGTTTCCACTTTCTTTTCTGGTTTAGAAGGGATCGTCGTGCAGAATGTATTCCGAAATTTATCCCATTCCACCTTTCTTCTGTTAAGCCATGAGGACCATGCCCATTAGGGCACTGGAGACTATTCTAGATATCCAACCCATAGACATACAAATTAAGTGTGTGGCTGTGAGGCTTAAGGCGATGGGAGAATAATAGAGGAT
This sequence comes from Stomoxys calcitrans, assembly GCF_963082655.1. Classification (NCBI taxonomy): domain Eukaryota; kingdom Metazoa; phylum Arthropoda; class Insecta; order Diptera; family Muscidae; genus Stomoxys; species Stomoxys calcitrans. The sequence continues at coordinate 188,516,877 of NC_081553.1, forward strand.
AAAGAACAGGAGCAGGTGATACCATCGCAGAATAATCGAGGCGGAGATAGGAAACCTGGAAGAAATGGAAGAAGTGTCCGATCGGATACCTGAGACGACACTTGAGGTCAAGTGCGAGTCACTGCTGCCAGCAGCACAGTCTTGGGTTGACAGAACCCTAGTATTGCCGTCTGGAAGTTCATACTACACAGATGGATAAAAGCTTGAGGACACAGTGGGCCTGGGGGTGTACATTGAGAACCCAGGGACTGAGATCTGTTTTAGACTGCCTGACCATAGTACGGTCCTGCAGGCGGAGATCCGGGCTATCACGGAATGCGTGAGGTTTTCTCGTGTTAACGCGAGAACGTCGAGTGTTCAAATCTTTAGGGTAGTAAACTGGCCATCTGGGAGTATAAGAAGGAGATTAACGGCCATTTTAGAGTATGGATATTCCGTGCCATATCAGAGTAAGGAAGACCTAAATGGTGGACAAATTGGGCGCAGGGCGATGAAATCCGAGTTAAGATCGTTAGGAACGAGCGCGCATGTGTGCAATAGTGAAACAATCGATAAGACGTCGAAAATCCTTTGGGAAATCCAAGTTGTTAGAGGACAAGGCTATAGCTGAGAATAAGTAGGAAGGAGGTCAATATGGATTTCGGTCTCATTACGGGTCATGTAGGACTACGAGCGCTGTTATATATATACGTATGTTTGTAGGGCATGTAAATAACTTGGGTGCCGATACGATATCAGACTTGAACTATTCTAGGGCCACAGTATGCAAACCATTAAGGATTTTGTGAGCAGCATGGAATTCTTGACACAGATTCCATGAAGCAAACTTTTCGCATTTAAAGCGCACAGCAAACCAATTACTGGCTTAAGTGTATGTCCATAGTGGCATGGGGCGGATAAAAATCCTCACCCACGTTTCAACCTAACCTAACCCAAATTAGACAAAAACCAAATTATACATATGCTCCTAGCAACATGATTTTCTCAACGTAAATTGTTTTCTTACATGGTCATTTTCTTGTTTTCTTTTTTCAATGACAGAAATAAACCGGACCAACGACTTTGATCATTGTTCATCTTATACCTCTGCATTTGAAAGTCAGAACATCCATCATTTTTGGAGAAAATTACCAACACTCAATTTGGACAACTGCCATGTTCTCAACACCTCCCTTCCATTACAAAGGTTTTTCTTAGCCTCTTCGTGATATTCAATCATCTCCTTGTCAAAATGGTTTTCGTTTCATTTTTTTTTTTTTAAGAAAAGTCTTTCCAACGACATAAAGCGCAAAATTCAATGATGGGCCAACAATGGACGCCCCTAAAAATATGCAATGATTGATAAGTATTAATGAACATCCTAAAGTATACTTCATTTTTTCACACCCTCTCTACCTCTCCCATTTGCCCACATTTTTAGAGATAAAATGTGCGTATGCATAAGTAAGCATAATTGTGTAAGTGTGTGTGTGTTTGGCTTTATACCATCAAATCACTTTGGCAAAAAGACCAAAGCTTTGTGGCTTGAAAATCGGTCTATAATCACACAAAGGCTGTTAACACTTTTCTTAGAGAGTTCAGAAGTGAAGCAGAGTGCTTCAGGCTCACCTGATAAGGATGTGAATCTCGAGGATGATGATGATGTTGAAGTTGATGATGGTAACCAACTTGAGTGCTTCAAGAGATCCTGAATAAACTCATGGCTTTTTCAATGAGAACTTGAAGAGGGTTTCGTCAATGACTATGGCATAGAGCCACCAAGGCAACAAGAATATGGCATATTGATGAATTTCCGATTAGCCATTGACATTAGCAGCAGCAACAGAAGCAGCAGCAAGTAGAGGAGGGAGGAGTAGATAAAAGGTGGCTTTTTGAAAGTCATTCAAGAGCTTGCAAAGTATGCAGTTCTTTTCAAACCTTAAAGTATGCCATTAATAAAGATCATTTCCCAAATTCAAAACCGACAATGGGCCAACACAGACAATGCAATTGAGTAGACAATGAAAAAGAGAGATTGCCTCTTTGAGCCAATATACCTACATACGATTATTGAGATGAAGAAGACCCAAAAGAAGAATGGAATGCAAATACTTTTCATTTCTATTAGGGAATTAAGGCACATGTATCACGTTTCAGAATGGTCTTGAAAGCAATGGTCCGGCTAAGAGTGTGCATAAAAGATTTTCCATCAATAGTTTCTGGTCAGTTGGGTTAAACATGGCATAAGAAATTCTATAAAGGGATGTCAAGTCCCAATATGACTATGAAAACTGCAAGGCTTTAAAAAATATCTATGCAGGAAATAATTAAACAAAATTTGCAAAAGGCAAAATTTGTTTTAAGAAGTTGGTCATTGATTTCCTCGCAATTATACTTCTCTTTCCTAGTGATATATCGTTCCAATCACTGTCTCGTCTGCTTTCACAAGTACCCATGCCTCAGAACCATATAACAACACGGGTATAGTGTAATCTTCCTCTGTCGAGAAGTGGCCTTGTTTCTAAACGGCTTACTTTATCCAAAGTAGCATCTGTTTGCCAGTGTTATTATTCGCTTTATCTCAAAACTGGTGTCATTCGTTTAGGTTACGGCGGTGCCGAGGTAGATAAAGTTGCTGACTATATCAAAGTTGTGAGGTCCCTCATTCTCTACTTTCATTATCTGATCGGTTGTATAAGGCGTTTTGCGAATTGATGGCATCCATTTCGTCTTATCACCATTTAATGCTAGACCCATTTTCACTGACTCTCTTTCGATTCTTTCAAAGGTTGCAGTTACTTCCACTGGTAACCGACCTATGCTATCGATGTCATCGGCATAGGCGAGTGGCATTTGTTGTCTTGTGAGTAGTGTGCCATATCTATTCACATCTGCATCTCGTATAATCTTCTCTAGCAGGATATTATAGAGATCACACGATAAGCTGTCTGCTTGTCTTAAACCTCATTTGATATTGAATGGTCCGGAGAGATTCTTTCCTATTCTTACTAAGGAACGCGTATCAGCAAGTGCAATACTGCAGAGACTTATTAATTTTGCAGGGCTACCAAACTCAGACATGGCTTGAAATACTTTGAACGTAAAGGGGCATCGAAAGCGGCTTTGTTGTCAACAAAGAGATGGTAGGTGTTGATTTGTCCTTTTTGGGTTTTTTCCTGGATTTGGCTCTGTGTGAATATCTGGTCTAGGGTGGATTAACCAGGTCTAAAGCCTTATTGATAGGGCCCAATTATCTCATTGACTTTAGGTTTTAATCTTTCACACAGTACGCTCGAGAGTGTCTTGTATGCGATGGGGAGGAGACTTATTCCTCTGTAGTTGGCACATTCCGTCTTGTCTCCTTTCTTGTGTACTGGACATAGTATGCTGAGGTTCCTATCATCGTATACGTGTTCTTCTAGCCAGACCGTGCAGACAAGCAGATGCATACGCCTTATCAGCGAGTCGCCTTCGGTCTTAAATATTTTAGCGGCTAACCCGTCGGCTCCTGATGCCTTGTTGTTCCTCAGTCGGGTCACTGCTACTTGAACCTCATTCTAACTAGGAGGTAAAGATTCTATACCATCATCTTTGATTGGTTCTGTGGTATCCTCTTCATCGCCAACATCGGATACTAGCAGTTGGGTAAAATGTTCTTTCCATATCCGCAGCATGCTATCTGTGTCAGTTACCAGATTTCCTTCTTTGTCTCTGCCTGCACTAAAGCCTGCACTCAAGCCATCACTTTGATGTTTAATTCTTTGGTAGTAAAATTTCCGGACTTCATTCTGACTGTTGTGCATCTCAATTAACTCACTCTCATACTAACGCCTTTCCATTTCCCTTTTCTTTCTGCGGAATAAACGTTTCTCCTCTCTGCTTTTCTCTCGATACCTCTCCTTCATCTGGCGCGTTGCTACTGATTGCAGGCTTGCTCTATATGCCGCATTCTTGACTTCAGTAGCATCTCGACACTCTTGGTCGCATCATGAGTCTCATGAGGCAGGCTTCCGGTACAAAAGTACGGATTTCGTGGCATTTTCCATGGAGTGGCAATGGTTTGCAGGATGCTGATGAACATTCCTCTAAGGAACAGGAACACACATCTCACATATCAATGAGTCCAGTCCGATTCAAGTTTAAGCTCAATGATAAGGGGCCTCCTTCTTATAGCCGAGTCGGAACGGCGTACATCAATGCGACACCTCTTTGGAGAGAAGTTTTATTGGGTTGCCCAAAAAGTAATTGCGGATTTTTCATATAGTCGGCGTTGACAAGTTTTTTCACAGCTTGTGACTCTGTAATTGCATTCTTTCTTCTGTCAGTTATCAGCTGTTACTTTTAGAAAAAAAGTGTAAAAAAAGTATATTTGATTAAAGTTCATTCTAAGTTTTATTAAAAATGCATTTACTTTCTTTTAAAAAATCCGCAATTACTTTTTGGGCAACCAATACATGGCATAGTACTTCACAAATGTTGCCAGCATTAGGAGGGGATAACCACCGCTGAAAATTTTTACTGATGGTCTCGCTAGGATTCGAACCCATGCGTTCAGCGTCATAGGCAGACATGCTAACCTCTGCGCTATTGTGGCTTCCGGTAGTTTGCCACTGCGCCATTATAAAGGGTGATTTTTTTGAGGTTAGGATTTTCATGCATTAGTATTTGACAGATCACGTGGGATTTCAGACATGGTGTCAAAGAGAAAGATGCTCAGTATGCTTTGACATTTCATCATGAATAGACTTACTATCGAGCAACTCTTGCAAATCATTGAATTTTATTACCAAAATCAGTGTTCGGTTCGAAATGAAGTAAACAGAATACTTGGAGCAATGTAACTTAGGTACCAGTTTAGGCAACCTGTGGTCTACTGCTAAGTAACTCTCGAACCCCAATGGAAGATATGGCAGGACATCAGTCACATTTGGCGACGTTACTATGACTAATCCGAAGTGATGCGCCAGCTTGTTCAACCGTCAATTTGTTATGAATCCCGAGAGTGACAGGGCTAGGAGAAGAGCCATTCAACGTACCCGTGGTCTCCGAGCCGATGGACAGCCATCACAATTTACAGTAGACGAAGTTGTGAATATCAACAGTGGCGCCACGTCATCCAAGACGGAATCTCTACCCTAATGCTGAAGAACCTGGATCTACTTGGAGACGAGTTCCTTACAGCTGTCTTCAACCTATCCTTAAACACTCATTTAGTACCCGATGTCTGGAAGATGGGAAGAGTGATCCCGCTTCTGAAGATTGGAAAGGTCTCGAGTAAGGGGGAGTCGTATAGCCAAGCCAAGACGCTTGAAGGACTACTCCTTCCGAGTCTCATTGGAGAATTTCCTTTCGCCGAACATCAGCATGGATTTCGAAGACTTCATAGCACAACAACACCCAACATGGCCTTTGTATATAAATCATTGATATAATAAACTGCCGGCTTCTGTCGATAAATTACCCCCTAAAGCCCAAGAGTATGCAATGAATTCCATAATTATTTTATAAATTCATCCCAAACTGCAAACACTTTAAATCAGTAAACTAGGTACCCTTATTTTCTAAAACCTATGTTTTGCATCCAGTAAAATGTTGGTAAAATTGTACGCCTTTGATAATTGCTACAGGTGCTAAGTCACACACTTAAGCAATTGAATTGGTTTGGTATGGTTTTGTCCAAACCATTGATGATAAAGCATGGAAATTCCATTCCAAAAGCATAGGAAATGCATACGTCCACATATTCCACAACACATTGCTATTCACTACCCTTCATACAAACAAACAAATGAATGAACGATTTGGCATTCCCCGAATTGGAAATTCGACAGGCATATGCAATGAAATATGAATACGAAAACCAGCCCAAATGTCGGCAATGTTAATGAAGTTATTTAGCATAAGCCTAAAAGTATGCTTTTGAAATGCTTGTGTGTAGCAATTGTAATTTTAAGCAAAGTACAACAGGAATTTGGACGCAGCATATAATCAACGTAGTGAATAATTAAGGACCTGGCACATTTTGGGAAATTTTTAATTTAAGCGCTGTTTTGGGAAAAGGTAAAATTGGGAAATAATTGCATGTTAATCATATGCTACCTGCCCCGTTGATAAATAATTAAGGCAAATAAGTATGAACGTTTAACAGTTTGAATTTCAATCAGGAAGGGAGTGTTTGCAAATTTTATGCTCCGGAATATACACCGGAAAATGAAGCAGAAAATCTTCTTCCGGTTATTCGGAATATTAAAATTAGCAGAGCATTTAATAATACTTTTTAGGCTGAATTACATTTACCGCTTCATATGGTGTTGATTACAATGCAGCACAAATCCTCCACCTGTGCAAGTATATGAATATGTCTACCTTCCCACCACCATTACATATTGGGGGTATACTTCTTTTGTCATTACATATGCAAACACAGTACAGTAAAACTTGTAGAGCAAGTTACAAAACTGGTGCCGGACATACATTCTTTGATAGTGGGGTCACTATTGCCAAAATAGTTTTAAGTACAACCTATAACCTAATCCTGGCCAATGCATCCCCGATTATTTTGACTTGTTTATACAATGACAATGAGGAATGGTGGATTGATGGATGTTGATGGTAAACACTTACCCTTGATTGGCTCTAACTTGGCTCTAACTTATCCTTTAACAGTAGTGAGCCGCGAAATCAACATTTTCATACTCTCCACCATAGGATGGGGGCATACTAATTTCGTCATTCCGTTTGTAACACATCGAAATATTGGTCTGAGACCCAACAAAGTATATATATAAAGGGTGATTTTTTTGAGATTAAGATTTTCATGCATTAGTATTTGACAGATCACGTGGGATTTCTGACATGGTGTCAAAGAGAAAGATGCTCAGTATGCTTTGACATTTCATCATGAATAGACTTACTAACGAGCAACGCTTGCAAATCATTGAATTTTATTACCAAAATCAGTGTTCGGTTCGAAATGTGTTCAAATTTTGACAAATTTTGTTCAGCGATGAGGCTCATTTCTGGTTGAATGGCTACGTAAATAAGCAAAATTGCCGCATTTGGAGTGAAGAGCAACCAGAAGCCGTTCAAGAACTGCCCATGCATCCCGAAAAATGCACTGTTTGGTGTGGTTTGTACGCTGGTGGAATCATTGGACCGTATTTTTTCAAAGATGATGTTGGACGCAACGTTACGGTGAATGAACACATTTCGAACCGAACACTGATTTTGGTAATAAAATTCAATGATTTGCAAGCGTTGCTCGTTAGTAAGTCTATTCATGATGAAATGTCAAAGCATACTGAGCATCTTTCTCTTTGACACCATGTCTGAAATCCCACGTGATCTGTCAAATACTAATGCATGAAAATCCTAACCTCAAAAAAATCACCCTTTATTATTGATCGTGCTGACATTCTAAGTCGATTTAGCCATGTCCGTCCGTCCGTTCGTCCGTCTGTCCGTTCGTCCGTCCGTCTGTTCGTCCGTCTGTCCGTCTGTCCATCTGCCCGTCTGTCCGTCCGTCTGTCGCTAACTTTCGAAAGAGCAAAGCTAGGTGCTTGATATGTTGTATAAATACTTCTTATTAGTGTAGGTCAGCTGGGATTGTAAATGAGTCAAGTCGGTTCATGTTTTGGTATAGCTTCCATATAAACCGATATCGGATCTTGACTTCCTGAGCCACTCGAGGACGCAAATTTTATTCGATATGGCTGAAATTTTGCACCAAGTCTTTTATTTTGATTTCCAACAACTCTATCAAGTTTATAACCTGATACATATCCAAATTGGTTAATAACCTGATATCACTCCCATATAAAACGATTTCGGAGCTAGACTTCATGAGCCGCTAGAGGGCGCAAATCTTATCTGATTTGGCTGAAGTTTAGCAAGAAG